>NW_027361766.1:31505000-31822500 GCF_039654945.1 Dendrobates tinctorius | reverse complement strand
GGCTGCTCACCATATTTCCACCTCTGGGTGTGGATCACTTTATAAAATGAGGCCTCTTTGTCTCACACATGGCTGAGTGTATGGAGGTGTGCAGATCTCCTGGACTGAGTGCCTTTGCTAAAGGGCTAAGAAGCTGGACTCTAAGCCAGGTGGACCAACCAGCACTATTTTATGGACTTTTCACTTTATGTTTTACTTTGTGCTGGACATGTGCTGTATTTGAGTTTTCTGTGATGCGGTTCATGAAGACTGAAATAAACCAGTCAGACTTTTAAATTGAAACGGTTTCTGCGACACCTCATATCACTCCCAAGTGAATAGCATTACTGCATTACCCTTTGGGAATTAAATTCTTCCCCACCCAATATTGATACTTCTTGATAGGCATTTACTTTGTCCCCTGTATAATGCTGACCAATCAAAAGCAAGCATCAACATACAGTGGAAAACGAAAACTCCCACAATAGCATATACTTGGCTTTCTCAGTGAGACTTGTAGTAATGACAGACAGTGCTGATCGTACTGCAGAATGATTACAAGTGTCAATGAATACAGTAGAAATTAGTGAGATTATGAAGAAATTTCATCTTTCCTCTCTGGGCAGTCAGTGTTGTGGGAGAAGCAGTACAGCTTAGCTGGTAACAATGTGGGAGCTGTTAGAAGTGTTTGTAATTTAACATAACTCTGCTATACTGCTCCTCTCTAGGATTGTCTATCATCATCATACATATCACTCAGAAAGTTAGTTTTATGCCATTGTGGGAACGTGCACTTTTTCTTCTGGATAGTGATGCCTACTTACTAGAGTTGAGCGAAACGGGTCGAAAAAATTCAAAAGTCGCCGACTTTTGGCAAAGTCGGGTTTCATAAAACGAAACCCGACCCTAGGATGAGGTCGGCCACGAGGTCGGCGACTTACGCGCCAAAGTCGCGTTTCAAAAGTTTGTTTTGCGCTCTTTTTCAGCCAATCAGGATCCACGGACACTGTGGGCAACGTGATGACATAGGCACGGGTCACCACCATCTTTCAGAAGGGCATGCAAGTGATTGGCTTGCTTTGGTGGGCGTCACAGGGGGTATAAAAGGGCGTGCACGCCGACCGCCATCTTACTTCTGCCGATCTTAGTATAGGGAGAGGTTGCTGCTGATTCTGTAGGGAGAGCGTTAGGCAGGGAAGAAGACAAAAAAACTGCTTCTGCTGCTAGCGATTTGGCCTGCACAACACACCAGTCACTGTGTGTGCAGTGCAAGGGAAGGCTATATAGTGGTGTATCAGTGGTGTTGGTTGTTGGGCTGCCTTTTAAGGCTTCCTGACAGGCTGGCATTGCTGTTTACCCACTGCTCCGCAAACTACTTTTTTAAAAGCAATCCCAATTTTTTTTTTTTGTCCTGCTGAGAAGAAAAAAAAACTGCTTCTGCTGCTAGCGATTTGGCCTGCACAACACACCAGTCACTGTGTGTGCAGTGCAAGGGGAGGCTATATAGTGGTGTATCAGTGGTGTTGGTTGTTGGGCTGCCTTCTAAGGCTTCCTGACAGGCTGGCATTGCTGTTTACCCACTGCTCCGCAAACTGCTTTTTTAAAAGCAATCCAATCTCCCTTATCTCTAGTCACTTTTGTCACAGCTGTGCCATCGAGCCTGTCACATAGCGCTCAGATATTCATTGGGCCTCACACAATCCAAAAGTGTCCAGTGTCCAAAAGTGTGTGCAGAGATTCAAAATCTCCCTTATCCTCTAGTCACTTTTGTCACAGCAGTGCCATCGAGCCTGTCACATAGCGCTCAGATATCAGTGGGCCTCACACAATCCAAAAGTGTCCAGTGACCAAAAGTGTGTGCAGATATTCAAAATCTCCCTTATCCTCTAGTCACTTTTGTCACAGCAGTGCCATCGAGCCTGTCACATAGCGCTCAGATATCAGTGGGCCTCACACAATCCAAAAGTGTCCACTGTCCACAAGTGTGTGCAGAAATTCAAAATCTCCCTTATCCTCTAGTCACTTTTGTCACAGCTGTGCCATCGAGCCTGTCACATAGCGCTCAGATATCAGTGGGCCTCACACAATCCAAAAGTGTCCAGTGTCCAAAAGTGTGTGCAGATATTCAAAATCTCCCTTATCCTCTAGTCACTTTTGTCACAGCAGTGCCATCGAGCCTGTCACATAGCGCTCAGATATCAGTGGGCCTCACACAATCCAAAAGTGTCCAGTGTCCAAAAGTGTGTGCAGATATTCAAAATCTCCCTTATCCTCTAGTCACTTTTGTCACAGCAGTGCCATCGAGCCTGTCACATAGCGCTCAGATATCAGTGGGCCTCACACAATCCAAAAGTGTCCAGTGTCCAAAAGTGTGTGCAGATATTCAAAATCTCCCTTATCCTCTAGTCACTTTTGTCACAGCAGTGCCATCGAGCCTGTCACATAGCGCTCAGATATCAGTGGGCCTCACACAATCCAAAAGTGTCCACTGTCCACAAGTGTGTGCAGAAATTCAAAATCTCCCCTGCCCTATAGACACCTTGTACCTTGTTTTACATTACTATATAGTTTGTTGGATTTTGTCTACATTTCTACCAAAAATGAGGAAGGCTGGTGGAAGAGGCCGTGGAATTGGGCGGGGGTTGGCAGCTGGTAATGAAGGTGTTGGTGGTGGATCTGATGGTAGTGGCAAGAGCAAAATAGGACCGAATGCAGGAGGTGCTGACCCTGCGTCATCGTCTGGCTACATAAGGCCTCGAACGCTTAGTTTTCTAGGAGTTGGCAAACCGCTTTTAAAGCCAGAGCATCAGGAAAAAGTTTTGTCTTACATTGCTGACTCAGCCTCCAGCTCTATCGCCTCCTCTTCTTCAGTTGTAAAAAGTAAAAGCACTGAGTCGTCATTGGAGGCTCATGTTCATGAACCACACCTTTCCTTGTGTCCTTCACCCCAACCAAGATTGAAGGATGACGCAGGCCATACTACTGATTACTCCATGGAGCTGTTTTCACATACCATGCCTGGATTATCAAGTCAAATGGTGAATTACCCAGGCCAAGATGAATCTGACATGGAGTGCACTGATGCACAGCCGCTGATGGATGATTCTGCTGGTACATTCACTCAGAGCACTACATTATCCTCGCAGTGTACAGAGCCAGATTCTGACCCTGATGAGACTCAGGTGCCCCTTCCCGCACACTATACCACCATACACGGTGACACAGAGGAAGGTGCACATGACATAGAAGAGGAGGTGATGGATGACCCAGTTGTTGACCCAGATTGGCATCCATTGGGGAAAGAGGGTGCTGCTTCCAATAGCTCAGATGAGGAGCATCCACAGCAGACATCGACATCGCAACAGCTGTTATCTGGCAGGCCCGGAGCACTCCAAAGACAGGTTCCAAACATCAAAAGAGTTGCTGGACAGCTTGTCCAGAGGGTCAAAAGATCACAGCGTGCTAGGCCGCAAAATTTCTGCCAAAGTAGGAAGAGTGCAGTGTGGCACTTTTTTGAACAAAATCCTCATGATCAGGCCAAGGTTATCTGTAAGAAGTGCGCAAAGACCTTTAGCCGAGGGAAAAATCTGAAAAATTTGAATACCAGTTGCATGCTTAGACATTTAACCAGCATGCACTTGCAAGCGTGGACACAACACCAAACCTCAAGTGCCACATGTGCAACTGATCACAATGAAGGTAGTCAGCAACGCTACATTGTTTCTCCCACTGTAAGCCCACCAGTTAGCACAGCAGCAAATGTTGAGGTGTCGTTGCAAGGCCACAGCAGTCAGGGAATCCCACTGTTATATCAACAAAAGACTGATTCTAGGCCATCAGAAAGAACACCAACTCCATCACCATCATCAACCCTCTCTCAGTCCGCCCTGTCCACCGCTACTTCCACCATATGCAGCTCTCAAGTCCAGCTCACCCTCCCAGACACTATGAGTAGGTCAAGAAAGTACTCAGTCTCTCATCCGCGTACACTGTGTTTGAACGCCCACATTGCCAAACTAATCTCGTTTGAAATGATGCCCTTTCGGTTGGTGGAAAGCACAGCTTTCCGCGAACTCATGGCCTATGCAGTACCACGCTATGACCTACCCAGTCGCCACTTCTTCTCTCGCAAAGCCATCCCAGCCCTCCACCATCATGTGAAAGACCGCATTGTCCATGCACTCAAGCAGTCAGTGAGCGGAAAGGTGCACCTCACTACTGATGCATGGTCCAGTCGGCATGGCCAGGGCCGTTACGTGTCCATCACTGTGCACTGGGTTAATGTGATGGATGCAGGGTCCACAGGGGACAGCGGTGGTGGGACAGTGCTGCCTAGCCCACGGTATAGGAAACAGTTGGCTGTAGGCGTTCCACCCTCCTCCTCCTCCTCCTCCTCCAGAAGCGAAAGCTCGTCCACAGAGCGCAGTCGTACGAGCACTCCATCTGCAGCTGCCATTGTTGCACACGATGTGTCCCCCTATCGAGCAGCTAGTGGAAAGCGTCAGCAGGCTGTGTTGCAGATGATGTGTTTGGGTGACAGACATACCGCCGAGGTGCTGGCCGAGTACTTGAAGCGACAAACTGAGTCATGGCTGGGCAGTGTACATCTTGAGGCAGGCAAGGTAGTTAGTGATAACGGCCGTAATTTTGTGGCAGCCATAGCCCTTTCAAAACTCAGCCACATACCTTGCTTGGCTCACACCTTGAACCTGGTGGTGCAGTACTTCCTCAAAAATTATCCGGAGTTAACAGCCCTGTTCCAGAAGGTGCGAAGACTGTGCGCGCACATCCGCCGGTCGCCTGTATACTCCGTTCGAATGCAGAAGCTGCAGCGATTGCTCCACCTTCCCAACCACTGCCTCATTATCGACATTGCAACAAGGTGGAACTCCACCCTGCACATGGTGGAGCGGCTGTGCGAGCAGAGGCAGGCCATAATGCATTTGTGGGAGGATACACGGCCAGGCACTTTGAGAGCAGACATGGAGTTGACAGGTGTGCAGTGGTCGAAGCTGAAAGACCTCTGTAAAGTCCTTCAGTGTTTTGAGGAATGCACACGGCTGGTAAGCGCAGACGACGCCATCCTAAGCATGAGCATCCCACTTATGCGTCTGCTCATGCAAACTTTGACGCACCTTAAGGAGCAGGCGTCTGCAGCCAATGTTGATGAGGAGGAAGAGGAGGAGGGAATCCTTGATGACATTCAGCCATTGTCTGCTCAGGGACCTCTCCTGGACGAGGTGGAGGAAGAAGAGGAGGAGGAGGAGGAGGATGATGGGGATGATTACTTAGGGGAGGATGATGCATCTCGTGGGGCAAGTGAAAATGTTGGCGTGGCAAGGTCTGGTACAGGGTTTGTGCGTGACTGGAGGGATGTGGATTTGCCAGAAAGTGCTCCTCCACCCAGCACTCGCAGTGCATCATTGACACCGGGAACATTGGCCCACATGTCAGATTATGCCTTGCGGATCCTAAAAAGGGACCCCCGCATTGCCAAAATGATGAACGATGACGACTACTGGTTGGCCAGCATCCTGGATCCACGCTATAAAGGCAAATTACAAAACATCATGCCACAGGAGAACCTTGACCTAATATTGGCTAATAAACAAGCAACTCTGGTAAATCGGTTGCTTGAGGCATTCCCAGCACACAGCAGCGGTGATGGTTCTCACACGAGCCGTACGGGCCGGGGGCAGCTTGGCAGAGGTGTTCGTGGTGCACACAGCAGAAGTGGCGTTGGAGACAGGGGTTTCATGACAATGTTGTGGACTGATTTTTCAAATACCGCTCACACAACTGGTAATACTGCATCGATGGAAAGTGACAGGAGACAGCAGTTGTCAACTATGGTAACAAACTACTTTTCCTCCCATATCGATGTTCTCCCACACAGGTCATTCCCCTTTGACTATTGGGCCGCTAAACTGGACACCTGGCCTGAATTGGCCCAATATGCCTTACAGGAGCTCGCTTGCCCAGCTGCAAGTGTGCTATCGGAAAGAGTCTTCAGTGCAGCTGGATCAATCCTGACAGAAAAAAGGACCCGTCTGTCAACCCAAAATGTGGATGACCCTAACCTTCATTAAAATGAACCACGCATGGGTTTCCAAGGATTTTGTCCCACCTTCCCCTGATGACACATAGGGTGACAGAAAAATGGCTTGCTTTGGTCCACCTCTTCCTGGTACTTCACCTATTTCACCTTTTGCATCAGCTGAATGTCCAACATCAACATATGCCACTTTCTAAAACTCCCTAACTGTGCTGCCTCCCCCCCATGGCCGGGGTCACCACCTACCGCACGACACCGTGCGAGTGCCGTTGCCCTGGACAGGTGGGTAGGCCGACTCTTGGGCGCGGGCACTGGCACAGGGTCCCTCATAGTGCAATCAAGTGTCTCTGACGGTGGTGGTGCACACCCGCCGTCAGACACACCGCTGTACTATGAGGGGCCCAGTGCCAGTACCGACGCCCACGAGTGGGCCCCCCTTGCTTGGGCAGGGCCCCAGCATTTGCAATCTTTACCTCTCCCTGCTCCTCCGCTGTGTAATCTGGGCCGTCAAATCCATACTGTGCCTGACACCGTCTGAGCCTGCCTCATGAGACATATATTTTGAATGTGTACGCTATCCATACATGTTATCCAGGGATACGGTACCCTTTCTAACCTTTGTGCAATCACGTGCAATCCATACTGGGCCTAACACCGTCTGAGCCTGCCTCCTGAGACATATATTTTGAATGTGTACGCTATCCATACATGTTATCCAGGGATACGGTACCCTTTCTAACCTTTGTGCAATCACGTGCAATCCATACTGGGCCTAACACCGTCTGAGCCTGCCTCATGCTGTATAGACATATATTTTGAATGTGTACGCTATCCATACATGTTATCCGGGGATACGGTACCCTTTCTAACCTTTGTGCAATCACGTGCAATCCATACTGGGCCTAACACCGTCTGAGCCTGCCTCCTGAGACATATATTTTGAATGTGTACGCTATCCATACATGTTATCCAGGGATACGGTACCCTTTCTAACCTTTGTGCAATCACGTGCAATCCATACTGGGCCTAACACCGTCTGAGCCTGCCTCATGCTGTATAGACATATATTTTGAATGTGTACGCTCTCCATACATGTTATCCGGGGATACGGTACCCTTTCTAACCTTTGTGCAATCATGTGCAATCCATACTGGGCCTAACACCGTCTGAGCCTGCCTCCTGAGACATATATTTTGAATGTGTACGCTATCCATACATGTTATCCAGGGATACGGTACCCTTTCTAACCTTTGTGCAATCACGTGCAATCCGTACTGGGCCTAACACCGTCTGAGCCTGCCTCATGCTGTATAGACATATATTTTGAATGTGTACGCTATCCATACATGTTATCCAGGGATACGGTACCCTTTCTAACCTTTGTGCAACCACGTGCAATCCATACTGGGCCTAAAACCGTCTGAGCCTGCCTCCTGAGACATATATTTTGAATGTGTACGCTATCCATACATGTTATCCAGGGATACTGTACCCTTTCTAACCTTTGTGCAATCACGTGCAATCCATACTGGGCCTAACACCGTCTGAGCCTGCCTCATGCTGTATAGACATATATTTTGAATGTGTACGCTATCCATACATGTTATCCAGGGATACGGTACCCTTTCTAACCTTTGTGCAATCACGTGCAATCCATACTGGGCCTAACACCGTCTGAGCCTGCCTCCTGAGACATATATTTTGAATGTGTACGCTATCCATACATGTTATCCAGGGATACGGTACCCTTTCTAACCTTTGTGCAATCACGTGCAATCCATACTGGGCCTAACACCGTCTGAGCCTGCCTCATGCTGTATAGACATATATTTTGAATGTGTACGCTATCCATACATGTTATCCGGGGATACGGTACCCTTTCTAACCTTTGTGCAATCACGTGCAATCCATACTGGGCCTAACACCGTCTGAGCCTGCCTCCTGAGACATATATTTTGAATGTGTACGCTACCCATACATGTTATCTGGGGATACGGTACCCTTTCTCACCTTTGTGCAATCACGTGTAATCCATACTGGGCGTGAGAACGGCTGACGAGCTGTTAAGCAAGCTACAGCACCTGTCCAGACAAGTACAGGGATTCCCTAGCGAGGAGACTTATTTGATTGTTTTCAATGTTGGGACAGCAATTTTTGGGGAGCACTATACTCTGGAGAATGATAGATGGGGCCCACCATACACTGGAACATTCCAAAGGTGGACATCAGACACTGGAGCAGCATTTACAGGGCCCATTATACACTAGAGCATTAGAAATGGGGCCCATTATGTTTGGAGCATTATTTGGGCCCATAAGACAGTGGAGCTTCATCCATGGGGACCAACATATACTGTAGCATTATGTGGAGCTCATCATATACTGTTTCAAACATTATATGGGACCAATGATTCTGTATGGAGAAATAGATGGGCCTCGTCATGAGATGTAAAAAGTGAGGTATTTTTCATTGTACTATACCGCTATTTCTCTGCCGTATCGGAGCATGATGAGTTGTGGTATGTGTTAAAGGGGCGCTCTTTCGCCCAGGGCACATGAAAACCTGGAGCCAGCCCTCCCCCCCCACAGTTTGTAGCCAAATAACCCCCATTTTTCAGTGCGTAACTTGTATTATGAAGTTAATTAAGGTTGACAAGCTTAAGAAAGAAGAATTGATGCTTTTGGCATTCAAATGGGCACTGTAGGTGTGTTTCCTGTCCTCCTCTCACTGCCGACTTTTATTCCCCATTGACTTACATTGGGTTTCGTGTTTCGGGACGACCCCGACTTTTCCCTATAATCGGACGATCTTGCTCGACCCGACTTTTGGAAAAGTCGGGTTTCACGAAACGAAACGCGACCCTAAAAAACCAAAAGTCGCTCAACTCTACTACTTACAATTGGTTAACATCATACAGGGGAGAAAGTAAATATTTCTAGCTAAAAAATAAATAATAACACCCTCTTAGCGAAATTTAATTTATTTGGTGCAAATACTTTGATTGTTAGTATCTCCGCAATGAAAAGGTAAAATAAAAATGAATAAATAAAACATGTTATTCTGCTCTGCAGTGCCTGTTATATCGTGTGTCCCACGCAACATAAAAAACTTGGTAGAATCCTGGATACTCATCATTCAGCGCTGCGGGGGGTAATTAACATCATAACATTAATTTAGATAAGTCATTAGAATATTCTGCCATTGGAAAAGACATTTATTCCGAAGACAGTTTGAAAGTTTATTATGACTGGTAAAAAGATGGATAAACAATGAAGCAGAGTAACCAAGTTGTCAAAAGAATGGTCCAGTTGATGGACCCTATATTTTCTACTGTGAGGCAGCGACCAGTGTCATATGCGAGGGTTGCTATGTGTCCCCCAGGATGCCCACAGTAGCATTTTGGGGCCACGGGAGTGCATTGCAGTCACAGGTATAGCTGTGATTGCAATGCAAAATAAAGTAAATGTTGGTCTTGGGCAAGCTATTTGTCCAAGGTAGATTTAATGAGAACCTGCTCTGGGCATTTATTTTTAAAATGGAGTACAGGATAGTAGGGGGCAGTCCGTTTCCTTCCCAGTCCGTTTTTTCCATGTGGCCTATGGCCACAGGTTCTGTCATGATCCATGCTGGATCAGGACTGATAAAAAGCACAGGTAAGGCCGGTTTCACATTAGCGCTTTTTAAGCGCACGCACGGCCGGGGGTAGCTCCGCCCCCGAGCCGGCTCTCTGCCCGGCGTGCCCGCCCCTTGCTTGTAGCGCCGCCTCCTAGCGGACAGCGGCGCCTGCGATCGGCGCACCCTATCTTTAGCATAGGGTGCGCAGATCGTGCGCAGGCCGTGCGCTAGTTGCGCTTTGACCTGCGCTGCGCACTTTTGACGGTGCGCCGTGCGCGCCAAAATCGAACTTTTCGGATTTTGGCGCGCACGGCGCACCGTCAAAGGTGCGCAGCGCAGGTCAAAGCGCAACTAGCGCACGGCCTGCGCACGATCAGCGCACCCTATGATAAAGATAGGGTGCGCCGATCGCAGGCGCCGCTGTCCGCTAGTAGGCGGCGCTACAAGCAAGGGGCTGGCACGCCGGGCAGAGAGCCGGCTCGGGGGCGGAGCTACCCCCGGCCGTGCGTGCGCTTAAAAAGCGCTAATGTGAAACCGGCCTAACCTTTTTTTTTCTAATCTGTGCTTAAGTTTGGTTTTTGCCCCCAGTGGCCATTAGGATTATTGCACTGTGGTGTTGTTTGTTCTAAGTTTGCCCCCGGTGGTGGTGAGCATCATTGCACTCTAGTTTCTTTAGTTAAGTGCGCATGATTATAATGCAGGTGTGATTGCTGGCTCTGCTATAAAAGAGTCACAGGTGTGGCAATCACTGTTGGTGATAGTGTTCATTTCAACCATCCTTGGTGCAGGAAGGATCTAGAGAGAGGTCCTGGCAGCTCAGTCAGAGCCCTTTTGTGGAAGGAGTCAGAGGGGATTTCCTTGCAGCTCTGACAGATCTTGGTGGCAGCTATTCAGGAGGAAAGCTGCATTCTGGTGGTGGACTCTGTTGCCAGGAGCAAGTGCAACAGAGTAAAGCTAAGTGGTGTTTCCCCATTTGTGTCTTTCCTTAGTGTGTATTAGTACAGCGGTGGGGCCAGTGCCTGCACCACCCAGCTCCCTAGCAAGGGATAGGTGTAGGGTGTGCTAGGGCGACAGGTTCCTGATTGGCGCCCGGTGTGGAACTGGCATAGGGAACGTTAGGAGCATTAGGGACACTGACTCAGGGGAGTGCAGGAGGTCTCCACGTCCCCTTTCCCTATCTCAGGGCCCACTGTTGTAACGGTTTTCCCTTTCCCTTGTCTTGTTGTTTTAGCTACCTGCCTGCGAGCCGTGTCACACAGGACAGTATCACGTGCCGTGTCTTGTTGTTTTAGTTACCGGCCTGCGGGTCGCGTCACACAGGACGGGTCTACGTGACATTATCACCAACCAACAACTTTTTTTTCTGCTGAGCCATGGACCCAGTTCAGCCCTTTGCCCAAATGCTGCAGACCCTTACTAATGAGATTAGGGGGCTGCGCGGAGGGTTGGTGCTGCAGCTGTGGCTGTTGGTGGGCTTTGGGGGCTTGATTCAGAGACAGGCTCAGCCAGAACCCAAGATATCCCTCCCTGACAGATTTTCTGGAGGGAGAGATCAATTCTTGGTGCTTCAATAAGCCTGTAAATTGTATTTCAGGCTGCACCCTAGTTCATCAGGGAATGAAGAGCAACGGGGGGGAATCATTATGTCCCTTCTTAAAGGGGATCCCCAATCCTGGGCCTTCTCCCTACCGGATGATTCTTCATCTTTAGAGTCCGTGGACGAGTTCTTTACTGCTTTGGCGCTTGTGTATGGGGATCCTGATGGCGTTGCCCTGGCGGAATCCTGAATCCGTAGGTGTAAACAGGGAGCCCGGGTCGCTGAGGAGTACTGCTCAGAGTTTAGGAGATGGGCCACTAATACTCAGTGGAATGACCCTGCACTTAGGAGTCAATTTGTGCAGGGTTTGTCTCCAAAGTTGCAGGATACTCTGGTGCAGTACGCTGCCCCCAGGTCGCTGGAGGCCGCCATGTCCCTTGCCATCCAGGTGGATAGACGCCTTAGGGAAAGATATATACAAAAAGTGCCCCCTGATGTCCTCGCTAGGGAGGAGGACTCACCAGTGCAGACGGAGGAACCCAGACAGCCCGGTGTTGTTGATACAAAAAAGGAGGTGTCTGCGGCTCGTCGTGGGGGGGGGGTATGCTTTTCCTGTGAGAAGCCTGGCCATTTTATGAGAGCCTGCCCAGTTCATGCCAAGTCTCCTGACAAACCCATGCAAGTAGGAGGAGCTAGTTTGTATTCAGAGCTTCTTTAAGCAGCAGAAAAAAAGGCAGCAACACTTACCTGCCCAGGTCTAAGAACAAATGAACTGCAGGGTGCAGCCAGCCCATAAAGCAAGATGTTAGCAACACAGGTGCAAAATACCAGATTAACAGCCACTCTCCACCTACCCATTCATGGAGGGGGTGACTGCCCAGTATAAAATTGCAAAATAAAGGACCGCATACGGCGCTGTTCACACAAGGGAACTACACAGTGTCTGGCTCACAGCCTATTAGTCACGCCCCTGCTATTCGACTAGGCGGGCTGGCCAGCACACCCACAATGCATCCTAGTGTGAACACCCCTCATACGAGACCAAAAGTGTTTGGGTTCGGCTGCACCCTGAAAATTATATAGTGCAAAAAGTACACAATTAGTGAAGTATTAGCTGATATTTTGGCCAAAATACTTGAGCCCGTAAACTGCGCCAAAGTTCCTCATGCTTACGGGTCCCTACACTAAACTAAATAGCAAACCCACTATAGACGTCTCAAGGTCTCCAAAAATTCATTTTTAAACAGCAGAAAAAAAGGCAGCAACACTTACCTGCCCAGGTCTAAGAACAAATGCACTGCAGGGTGCAGTCAGCCCATAAAGCAAGATGTTAGCAGCACAGGTGCAAAATACCAGATAAACAGCCTCTCTCCACCTACCCATTCCTGGAGGGGGTGACTGCCCAGTATAAAATTGCACAATAAAGGCCCGCATAGGGCGCTGTTCACACAAGGGAACTACACAGTGTCTGGCTCACAGCCTATTAGTCACGCCCCTACTATTCGACTAGGTGGGCTGGCCTTATAAAAATCCCTGCAGTAGAGTGATGGGTGTGTCAGTTTTAGTTTTGCAAGCGTGCAGAGCAGAAGGCTTTGCAGAGTCAACCTGTGTGAAGCAACCCAGAGACAAGCTGAGCCAACAGGCCTGGCACCCCCCAACATACACAGCAGTGCAGCCACCTAAGGCAACAGGTCCCGTTTATGAACGATCTTATTTTCCCAGCTTTGATACCGAGGATATCTTTGAGTTCCAGTTGTAAGGTTTTTTTTTAACATTAACCCCTTCATGACCAAGCCTATTTTGACCTTAATGACCAGGCCATTTTTTCAATTCTGACCAGTGTCCCTTTATGAGGTAATAACTCAGGAACGCTTCAACAGATCCTAGCGATTCTGAGAAAGTTTTTTCATGATATATTGGGCTTCATGTAAGTGGTAAATTTAGGTCGATAATTTTTGCGTTTATTTGTGAAAAAATCAGAAATTTGGCAAAAATTTAGAACATTTTGCAATTTTCAAATTTTGAATATTTATTCTGTTAAACCAGAGAGTTATGTGACACAAAGAGGTTACTAAATAACATTTCCCACATGTCTACTGTACAACAGCACAATTTTGGAAACAATTTTTTTTTTGTTAGGAAGTTATAAGGGTTAAAAGTCGACCAGTGATTTCAACAAAATTTACAAAACCATTTTTTTAGGGACCACCTCACATTTTAAGTCACTTTGAGGGGTCTATATGGCAGAAAATACCCAAAAGTGACACCATTCTAAAAACTGCTCCCCTCAAGCTACTCAAAACTACATTCAAATAGATTATTAACCCTTCAGGTGTTTCACAGGAACTAAAGCAATGTGGAAAGAAAAAATGGACATTTTAATTTTTCCAGCAAAAATTTTCTTTTAGCATCAATTTTTTCATTTTCGCATGGGCAACAGGATAAAATGGATCCTAAAATTTGTTGGGCAATTTCTCCTGAGTACACCAATACCTCATATGTGGTCATAAACTACTGTTTGGGTGCATGGCAGGGCTCAGAATGGAAGGCGCACCATTTGACTTTTTGAATGGAAAACATGCTGGAATATTTAGCAGTTGCCATGTCGCGTTTGGAGAGCCCCTGTGTGCCTAAACATTGGAGCTCCCCCACAAGTGACCACATTTTGGAAACCAGACCCCCCATGGAAACTATCCACATGCATAGTGATCACTTTGAACCCCCAGGTGCTTCACAAATTGATCCGTAAAAAAAAGTACTTTTTTTCACAAAAATTTTCTTTTAGCCTCAGTTTTTTCATTTTCACATGGGCAACAGGATAAAGTGGATGCTAAAATTTGTTGGGAAATTTCTCCTGAGTGCACAGATACCTCATATGTGGCCATAAACCACTGTTTGGGCGCACGGCAGGGTCCGGAAGGGAAGGAGCGGTATTTGACTTTTTGAATGGAAAGTTAGCTCCAATCGTTATCGGACATCATGTCGCGTTTGGAGAGCCCCTGTGTGCCTAAACAGTGAAAACCCCCCACAAGTGACACCATTTTGGAAACTAGACCCCTTATGGAACTTAGCTAGATGTGTAGTGAGCACTTTGAACCCCCATGTGTTTCACAAAAGTTTATAACGCAGAGCAGTGAAAATAAAAAATCTTTTTTTCCTCAAAAATGATTTTTTAGCACGCTATTTTTATTTTCACATGGCTAACAGGAAAAATTGGACCACAAAAGTTGTTGTCCAGTTTGTCCTGAGTACACCGATACCCCATATGTGGGGGGAACCACTGTTTGGGCGCACGGCAGGGCTCAGAAGGGAAGGAGAACCATTTGACTTTTTGAAATGAAAATTACCTCTAATCGTTAGTGGACACCATGTCGTGTTTGGAGAGCCCCTGTGTGCCTAAACATTGGAGCACCCCCACAAATGACCCTATTTTGGAAACTAGACCCCCTAAGGAACTTATCTAGATGCATAGTGAGCACTTTGAACTCCAAAGTGCTTCACAAAAGTTTATAACGCAGTGTCATGAAAACAAAAAATATTTTTTTTCCTCAAAAAATTATTTTTTTAGTGCGCAATTTTTTTTTTTCACAAGGGTACCAAAAGAAACTGGACCCCAAAAGGTGTTGTCCAGTTTGTCCTGAGTACGCTGGTACCCCTAATGTGGGGGGTGGACCACTGTTTGGGCACACGTCGGGGCTCGGAAGGGAAGTAGTGACATTTTGAAATGCTGACTTTGATGGAATGATCTGTGGGCATCATGTTACATTTGCAAAGCCCCTGATGAGCCTAAACTGTGGAAACCCCCCACAAATGACCCCATTTTGGAAACTAGACCCCCCAAGGAACTTATCTAGATGTGTGGTGAGCACTTTGAACCCCAAGTGCTTCACAGAAGTTTATAACGCCAAGCTGTGAAAATAAAAAATCATTTTTTTCCTCAAAAAATGATTTTTAGCTCGCAAATTTTTACTTTCACAAGGGTAACAGGAGAAATTGGACCCCAAAAGTTGTTGTCCAGTTTGTCCTGAGTATGCTGGTACCCCATATATGGGGGGAACCATTGTTTGGGCACACGTAAAGGCTCATAATGGAAGTAGTGATGTTTTGAAATGCAGACTTTGATGGAAAGGTCTGCGGTCGTCGTTACGTTTGCAGAGCCCCTGATGTGCCTAAACAGTAGAAACCCCCCCACAAGTGACCCAATTTTGGAAACTAGACCTTCCAAGGAACTTATCTAGATGTCTGGTGAGCACTTTGAACCCCCAAGTGCTTCACAGAAGTTTATAACGCAGAGACGTGAAAATTAAAAAATCATTTTTTTTCCACAAAAATAATTTTTTAGCCCCCAATTTTTTATTTTCCCAAGGGTAACAGGAGAAATTAGACCACTAGAGTTGTTGTGCAATTTTTCCTGAGTACGCTGATACCCCATTTGTTGGGGTAAACCACTGTTTGGGGACACGTCTGAGCTTGGAAGGGAGGGAGCACCGTTTGTCTTTTTGAACACAAAATTGGCTGGAATCAATGGTTGCACCATGTTGCGTTTGGAGAACCCCTGATGTGCCTAAACAGTGGAAACCCCTCAATTCTAACTCCAACCCTAACCCCAACACATCCCTAACCCCAACACATCCCTAACCCTAATCCCAACCCTAACCCCAACAACACCCCTAACCCTATCCCTAACTCTAACTCCAACCCTAACCCTAATTCCAACCCTAACCCTAATTCCAACCCTATACCTAGTTCTTACCCTAACCCTAATTCCAACCCTAACCTTAATTCCACTCTAACCCTAATTCCACCCTAAGCCTATCTCCAACCCTAACCCAACCCTATTTCCAACCCTAACCCTATTTCCAACCCTAACCCTAGCCCTAACCCTAACCCTAGCCCTAACCCTAGCGCTAACCCTATTTCCAACCCTAACCCTAATGGAAAAATAAAAATAAAAATAATTTCTTTATTTTATTATTTGATCCTGCCTATGGGGGTGATAAAGGGGGGGTTATTTACTTTTCATTCTATTTTGATCACTGTGAGAGTTTATCACAGTGATCAAAATGAATGAATGAATCTGAAGCCGGCGGGTGCACTGCGCATGCGTCTGCCATTTTCCAAGATGGCAGCGCCCATGGTCCGGGACCACGGGACACCGGGAGCCACAGCGGCACTCGGTAAGTACCGGGGGGTGGGAGGGGCTGTAATCAGAAGGCGGGGGGAGCGGAGGGATGGCGGGGGGAGCAGATAATGACAGCGGCGGCACATCGCCGCTGTCATTTAGTGGCGGGGGCAGATCGCCCCCGTTAACCGGTGGGGGGGTCGGATCACGGTCTCCAGCCATGTCCGATGCTACTGATTGGCACCGACTTTCATGACGCCTATGTGGCATCATTGGTCGTGAAGGGGTTAAAAAAGGCTTTGCTTTGAACTTTGCTGGGTCACTGCCTCATCACTGCTCAGTGTGGATACCTCTGCACTACAGCACCTATGAAGTTCAGCCTGTGGTTGAGTTTTATAGGAGGAGGTAATTTTACAATTCACTGCAATACTGTAGTATTGAAATGTATCATATGCTACATCAAGCAATTGCAGATTCAAGTCTCATGGGGAGACCAATAGAAAATGCAAAAAAATTAAAATATTTTAAAAAATATATATATTAAAGTTAATATCTCCGTTATAGACAACTGAATTGATTCAATTTGAATTGAATTCAAGTCACATTTTAGAAAATTCCCATGTCTTGATAGAATTGAACAATTTGCTTTTTGATTTGCGCAAATTATCAAGAAAACACCAGCCACATTTTTACACATTAGGCCGGGGTCACACTAACCGACGCAAAATACGGTCAGTATTTTACATGTGTAATACGGATGAATGGCCCCTAAACAGTGCTCCGTATGTCATCCGTAATCAAGGTGTAGTCGCGTATTTTGCGCATGTCAGCATCCATATGTAATCCGTATGGCATCCGTATGGCGAGATTTTCTCGCAGGCTTGCAAAATGGACATATAATGGAGCCCTATGACAGGGTTTCTAACAGAAAACAAAGAATAGATATAGACACATAGAATACATATATATATGTATTCTATGTGTATATATCTATTCTTTCGTTTCTTTATTAAACCTGTCAGTGTGAGTTTACTGTTTAGCGCACTGAATTGCCGGCTTTGCTAAAACACACCGGGTGGGTATTTCTCACAAGTCACATGTGTGGTCCGTGTGTAATGCGTATATTTCGCGCACCCATAGACTTGCATTGACGTACTACGGCCGTAGTACGCTGACAATCGCAGCATGCTGCAATTGGCACGGAGCGTAGAATACGGATGAGAAATATACGGCTGGTGCGAGGGACCCCATAGAGAATCATTGGTCCGTGTCTAATGCGTGCTTTTAGCACCTCTCACTCGGCCGTATTCCTCGCCAGTGTGACCCCGGCCTTACTGAAGATTGCGTCAGATCAAGTCACAAAAGGTTGACATGACCTCAGTCATGACTACTTGCTTGGGTTTTCTCACAATACCTTACAGCTATCACATCACACGATATACAGGAGCACTGTCAAAAGGAGAGATGACAGCAGCAGTTCCAGGTCCAATGTGATTGATCAGGGACATGGTGTAGCTGGCATGTGTACTGCATTTGAATTACAATTACACTTTCTGTTTAAGTGTTCTTAATGCTCAATAAGGTAGTAACAATATAGCAAAATCCAGAAAAATAAATCCATGTCAGACGTGGTGCTTGCTTGTCACAGTTGACTGTAATATTTGCATTTTTTGTGCAATCACTTTTCTGAAGGGGATAATAATTTTATTTTTTTTTTTAAATACAAAAGCAAAGTTCTTAAAATCCAGACTTCAACTGTGCACCTCACAAAGTGTCAGAAACTATTTTTTTTATATCTGCTTTACAAATCAAATTGTACAACTATGCATGACACACCAGTATAGTGCCCTGTTGCAGGTGATGGTTTTTGGAAGTTTACCTACCTAGCATTTCATAACATGTCTTTTTTGGCAAGAGAGTTGAATTTTGTTGAAAAATTAAACATTGAAGTTACAACTCCATTAAGGAAAAGTATTAGAATTATGGAAATCACAAGATGGATAGACATCTTAATTATATGCAAATGATGAAAAAATGAAAATAAAATTTTCAAAATATCTAAATTTTAGAGTAATCAAGGAGTGGAACAGGCTTCCACAAGAGGGGTGGTGAGTTCTCCTTCAATGGAAGTCTTCAAACTGAGTCTGGACAGACATCTATCTGTGATGATTTACTGAATCCTGTATTGAGCAGGCAGTGGGATCATATGACCCAGGAGGTCCCTGTATTGCCAAATTTTTAACACTAAGGTTCGGATACAGCTTTAAAGAAGGCTACTACTTGTGATATTGTAAGGGGTGAGGGGGGGGGCAGTTTAATGTCCTGCACTCTTTGCATAAGTCCCTGGTATATTTCATATCTCATGTAATGTTTATATAATGTATATTGCATTGTACTTATGTTTATGTGTTGTAAAGATATAGGGATAGTGTAGGACTTAGACCAGTAGGGGGAGCACAGTAGAATAGAATAGGGATATGTTAGACCAATCGGATTTTGTCTGGTTAGGAGGGGCTAGGAAAAGTGTAGTTGAGGAGCTTCCTGGAGTTAGTCAGTGTGACCCGATAGCAAGGACAGGACAGTCGCGTCCAGGGGGAAACATTTAAGTAGAGGAACCCAGTGGTCCAGGGCCTAAGAGGTGACAGTCACACATGCTGGAGGAATATCTGGGTAGCTTAAGAATGGCAGCAGCTAACTTTGTGGAAACAACCCTAAACGTACGAGGCCTACGGCCTTGTAAGGAATGGAAGAGCCATTCTTTGACTTCACCTTTGGAGTCGGAAACGGGCGGGGAACTCTTGAAGCGGGTTAGACTGACCAGTCAGAAAACTGCGGTTCCGGCGGATCCGGTGGATATATATGGAGGAGTGAGGGACAGTGCAGGGAATGGAATGGTGATATTCTGTGAAGAATGCTGTTCTGTTTCTGTGACTAAACTGGACTAGCTGAGTAAAATTGTTTTGTTGAAGATGAACCTGAACTCTGACTGTCATTGTGTGGTGCTAAAATAAAAGGACGCCCGGCAGTGTGGAATGGACCCAGAATTACAAGTGAGTGGACTACAGTGTGTTAATGTGACAGAGGGCCAGGGTGTGCCGGTACTGCCACACTCAGCCACAACAACCATCCTGGCCTCCGTTTCAATAAAACACAATTTTATTTCAAAGTACAAAATTAAAGGGATAGTATGATTGCGTACAGTTTTGTATATTTTAACATACAAAGGTGAGTACATATAAGGATTACATACATAAAATGATTAAATACATATAAAGACTAAGTACATATACTCACATCATCACGAATGGGCTTTTAAACATCATCCATCTGGAATATCAGAGAAGCAACACCAAGACAGAGAACCCCTGGGAAATTCCCAACACTGCACAGACGTCCCCTCTTATGCAGGTATCACAACACTGTACATGTACAGGTACCCAAGTTTCTGCTTCTATCCCAGTCATGTTTCTCTGGCCTTATATAGTGATTTACACTGTGTAACTCTGGTTTCACCTTGCTCCTCCAGTGGCCAGCTTTCAAGATAAGATGAAACAGATACCAGGCCAACATCAGAGGAGGGTCCATAAACCCATTGAAACACAAAAGCCCACAAGGATTAGATAAAACCACCACAGACAGAGGTTAAATAAACCTTCATGTTTTACAAAAACAGAAAACATAGAGAAACTTAGAACAGTTTGTGAGTAGAGATGGGCGGATACCTGGATGTTCGGGACCGGCCGGTTCAACCGAACAGTTACAAAAAGTTCTGGTTCGGGTACCAGAACAGTACACGGCCCCGAACCCGGACCCTATTTACTTGAATGGGGGTCCCGAATATCTGTAATGTGCATGACAATGCGGAAATCATCCCCGCAAGTCAGAGAGCCGTGGTTCCCACTCTGTCAAAAGACAGCGGGAGTGCTCCTCAGCTGTGATCGGAGATATAAAGGTTACATCCGGTCACTGGTGTCAGCTGATGGGACTACTGATCCCATGATCTGACACCTGCTACCAATAATTGCAGTGAGAGCAGGAGCAATGGATGTGAGTATTCATTAGCCAGTCCTGCGCTGTAAATAAATAATTTTAAAAAAAGGCAAGGGTTCCTGTGTATTTTTGCTAACCAGCCAGGCAAACCTCACAGCTGGGGGCTGCAACTCTCAGCTGTCAGCTTCATCAAGGCTAGGTATCAAGAACAGAGAGGTTCCCACACTGTTTTTATAATTATTTAAAAATAATTTAAAAAACGGCTTGGGGTCACCCCCATTTTTAACAACCAGCCTTGCTAAAGCAGACAGCTTAGGGCTGGTATTCTCAGGCTGGTAAGGAGCCATAGATATTGCCCCCCCAGCCTAAAAATAGCAGCCTGCATCTGTCCAGAAAAGGCACATCTATTACATGAGCCAATTCTGGTGCTATGCCCGGCTCTTCACACTTGCCCTGTAGCGGTGGCAAGTGGGATTCATATTTGTGGGGTTGATGTCACCTTTGTATTGTCTGTTGACATCAAGCCCATGGCTTAGTAATGGAGAGGCATCTATAAGACAAATATCCATTATGAATCCTATAGTTACATGGTAAATAAAGACACAACCAGTGAGTTACCTACTGAGATGCAGGGCAGGAGCATGTCTGTTCATGGGGGTATCGGTCGACAAGACTGGGAGCGGTCCGTGGCCCAGTAGAAGGCAGACTTGTGGCCCCGGGGCGGCTGGATGGCGGAACTAGAAGACTGGTTCCCATTTGGTAGGAAAGGAAGATTTTCAGGAGCTGGGACACCGCGGACGTGGAGCAGCTGGAACCGGAAGGGGTAATAGAGATGCCAGAAGCCGTACAGACAGGAATTGTTGCGACCATGATCCCAAGCTCGCGCAGCCACCATGGAGGACCGTCACAGCTGGCTGCAGCTTCGGTGAGTGAAAGACCTGCACTCACCTCAGTTCCCACACTGACTCCTGCTCATCACCTTCCCCAGCCCCAGCGTCCTCCCGCAATGTCTATCCAGATGAATCCCTTGCTTCCACTGTAGAGGAGTCTCAGTGGGTGAGGGAATTTATTGAAGAAAAGAAACGGTGGGAGGGCCGAATGAGCTGCAACACTCTTGCAGGGGAGCCCTGTCTGACCAGATGACACGTGGCCACATCAAGTACTTTAATCCCACCCGTGGGTATGGATTCATTCATGAGGCTGAAACCGAGGACAAGGTATCTGTGACTGTCGGGTCCACTTGATTTTAATGGTCCATTACAGGAGTGGGACCAAGTAACATTCATAAAAGAGCAAGGGCCCCAGGGACCATATGCAGTGGCAGTAAAAATGGCCTCCAACATTGAGGAGAGATGGCTACGTGAAGCGCAGTATTGTGTGCAGCCATCTGCAACGATCGCAGCTCCTGCATTCAGCTAGGAGGCAGAGGCACCTTTAATGGACACGGTGGCCATAGTCAGGTCACCGGAGCAGGAAGCTCCAGGTATGCTGAATTTGCCACTGAAGGAGGGGAGGAGCAGAAGAAACAGTGGAGATTCCTCCTTTAATGAGTCTTTGGGCCATACCTTTATTATTATCCAGGGCCAGATATGGCCCACTACGCTGGTCAGCGGCCCTATATTGATTGAAGTGGCCCTTTAAGTGTGTTGTGCTAATTGCTCTGGAGAAAAATGTGAGAGACTGTTCTGTGACTCCAGAAGGGCAGGAAGCTCTGGATGGCACCAGAACTAGGTGACAGTAGGTAACCAGTACAGTCATGGTTAAAGTGACTTTGTTTGTTTCCCCCTGCCATTCAAGTTTTACATGCGCACGTTTTCCCACCCCCTGCTGGATTACAGGACTGAAACCTCAAAAGGGTTAGTCACCCTTGAAAAAGGACTGTGTGCAGCTGCCTTAACTATTGAACTGTTTTAACCCTGAATTTTACTGGTTTTAACCCTGAACTGTTCCCTGATAAAAGCAGCGTACTTTTGTTTAATGGTCCGTACTCCACTCAAGGAGGGAGGGGGAAAGCCTGTGCAGGAGAACCCAAAAAGCGAACCGGGTTAGGACTAAATGGATTGTTGTTAAGCTGGTCAACGGGTCAGGTGTTTAAAAGACTGGCCCATGGGCCAAAACTGTTGTTGTTTGACACCATATGTGTAAGGGACCCAGGAGCCAGGGGACCGGGGTCAATCAGACCCACACTGAAGGAACTTGAACTCTTTTGTTCCAGGGCTCTAAACCGAGTAAGCCAAGGTCACGGTTGACCCACCAAAGTCATCAAATAAAGATTGTATTATTGTAAATATATATGTTTTATAAATTTCTAACAGTTTCAAATTTACAGGTGCCGTCATGTCCGAGGACAACCATATTCTAGGAGGGAGAAGTGTAAGGAGGTGGTAGGGACCCTCACATGCCTCCTCTCCCATGGTAGCTGCTCACAGGATTACACGCAGCACCTCATTGTTTATTAATGTGAAATGTAATGTTTATGTACTGTAATGTCATGTGTCTGTCATTCTGTCATGTACTGTGTATAGGCTTAGGGCTAGGATAGGGTCTTAGATAGTATAGGACTGTAGGAGGATTAGAATAGAGGATGGCACATTAGATAGAGAATAGAATAAATAGGAGTGTTAGTTGGCATAGTAGTTTAGCAGGTGGGAGGAGCTACAGGGCAGGGCAGTGCAGCACCAGGGATATAGGAGAGGGACTTCCTGGATGGGTCTTTCAGCATGATAATGATCCCAAGAACACCACTAGGGCAACAAAAAAGGGACTTCGTAAAAAGCATATGAAGGTCCTGGAGTGGCCTAGCCAGTCTCCAGATCTCAACCCCATATAAAATCTTTGGAGGGATTTGAAAGTCCATGTTGACCAGCGACAGACCCAGAGCATCACTGCTCTAGAGGAGATCTGCATGGAGGAATGGGCCAACATACCACCAACAGTGTGTGCAAACCTTGTGAAGACTTACAGAAAACATTTGACCTCTGTCATTGCCATCAAAGGATATATAACAAAATATTGAGATGAACTTTTGTTAACCCCTGTCTGACATATGACATACTATCCCGTCCAGGTGACCCAGGCCCGTATGACCGTGGACGGGATAGTAAGTCATACCTATCAGCCGTGCTCAAGGGGGGAGTGAGGCTGATCGTGGCCAAGTGTCAGCTGATTATCACAACTATGGGTTGGGGCTATAGTTAGAGTTAGGGTTGGGGCTAATGTTAGGGTTAGGGTTGGGGCTAAAGTTAGGGTTGGGGGTAAAGTTAGGGTTAGGGTTGGGGCTAGGGTTAAGGTTGGGACTAAAGTTAGGGTTAGGGTTGGGACTAAAGTTAGGATTAGAGTTGGGGCTAAAGTTAGGGTTAGGGTTGGGGCTAGGGTTAGGGTTGGGGGCTAAGGTTAGGATTAGAGTTGGGGCTAAAGTTATGGTTAGGGTTGGGGCTAGGGTTAGGGTTGGGGGCTAAGGTTAGGGTTAGGGTTGAGGCTAAAGTTAGGGTTAGGGTTGGGGCTAAAGTTAGGATTAGGGTTAGGGTTGGGATTAGGGTTAGGGGTGTGTTAGGGTTTGGTTTGTGGTTAGGGTTATGGTAAGGGTTGGGATTAGGGTTAGGGGTGTGTTGGGGTTAGGGTTGGAGATAGAATTGGGGGGTATCCACTGTTTAGGTACATCAGGGGCTCTCCAAACACGACACGGCGTCTGATCTCAATTCCAGTCAATTCTGCATTGAAAAAGTCACACCGTGCTCGTTCCCTTCCGAGCTCTTCCATGCACCCAAACAGTGGTTTACCCCCACATATGGGGTATCAGCATACTCAGGACAAATGGTACAATAACTTTTGGCATCCAGTTTCTCCTGTTACCCTTGGTAAAATAAAAAAATTGGATCTGAAGTAAATTTTTTGTGAAAAAAAGTTAAATGTTCATTTCTTTTAAACATTCAAAAAATTCCTGTGAAGCACCTGAAGGGATAATAAACTCCTTGAATGTAGTTTTGAGCACTTTTAGGGGTGCAGGTTTTAGAATAGTGTCACTTTGGAATATTTTCTATCATATAGACTCCTCAAAGTGACTTCAAATGTGATGTGGTCCCTAAAAAAATGGTGTTGCTAAAATGAGAAATCGCTGGTCAATGTTTAACCCTTATAACTTCCTGACAAAAAAACTTGGTTCCAAAATTGGAACGTAAAGCAATGATGTAAAGTAAACATGTGGGAAATGTTACTTATTAAGTATTTTTGTGACATGCAGTTGTGGCCAAAAGTATTGACACCCCTGCAATTTTGTCAGATAATACTCAGTTTCTTCCTGAAAATGATTGCAATCACAAATTCTTTGGTATTATTATCTTCATTTAATTTGTCTTAAATGAAAAAACACAAAAGAGAATGAAGCAAAAAGAAAAACATTGATCATTTCACACAAAACTCCAAAAATGGGCCAGAAAAAAGTATTAGCACCCTCAGCCTAATACTTGCTTGCACAACCTTTAGCCAAAATAACTGCGACCAACCGCTTCCGGTAACCATCAATGAGTTTCTTACAATGCTCTGCTGGAATTTTAGACCATTCTTCTTTGGCAAACTGCTCCAGGTCCATGATATTAGAAGGGTGCTTTCTCCAAACTGCCATTTTTAGATCTCTCCACAGGTGCTCTATGGGATTCAGGTCTGGACTCATTGCTGGCCACCTTAGAAGTCTCCAGTGCTTTCTCTCAAACCATTTTCTAGTGCTTTTTGAAGTGTGTTTTGGGTCATTGTCCTGCTGGTAGACCCATGACCTCTGAGGGAGACCCAGCTTTCTCACACTGGGCCCTACACTATGCTGCAAAATTTGTTGGTAGTCTTCAGACTTCATAATGCCATGCGCATGGTCAAGCAGTCCAGTGCCAGAGGCAGTAAAGCAACCCCAAAACATCAGGGAACCTCCGCCATGTTTGACTGTAGGGACCGTGTTTTTTCTTTGAATGCCTCTTTTTTTCTCCTGTAAACTCTATGTTGATGCCTTTGCCCAAAAAGCTTTACTTTTGTCTCATCTGACCAGAGAACATTCTTCCAAAACGTTTTAGGCTTTATCAGGTAAGTTTTGGCAAACTCCAGCCTGGCTTTTTTAGGTCTCGGGGTAAGAAGTGGGGTCTTCCTGGGTCTCCTACCATACAGTCCCTTTTCATTCAGACGCCGACGGATAGTACGGGTTGACACTGTTGTACCCTCGGACTGCAGGGCAGCTTGAACTTGTTTGGATGTTAGTCGAGGTTCTTTATCCAACATCCGCACAATCTTGCGTTGAAATCTCTTGTTAATTTTTCTTTTCCATCCACATCTAGGGAGGTTAGCCACAGTGCCATGGGCTTTAAATTTCTTGATGACACTGCGCACGGTAGAAACAGGAACATTCGGGTCTTTGGAGATGGACTTGAAGCCTTGAGATTGCTCATGCTTCCTCACAATTTGGTTTCTCAAGTCCTCAGACAGTTCTTTGGTCTTCTTTCTTTTCTCCATGCTCAATGTGGTACACACAAGGACACAGGACAGAGGTTGAGTCAACTTTAATTCATGTCAACTGGCTGCAAGTGTGATTTAGTTATTGCCAACATCTGTTAGGTGCCACAGGTAAGTTACAGGTACTGTTAATTACACAAATTAGAGAAGCATCACATGATTTTTCGAACAGTGCCAATACTTTTGTCCACCCTCTTTTTTATGTTTGGTGTGGAATTATATCCAATTTGGCTTTAGGACAATTCTTTTTGTGTTTTTTTCATTTAAGACAAATTAAATTAAGATAATAATACCAAAGAATTTGTGTTTGCAATCATTTTCAGGAAGAAACTGAGTATTATCTGACAAAATTGCAGGGGTGTTAATACTTTTGGCCACAACTGTATCTCTCTGATTTAAGGGCATGAAAATTCAAAGTTGGAAATTGCTAAATTTTTAAAATTTTTGACAAATATCTGTTTTTTTCACAAATAAATGCAAGTCATATCAAAGAAATTTTACCACTATCATGAAGTACCATATGTCATGAGAAAATATTGTCAGAATCACTGGGATACATGGAAGCATTCCAGGGTTATTTCCTCATAAAGGGACAGTGGTCAGAATTGTAAAAATTGACTTGGTCATTAACCTGAAAACCACCCTTGGGGGTAGAGGGGTTAATGACCAAATACTTATTTTCCACAATAATTTGCAAAATAAATCTTGCCAAATCAGACAAGGTGATTTTCTGGATTTGTCTTCTCATTTTGATTCTCATAGTAGTGGTCTACCTATGATGTGAATTACAGGTCTCTCTCATCTTTTTAAGTGGGAGAACTTGCACAATTGGTGTCTGGCTAAATACTTTTTTCCCCACTGCATATACGTATATACAGTATATATATATATATATATATATATATATATATATATATATATAAAAACAAAAAGGAAATCCAGCACGAACTCAGCAAACCAGGATCGGAGTAAAATGATGCTTTTCTTTATTTCTTCAACAAGGTTAAAAAGTCGACCCACCAGGATCAGGAACCAAAGTGCATGGCAGAAATAAACGCAAATGGGACTACGCGTTTCGGCGACCTAATCCGCCTTCTTCACGGCTTGGAAGGCGGATTAGGTCGCCGAAACGCGTAGTCTCATTTGCGTTTATTTCTGCCATGCACTTTGGTTCCTGATCCTGGTGGGTCGTCTTTTTAACCTTATTGAAGAAATAAAGAAAAGCATCATTTTACTCCGATCCTGGTTTGCTGAGTTCTTGCTGGATTTCCTTTTTGTTTTCCTATTGAAGGATTTACTCCTAATCCAGTCCGTGCAGGAACTTGAGTACCAGGTGGGAAAGACCCATGAGTCTCATTGCTGCAGCTGGACACTGACATACACATTCTGATATATATATATATATATATATATATATACCCTATTTTTCAGAATATAAGATGCACTTTTTACCCCAGATTTGAGGGGAAAATAGGGTTGCGTCTTATAATTCTGGTGGACACAGAGTGGAGCAATGCTGTGGGTCTCAGGCTGGAGGAGGAGATATTCAGAGGTGTGATGCTGCCGATGTTCAGTGGTTCAGGGGCGCTTCCACGGTTTACATTGTGGTGGACTCTGGGAAAATGGCGCCAGGGGTGATGCATGCACAGATGGAGATCTTGCCTCCGGTGACCATTTTCTCAGAGTTTGCCGCAATGTAAACCATGAAAGAGCAGCCACCGAACACCTGCAGCATTGCACCTCCCAATATCCCCTTGTCCCAGCCTAAGGCCTCTATTGTTGAGGAGTGTAGTTAAAAGTTTAAAAAAGACAAGTGAAAGGTGTTCTTTAAACTTGTAACTACACTCCGCAACATTTAAATTGCAACACCGAGAAGGAAAATTCATGGAATTAAATTCTTAAATTACTTAGACAGCAGGAAAATAAACAAGTTTGCAATTGACTTGCTTTTTCTCTTTGTTTTCACTCTCCTTCTCTGAGACCGCTTTTATCTGTCACAGTGTACAGCTTGTTTCTAAAGTGTGTGTCAACCAAACCCTGACTTTAATTACAAAAGTTTCACCAAAAGAGTACTGTGTTTGTCAGGGAGCTAAGGTTGATTTAGTTACTTATCCTCTATGCAAATGGTTTGTTGACTTCAATTTATGAGGAGTAATTCTATTGAAAACTAATTATTTACCTGTTATCTTTGCAACTTACTCCACAAATTAAAATAACAGAACAATAACCATTGGCCTAACACTTCAAGTAAAATTACCAAAAATTCTATTATCTCCAGTTCACAGTTCGCTGAAAACTTGCAATAAATTGTTGCAAACATAATTAGATTCCCTATTCAATTTACTATTGACAGCGAAGCGACAAACATTTTTGTTGATACAATGCATACACAATGCTGGGAAAACACTGGAAAATGTACTTAAAAAGTAACTGACATTTTAGTTTCTAATTTCTAAATTAAATGTATACATGAAGCTAAGCAACTTTGAAATATATGCTATCAGGTAAATGTGAATCTTTCTCTTCCAGGGTTGATCTTTCACTCTCAATTTATGGGTGAAATATGTAAAATCTTTATTCTTCATAGAACTTTATGAGCACCAACTGTCATCTCCTATCTCACTAATAGAAAAATCTGTTTTCATCTGTTTTCATTTAACACAGATTTTACCAGTGAAAGAAGTGAGAATTTTGAATCTATCTGCTCAGTCCTGGAGGAGGGAAAACTGATTTCTCTTATAAGGTACAATGCCTTTAAAAAGTATTCATACCACAAGAACTTTTCCACAATTTTCACGTTGCACCCACAAACTTGAATGTATTTTATTGGGATTTTTTGTGATACACCAACACAAAGTAGCAAGTATTTGTGAAGTATAAAAGAAATGATACATGATTTTCTAATTATTTTAAAAATATAAATCTGAAAATTTTGACATGCATTTGAATTCAGCCTCCTGTAGTCTGATGCCCCTCAATAAAATCCTGAGTGACGAATTGACTCCGAGAATCACATAATTAGTAAATTAAGCCCCCTCGTGTGTAATTTACTCTTAGTTTAAGCACAGCTGTTCTGTGAAGGCCTTAGAGGGTTGTTTGAGGACATTACAGATCAAACAGCATCATGAAAACCAAAGAACACAACAGACAGGTCAAGTATGAAGTTTTGGAGAAGCGTAAAGTAGGGTTAGGTCATAAAAAAAGCCTATGTTCTTAATATCTCTCGGAGAGCTGTTCAAGTCACCATCCAAGAATCTGTCCATAGGGCAACTATAAGTCATATACTCCACAAATCTAGCTTTCATGGAAGAGTAGCAAGAAGAAAGACAGTTTTGAAAGTTGGCCATAACAGGTCCTGTTTGCAGTTTGCAAAAAGCTATGTAGAGAACATGGCTAGAATGTGGAAGAAGGTGCTCTGGTTACATTAAACTAAATTAGAACTTTTGGGGCTAAATGGAAAATGCTAAGTGTGGTGAAACACAAACACCTCACATCAACTTGAAAACACCATCCCCATCAGCAAGCATGTTGGTGGCATCATCATGCTGTGAGTATTCTTTTCTTTAGGAGTGACAGAGAAGCTGGTCAGAGTTGATGAGAAGATGGATAGAGCTAAATGCTTGAGGAAAACCTGTTAGGGACTGTAAAAGACTTGAGATTGGGACATAGGTTCACCTTCCAGCAGGACAAGGACCTTATACAGCCTGCCAGAGTTACAATGGTATGCTTTAGATAAAAGCATAATCATGTGTTTGAATGGCCCATTCACAGTCCAGACCTGAATTTCATTGAGAATCTGAAACTTCAAAAATTGCTGTTCACAGTCACTACTCATGCAACTGTAAGGAGGTGACGGGGACCCTCATGTGCCTCCTCTGGTAGCTGCTCACAGGATTACGCATGGCACCTTTTTGTTTATTAATGTGAAATGTAATGTTTATGTACTGCAATGTCATGTATCTGTCATGTACTGTGTATAGGCTTAGGGCTAGAATATTATTATTCTTCTATTATTATATTCTATTATTAGAAAAGAGGGGGCAGATTAGAGATAGAGAATAGAATAGATAGGAGTGTTAGTTAGCACAGGGGTTTAGCAGCTGGGAGGAGCTACATGGTAGGGCAGTTCCAGAGATGAAGGAGAGGGACTTCCTGGATAGGCAGCAGAGCCTGGGCAACCTGCAGTAGTAAGTCCTGACAGATAGGTAGCCATGGGAATAAAGCTGTGATGGCAGTAAGGAGCCCCAGGTGGAGAATAGTGCAGTTGAGCACCAGCTCAACAGGACCATCCCCAAGAAGGATCCGGGTTCTACGGCCAGGGTGGAAGAAGCTATGATGGTATTTTCAGCACCTTCGGCAATTGGAACCAGACGAGGGTCTGACCGGGAGCTGGTGACGTTGAAAACACGGAGGGGACACAGACTTTCCTGAGATACGCCAGGAATTTCTGGGAAAAGGAAGTTGATAGAGAGGATAAGGCCTGTCTGGATGGCAGGTAAAGATAAGAAGATGTCTCTGTGTTTAACCTTTGCTGCCAATGAGATGGATGCCCTATTGTTTAGTAAAGTTCAACTGTTGGAAAAGAACTGTTATTCTGCGATGTTTTGTGGAGCCGGAGTGACAGAACTGGAAAGGACTCTGACACTGACTATAAGTGTTCTGCTGTGCATGCTGCACATGCAGCAGAAGAGACATTGTGTTTTATCAGTGGGGCGGCAGGGTGTGGGAACCATACAGCCTGTTGCCACGACTACCACCCTTGCCGCCTTACAGAATCTCACTGAGGTACAGTAAGTTTGCAGAGAAGAATTGGCAAAAATTTCAACCTCTAGGTGTGTAAACCTGGTAGAAATATACAGCAGCAGTAATTGCAATGAAAGGTGTTCCTATAAAGTATTGACTCAGGGGGACTGAATACAAATGCATGTCACAATTTTCAGATTTATATTTTTAAAATTGAAAACCATCTATAATTTCCTTTACACTTCACAAATACTTGCTACATTGTGTTGGAATAACACATAAATCCCAATAAAATACATTTAAGTTTGTGGGTGCGAAGTGAAAAAAATGTAGAGAATTTCACAGAGTTTGAATACTATTTCAAGGCACTCTATATTACAAAGTTTCTTATTTTTATGTGTTCTATTGATTTATATGGAAAAAATGACTGTTACTGTTTTAACATGAAAAAATATGGAAAAATGAAATGTCTATTCAATTCACCTACAGTATGTCTTACTCTGTTACAGTCACATTTAGACAAGTCAATTTATATGGCGGATTTTGGACAGTAGCAAGAAATATTTGTCTGTCTACAGCACTGCATGCTTGTGTAAATAATATTAACAAATATTATTTTATTTTAACATGGAGTCATCAAACACCACACCGTTAAACATAAAAAACAAGCAATGATGGACAGAGCAAAGGGTAAGTGATAGGTAATGGGTAAGTGATACGTTATGTTTCGACCCAGCCTGGGTCTTTTTTCAAACATCGCTGTGTTCAGTTATGCCAGGTACATGGAATGATTGGTTATTGTGCGCTGACCAACATAGTGTGGCTTCCCAAAGGGGAATCCCCTCGTGCTCAGCCTTATGCTCCTCTCCTAATAATAACGAGAGCAGGCTCAGCTGATGGGACTTTTCATCAGCTGACCCTATAAATAAATGTATATTTTTTAAAAAATTACATGGGGTCTTTCTATTTTTGATAACCAGCAGGGCAAAACTCACAGCTGCGTGCTGCAATCCTATCAAAAATAGAGGGGTCCCCACTCCGTTTTTTTTATTTAAATAAATAATTTTAAAAAATGACGTGAGTCCCCCCCATTATTGACAACCAGTGAAGCTAAAGCAGACAGATGGGGGCTGGTATTCTCAGGCTGGAAAGGGACCATGGATATTGTTACCACCAGACGAAAAATGGCAACCCGCAGCCGCTCCAGAAAAGGTGCATATATTAACCCCTTCCTGACATCAGACATACTATCCCGTCCATGGGACCCGGGCCCCTATGCCCATGGACGGGATAGTACGGCGCCCACGTAGTGAGCGCTGCTGATTGCGGCCGGGTGTCAGCTGATTATCACAGCTGACACCCGGCCCAATGTGTCAGGGGCGGTCACGGACCACCCCCGACACGTTAACCCCTTGCACACTGCGATCAAACATGATTGCGGTATACTGGGGGTTAAAGGGAAGCATCGGCAGGGAGGGGGCTCCCTCCGTGCTTCCCTGAGCCCCCCACGGCAGCGCAATGTGCAGCGCTGCTGCGGGGGGCTCCTTCCCTGCAGGCCCCCGAATCCAAGATGGCGACGGGGGCCTTCGGGGGCCTGCAGGGAGCTGGCTTCCTCAGTGCCTGCAAAGCGCAGGCATGAGGAAGTCTGCAGCAGTGCCTGTGACAGATCGCTGATCTGTCACAGTGATCTGTGATGTGACAGATCAGCGATCTGTCACAGGACAGTGATGTCCCACCTGGGACTATGTAATAAAGGTAAAAAAAAGTGTTAAAATAATTTTAAAAAAATCGCCAAATAAATTAGAAAAAAAAAAATATTCCCCCAATAAATCTATTTTTTGGAACTAAAAAACAAACAAACAATAAAAGTACACATATTAGGTATCTCCGCATCCGTAGCGACCTGCCCTATAAAATTGTCCCATTAGTTAACCCCTTTAGTGAACCCCTTAAAAAATAAAAATAAAAAACGAAGCAAAAAATAATTATTTATTATCATACCGCCAAACAAAAAGTGCAATAACGCGCGATCAAAAAGACACATATAAATATCCATGGTACTGCTGAAAACGTCATCTTGTCCCGCAAAAAACAAGCCTTGACACAGTGTCATCAGAGAAAAAATAAAAAAGTTATAGCTCGCAGAATAAAGCGATGCAAAAATAATTATTTTTTATATAAAATAGTTTTCATTGCATAAAACCGACAAAACATAAAAAAAGACCTAAATGAGGTATCGCTGTAACCATACTGACCCGAAGAATAAAACCGCTTTATCAATTTTACCGCACGCGGAACGGTGTAAACGCACCCCCCCAAAAGAAATTCATGAAACTCTGGTTTTTGCTCATTCTGCATCACAAAAATCAGAATAAAAAGCGATCAAAATATGTCACGTGCCCGAAAATGGTACTAATAAAAACGTCAACTCGTCCCGCAAAAAATAAGACCTCACATGACTCGGTGGGTCAAAATATGGAAAAATTATAGCTCTCAATATGTGGTGAAGCAAAAACTATTTTTTCAATAAAAAGCGTCTTTTAGCATATGACAGCTGACAAACATAAAAACCGCCATAAATAGTAAATCACACCTCCCGTTATCACCCCCTTAGTAAGGGAAAAATAATAAAATTAAAAGAAAATGTATTTTTTTCCATTTTCCCATTAGGGTTAGGGTTAGGGCTACGGCTAGGGCTAGGGTTAGGGTTAGGGCTAGGGTTAGGGCTGAGATTAGGGTTAGGAGTGTGTTGGGGTTAGGGTTGGAGTTAGAATTGGGGGTTTCCACTGTTTGGGCACATCAGGTGCTATCCAAATGCAACATGGCGTCTGATCTCAATTCCAGCCAATTCTGAGTTGAAAAAGTCAAATGGTGATCCTTCCCTTCCAAGCTCTGCCATGCGCCCAAACAGTGTTTTACCCCAACATGTAGGGTATCAGCATACTCAGGACAAATTGCAAAACAACTTTTTGGGTCCAATTTCTCCTGTTACCCTTAGGAAAATAAAAAATTGGGGGCAAAAATATCATTTTTGTGGAAAAAAATGATTTTTTTATTTTCATGCCCGGGCATTATAAACTTCTGTGAAGCCCTTGGGGGTTCAAAGTGCTCACCACACATCTAGATAAGTTCCTTAGGGGGTCTAGTTTCCAAAATGGGGTCATTTGTGGGGGGTTTCCACTGTTTAGGCACATTAGGGTCTCCTAAAGGCAACATGACACCCGCAGACCATTCCCTCAAAGTCTGCATTCCAAAACATCACTACTTCCCTTCCGAGCCCCGACATGTGCCCATACAGTAGTTTTCTCCTGTATATGGGGTATCAGCGTACTCAGGACAAATTGGACAACAACTTTTGGGGTCCAATTTCTCCTTGTGCCCTTGGGAAAATAAAAAAAATTGGTGACTAAAAGATCTTGTTTGTGGAAAAAATTAGAATTTTTTATTTTCACGCCCGGGCGTTATAAACCCTAACTTTTAGGGTCCTGTTACCCTTGGGAAAATAAAAATTGGGGGTGAAAAGATCATTTTTGTGGAAAAAATATGATTTTTTAATTGTGCGGCTGTATGTTATAAACTTCTGTGAAGCCCTTGGGGGTTCAAAGTTCTCACCACACATCTAGATAAGTTCCTTGGGGGGTCTAGTTTCCAAAATGGTGTCATTTGTAGGGGGTTTCCACTGTTTTGGCACATCAGGGGTTTTCCAATCGCGACATGGTGTCCGATCTCAATTCCAGCCAAAAACGTCAAATGGCGCTGCTTCCTTTCCGAGCTCTGCCATGCGCCCAAATAGTGGTTTACCCCTACATGTGGGGTATCAGCGTACTCAGGACAAATTGCACAATAACTTTTAGGGTCCTGTTACCCTTGGGAAAATAAAAATTGGGGGTGAAAAGATCATTTTTGTGGAAAAAATATGATTTTTTAATTGTACCGCTGTACGTTACAAACTTCTGTGAAGCCCTTGTGAGTTCAAAGTTCTCACCACATATCTAGATAAGTTCCTTGAGGGGTCTAGTTTCCAAAATGGGGTCACTTGTGGGGGGTTTCCAATGTTTAGGTACATCAGGGGCTCTCCAAACGTGACATGGCGTCCGATCTGAATTCCAGCCAAAATTGCATTGAAAAAGTCAAACGGCGCTTCTTCCCTTCTGAGCTCTGCCATGCGCCGAAACAGTGGTTCCCCCCACATATCAGGTATCAGCGTACTCAGGACAAATTGCACAATAACTTTTGCAGTCCAATTTCTCCTGTTACCCTTGGTAAAATAAAAAAAATTGAACCTGAAGTATTTTTTTTGTGAAAAAAAGTTAGATGTTCATTTTTTTTAAATATTCAAAAAATTCCTGTGACGCACCTAAAGGGTTAATAAACTTCTTGAATGTGGTTTTGAGCACCTTAAGGGGTGCAGTTTTTAGAATGGTGTCACTTTTGGGTATTTTCTATCATATAGACCCCTCAAAGTGGCTTCAAATGTGATGTGGGCCGTAAAAATAAAATGTGTTGCAAAAATGAGAAATCGCTGGTCAATTTTTAACCCTTATAACTTCCTAACAAAAAAAAATTTTGGTTCCAAAATTGTGCTGATGTAAAGTAAACATGTGGAAAATGTTATTTGTCAAGTTTTTTGTGTGCCGTATTGTAGGGGTGTGAGGGCCGGACTAGGGGGGTGATCCCTCGTTATACCGCGCAGAGACGTACAGAGACAATTGGAGGCAGATTCTGGGTGCAACAGGTCCAAGTTTATTTCTTCACTTGCCGGCCGACTGACGGCACACCTCGCGGCCCTCCGTTTCCAGAGCCGCTTCTCACACCGTACACTAGGGACGTGTCTGCACACACCGTCCCCTCCTTTACTGTCGACGCTCCTGACAGGTCCGTCACTGTGGCCGCCTAAGGCCCGTAAACCAACAGCGCTTCTACTGCTCAGTCGTCGTGTTACATACGGTGTCCTTCACCCAGAGCCTCGTCTCTGCTGCGGTCCTTTCCTGTCAGGACCACCCCCCTGACGTTTCCTCTCCTCAGTCCCCTTGGTCGGATTCTCCTCAGAGTGCACAGACTGTCGTAGTCCTCCTGTCACTTGAGCTCCCCCTGGGGACTGGAACTTTCTGGAACCCTCCCTCAGTATTTATAACTCCCCCTGTTCCTTGAAACTGTCACTCTAACTGTCACCACGCCCCCATGACCAACGGTTTCTAAAGCCCTAAGCTGCTGTAAAGTCCTTTGCTCACACTCCACCCTGCCATCTAATGGTCATCCCAAGGTACTGCACGTCCACTACACTTTCCTAGTTGTTTCCCCACTGTAATCACTGACTCCTACCTACACTGTGCAAACCTATCTTTCTTCACTCTGACTAGTCCGTCCGTCCGTCAGGTCACCTTCCCTACACTCCCCCTTCCTTTGTCCATTGTCGTCCTCGACAATCGTCATCCCTGCCTTCGTCGTTCTGAATCTACACCTACATTCTGTTGTCGGACCAGAAGTTGAGCCAAACCCACTATCTGCGGGGGCCGAACCATACTGGGAGCACTATGCTCTGAGCAGCCTACTGCTACTCACCAGCGCGCACGCCACATGACAACGTCTTTCAAATTGGGCAAGGTACACCCGTATTCTCTCTACGGCGTGTATCTTTCCCCTACTCTCCCCTACTGTTACCTTTCACTATCCGGTACGCCAAGATCGAGGCCACTCACCTACCAGATCATTGCCGGCGCCCGCCTTTCCTTCTTCAGGGGTGTCCGTGGTGTTGGGGACCTGACCTAGGACGGCAGTCTTTCTCACGTCTTCCAACTCATTTTCCTTCTTTCAATTACATGTCATGGTCGGCGTCCCGGTCTCCCAGACCTCAACTCTTAGATCCCTACCGGATCTCACACTTTCCTTTGGTCCCGCAGACCTTCCCTTACCCGGACCTGTTGCATTTTACTTTGCATATTATACATCATACAACTTTATAATAGCACAAGTACCCCATTTTTTATAATTTTTTTTTTTTTTTCCGTTTTCTTTTGTTCATTTTAAAACCAACATATAACAACATAACATTGCATGTCTTCTTTCTCCCCCCTTCCTTGGACATGGACACTCCCTCTCTTCTAAGTATCCCCGCTCTGTCAGTCTAACAAGTAAACACAAACTATCCTGTAAGAGGAACATAGAAAAACAGACATAAAAATCACAGATAAACATTTCTTTTTTTTTTTTAAAAGCTGACCGCGAACTGTCCTTTTGACCTGCACAACGGTGCAACGAACTCCTGACAGTTCAATCCTCCTTTCGGTGGTCAGTAGTATGGGACCCCACAACCGTGGAGCTCCCAGGATGCAAGAAGTGTCCCTTTCTGCAAGATAGTATAAACGAGCCGTCCCGGGGGTCGTGCAGCCGCCATGCCAGCCTCTCCCCTCTCATGGAGCAGGTTCCAGACTTCCTGCCCCCTGGCCCTCTTCTTCTCTATAACTCCTGCGACCCAAACAGAGGGTCCGGCATGAGCCCTGGAGTCCGGTGGGCGGGACTTAACCGAGGAAGGACGTGGATCAGAGGCGGCCGATGATTCCTGCGGCTCAACAGCCGCTGGGGCCAGATGGCAAATGGGGACAACCGGGTCCTTGGAGGCTGGAATCACAAGGCCCACTAAGTCGGCCGCAGTCGACTTCAGCAGCGGCATAACCGCGGCCTCAGGACAGGCCGCATCCACTACTTCCAATGGAGCCGGAGTAACGGCCGGTTCCAACGACGCAGCTGCTATCAGCAGGGGGAACGCAGCAGCGTCTTCTTTGGATGACTTCCGCACTGGCGGCTCCAGGCGGGGTACCTCAGGGACTTGAGCAGGGGCCTCGCACAACTCTGCATACACCACTGGGCCCGATGTACCCAGGCCTTCCGGTGCGCAGGGGGCAGCGTGCTGCGGCGGAATGATGAGGGCCGCTGGCGGAGGCACTGGTGGTGCTGGGGGTACTCTCACCTTCCCCGGCGCTGCGGCCTCCATCACATCAATACGTGGCTTCACCCGCAGCCTCCGTCCCTCGCTCCACTGTCCCGCGGGTTTTTCCCCTAAACTCGGGGGCTCCGCTGAGAAGTCCTCTGCTGGTATTGGTGGCGGCCGTTTTCGCTGACTCCGCTCAGGCTCCGCTCCCCAGCTCAGCATCCCGCTGCTCTCCCGTGGCTCTGAGGGCGACTTCTGGCACAGCTCCATCCCCTGCCGCCACTGCCACTCTAGGCGGCCATGCCCCGACACCTGCAGAGTCTCATACCGTCCGTTGGGCAGCACTCGAATAGCATCGGACAGCCACAGCCAAGTTTTTCTTCTGTGCCACTCCCTCTGTGAGGTGAGGTGTCGGCAGGCCTCTCCACCATCCTGTCAGGGTCCAATATATGGAAGCGTCGATTTCCAGGCACATACTGCTTCCTTTTGGGGTACGTTGGAGGGGGTCCCAGTCCATTCAACACGACTGCAAACACCCGGACCTCTCCTCTGCGCTGAAGCAACACCGCCATACTGCACAGTACCTGGTACCGCCCCGGATCCTCTGCTGGCCACACAGATCCGCCACAGCGCTTCCCATTTGTATTCCACAGGTAGGTCATTTGTAATCCACAGGTAATTGTAATCCAAACAGAGTAGTCCAAGTCCTTTTCCATTCTTTGAGGCATGTCTGCCGCAGAAGATGGGGTATTAGCGGCGGCGATCCTGCCGACTACGCCAAATGTAGGGGTGTGAGGGCCGGACTAGGGGGGTGATCCCTCGTTATACCGCGCAGAGACGTACAGAGACAATTGGAGGCAGATTCTGGGTGCAACAGGTCCAAGTTTATTTCTTCACTTGCCGTCCGACTGACGGCACACCTAGCGGCCCTCCGTTTCCAGAGCCGCTTCTCACACCGTACACTAGGGAGGTGTCTGCACACACCGTCCCCTCCTTTACTGTCGACGCTCCTGACAGGTCCGTCACTGTGGCCGCCTTAGGCCCGTAAACCAACAGCGCTTCTACTGCTCAGTCGTCGTGTTACATACGGTGTCCTTCACCCAGAGCCTCGTCTCTGCTGCGGTCCTTTCCTGTCAGGACCACCCCCCTGACGTTTCCTCTCCTCAGTCCCCTTGGTCGGATTCTCCTCCGAGTGCACAGACTGTCGTAGTCCTCCTGTCACTTGAGCTCCCCCTGGGGACTGGAACTTTCTGGAACCCTCCCTCAGTATTTATAACTCCCCCGGTTCCTTGAAACTGTCACTCTAACTGTCACCACGCCCCCCATGACCAACGGTTTCTAAAGCCCTAAGCTGCTGTAAAGTCCTTTGCTCACACTCCACCCTGCCATCTAATGGTCATCCCAAGGTACTGCACGTCCACTACACTTTCCTAGTTGTTTCCCCACTGTAATCACTGACTCCTACCTACACTGTGCAAACCTATCTTTCTTCACTCTGACTAGTCCGTCCGTCCGTCAGGTCACCTTCCCTACAGTATCTCTGTGATTTAAGGGCATAAAAATTCAAAGTTGGAAAATTGCGAAATTTTCAAAATTATTTGAATGAAATTTTACCACTATCATGAAGTACAATATGTTACGAGAAAACATTGTCAGAATCACCGGGATCAATGGAAGCGTTCCAGAGTTATAACCTCATAAAGGGACAGTGGTCAGAATTGAAAAAATTGGCCCAGTCATGAACGTGCAAACCACCCTTGGGGGTGAAGGGGTTAAATGAACCAATTCTAGTGCTTTGCCTGGCTCTTCCCACTTGCCCTGTGACTGTGTAAAGTGGGGTTCATATTTGTAGGGATGATGTCGCCTTTATATTTTCAGGTGACGTCAAGCCCCCATAGTCATATTGTCAATAACAAACATCCAGAATAAAGTCCTTTATTTGAAATAAAAATACACACTGTTTTAAGAATGTTTTTTAAAATACCAAACACAGGTATATTCACCTTACGCCCATTCTATTGAAGCCCTTGTCCCCTGTAAGCAATAGAAAATAGTAAACAACAAAAATATTAAACTAATGCTCATTCCATTGAAGCCCTGGTCTTATGTAAAAAAAACTAAAATAAAATAAAAATATCCCTCACCTGTCAAACACACTGTCACATGCTGTAATCCATGCCTGTGATAATTGGTTTTCAACCTGGACAATGCCAAGATACAACTGTACAGTCTTAAAACCATGGGAAAGTGAGCCTCTGTGAGAGCAGAGCCAGTGACTAGCGGTTACAAGGTTACAAGGTTACCGCAGGTCCCCGAGGCTTCGTTTCCAGCTCGCTGTGAGCTGGGCCAATGAACTGCAGTGTCCTTAGTGAGATCACTGCTAGCACCATGAGAAAAAGTCTCATGGTGAAGCGCTGAGCTCAGTGAGGTCAACAAAGCTCACAGTAGGAAATTTCTCATGGTGAACTTGTAAGGGGAGGACAGGACTATAGTCGTGACCTGAATTACTGAAACATCTATGCCCAGTCCTTCCCCTACAGAAAACTGTATTCTTTTCTTCAGCATACCTGCATGTCCAAATCCAGATTCCCCTGGGCACTTCCCAGGCAACGACGGTCCCTCTTCCAGGCCACCCCCAGCAATGGAGACACAGTCCAATATAACTTTAACATTCTCTTTACTCAATACTTCACAAATTACATCTACAGTTAGTACATCAAGGAATTCACTTGTGTCCTCATCTTTCCCTGTGTTGCTGTCACTTCTGTGCAGTACATGCCCAGACCAGACCGTCCTAGACTGCTCCCCAGTTCCTTCCTGGCCAAACCTCGCCATGATGACAATTCCTTCTGCCTGTTTCGCCCCAGACTCAAAATCATCAGTCACTAGGTTTGGTTGCCTCTGGTAAAGCATCTGGCCCGTCTGTACCAATTTCATCATAGCTCCAACTTCCTTCATCTCTTCAGTCTAACCGACTCCTGCCCTAAAGTTATCTGCCCAAACGATGAGTCACCACATCTTTCCTTTCCTGTTCTGGCCCACTGCTACGATGCACAGTGGCCGTGGGTAACGTGGGCTGCAGCGATTTAACGTTATGTGGCTGCCAAGCTGTCCGGCCTATAGCCCATGTGGAAACTTTGGGCACCCTGGCCCTGTCTGACCTAACTTCCTAAAAACTCCTGTTTTACCACCCGCAGCCCCTCCTATACTTAACCCTCTATAACCATAATATAAACTATACCTACAATGCTCACTACTTTGCTCCCATCTAGTGGTCCACTAATGAACTAAACTTACCTTTGTCTATAAGAACTATAATACTAAGATGCCCTCCCCTAATATCCCAAAAGGATGCACCTTACATTCCCTAAACTGTACATGAACATTAATCTAATATATAAAGCTCACTGTGGGTGTGTATGTGTGTATGTATGTATGTCCGGGATTGGCATCAGCACCATCGCAGCTACAGCCACAAAATTTGGCACAGTCCCATGTCTGGACCCCGAGAGTGTCATAGGCTATGTTGTGAGGCAAAATTTTAACCCCGCGCATTACAATTCACCAAACAATTTTGCCCCTATCTACATAATGGGGAAAAAGTGTATGTATTGGCATCTGCACCGTCGTAGCTACAGCCACAAAGTTTTGCACAGTCACACGTCTGGACCCCGAGAGCATCATTGGCTATGTTGTGAGGCAAAAGTTTAACCCCACGCGTTCCAATTCACCAAACAATTTTGCCCCTATCTACATAATGGAGAAAATGTGTATGTATTGGCATCTGCACCGTCGTAGCTACAGCCACAAAATTTTGGAGTCACACGTCTGGACCCCGAGAGCTTCATAGGCTATGTTGTGAGGCAAAATTTTAACCCCGCGTGTTCCAATTCACCAAACAATTTTGCCTATTATTCTTATCATTTCTATGGTGTTATCATCCTTCTGTAAAGCTGGAAATAACACAATTTATTACCGTGCCAACACAGACCACCCTCTGACACAGACTGCAGGGGGAGCCCAGTATCACACAGGATAGGATTAGATACACGGCTCAGCAGTCAGTATCACACAGGATAGGATTAGATACACGGCTCAGCAGTCAGTATCACACAGGATAGGATTAGATACACAGCTCAACAGTCAGTATCACACAGGATAGGATTAGATACACAGCTCAGCAGTCAGTATCACACAGGAGAGGATTAGACTAGAGATTAGACTAGAGATTAGAGATTAGACTAGAGATTAGAGAGGATAACTTCCTGGCGCCGCTGGAGTGGCAGCCTGTTACAGTAGCTCCTTCTTTTCTCTCCTTTTTTCTCTATTTTTTCTATTTTTCCTTTCTCTTTTTTACTGTTACTCCAAAGGACATTGCACTATGGAAAACCATAAGAGGACCTGGACCTTCGATGGACTTTTTACCTTGTTTTTACTTGGATCTATTGTGTTGGGAAATCCAGGAACTGGAAAAGACCCTACTGTCTACTCCAGAGAAGCTATACTGCTGCTTAGGGATACAGCAAGGCAGCATGCTGCTAATAGACCAGAGGACATTCTACCAGAAATAAGGAGGACTAAGAGAAGAGGTTGCAGAGCTGGAGCCCTCAGGAAAGCTAGAAGAAGGCGCTATAGACCTGCTCTTCCCTCCGTCACTATGGGCAATGTGAGGTCACTCGGGAATAAGATGGACGAACTGTCGGCGCTGACCAGACATCATCGGGAATTAAGGGAGTGCAGTATGTTGCTGTTGACAGAGACCTGGCTCACCGAAGGTACTCCGGACACTGTTGTCTCGTTGGATGGCTTTAAACTCATTCGCGCGGACAGGACAAGGGAGAGCGGTAAGAGGAAAGGCGGAGGGCTGGCGGTATTTGTGAATGATAGATGGTGTGACTCTAGGCATATCGTGGTCAAAGAGCAAACATGTTGTAAAGACATTGAGCTATTAGCTGTGGGCATGAGACCTTTTTATTTACCGAGGGAACTATTGCATGTAATCATGATAGCTGCATATGTCCCCCCTTCTGCGAAAGCTGATGCCGCCACTGAGGTCCTACAATCCACAGTGAGCATGATGCAGTCCCTTCACCCCCAAGCACTCCTTCTGGTTTCGGGAGACTTCATTCATGTGTCTCCAGCATCCATACTACCAGGTTGCACACAGTATGTTACCTGCCTCACTAGAGACAACAAAAATTGGACTTGTTCTTTGCCAATGTGAGAGGGGCATATGCCTCGTCAGCCCTACCGCCCCTTGGAAGATCGGATCACAACCTAGTGCACCTCCAACCCGTGTACAAGCCACTTGTACAGAGAGAACCTGCTGTTACTCGCACATTGAGGATATGGACTGAGGAGAGTGATGATGCTCTGAGAGACTGCTTTGAAACAACCACTTGGGATGTGCTGCAAGAGTCCTATGGTGATGACATGGATGTTCTCACACACTGTATAACGGACTACATTAATTTCTGTGTAGACAACACGGTACCCACAAAAGTAGTGAGGTGCTTCTCTAACAATAAACCATGGATCAGCCCCAGAATAAAGGCTCTTCTCAAAGAGAAGAAGTTGGCCTTCAGATCAGGTGACAAGGGCAGGCTGCAAGAGATGCAGAAAGATCTGAAGAATCTAATCAGGCAGGGAAAGGCTAATTATAAGAGAAAAATTGAACTAAAATTGTCACAGAAAAGGATCCATGAAGTCTGGGAGGGTCTAAAGTCTATATCTGGGCATAGACAGACTGTCTCCAGGATGGTTGTAGAGTGTCTTAATGAACTTAATCTATTCTTTAACAGATTTAATCACACACTGGCTGCTCCTGCCCCTGCATACCATTCACACCTCTCTGCTACAATTACCTCACCCCCTGCTGCAACTTGTCAACTGAGCCAGGGTCTGTTCTTCACAAGTACTCAGGTTGCAAAAGAACTGAATAAGATCAAAGTTTTGAAGGCTGCAGGTCCTGACGGCATCAGTGCAAGGCTAATCAAAACCTGCGGGCACCAGCTGAGTGAGATCATTACATATCTGTTCAATATGAGCCTGAGAATGGGTATAGTACCACAACTGTGGAAATTATCGTGTGTGGTACCAGTTCCGAAGAAACCTTATCCGAAAGACCTTAATGACTATAGACCTGTAGCATTGACATCACACCTGATGAAGGTATTAGAGAGATTGGTTCTCACACGTCTCCGTCCTCTAGTGAGCTCGGATATGGACCCTCTCCAGTTTGCCTACAGGCTGTGGTGTGGATGATGCCATTATCCACCTTCTAGATAGGACTCTCTCTCACCTGGAGAAACCTGGGAACACTGTGAGAATAATGTTCTTCGATTTCTCTACTGCTTTTAACACCATACAGCCGGGTCTACTGAGAGACAAGCTGGGCCTTGTTGGTGTGGATCTCCAACTCTCCACCTGGATCCTTAACTACCTCATGAACCGACCTCAGTTTGTAAAGGTTCGGGACAGTGTGTCAGACACGGTGATCTGCAATACTGGGGCACCTCAAGGTACAGTTCTTGCCCCTTTTCTCTTCACACTGTACACTGCGGATTTTAGGTGCAACTCATCTAGCTGCTACTTGCAGAAGTATTCTGATGACTCTGCAATAATAGGCCTCATCACAGGAGGAGATGAAAGAGAGTACAGAGATACTAACCAAGCTTTTGTGGAGTGGTGTCAGATGAACCACCTTAGGATTACTTCCAGGAAGACCAAGGAATTGGTGGTGGACTTTCGCAAGGGCAAAAATCCACCAGTAGTGGTGAACATTCAGGGAAATGACATTGAGATAGTCGACACCTATAAGTACCTTGGTGTGATCCTCAATAATGAGCTTGACTGGGCCCATCACTTGGATGCAGTGTACAGGAAGGGCCAAAGCAGGCTTTATCTGCTCAGATGGCTGAGAGCCTTCGGAGTTAGAGGGGCACTCCTTGCATCCTTCTTCAACTCTGTTGTGGCTTCAGTCATCTTCTTTGGTGTGGCGTGCTGGGGTAGTGGCATATCAACCAGGGATAGGAATAGGCTGGACAAACTGATTAGAAGGGCCAGCTCTGTCCTGGGATGCCCCCTTGACCCAGTTCAGGAAGTAAGCGACAGGAGGATACTGGCCAAGGTGAGCTACATGGTGCAGAATGATTCCCATCCCATGCATGAGACCGTGACAAAGATGTGCAGTACTGTCAGTGACCGGCTACTTCATCCTAAATGTGAGAGGGAGCGCTATTGAAAGTCCTTCCTTCCTGCTGCAGTTAGGCTGTATAACCATCACTGTCCAAAACGGAGAACGACCCAAACAGTGAACTGATAGATCCAAAGTTGTGATAGTCCAGGTACATCTTTTTCGTATAAGTAAATACCTACTGTCAATGTAATGCCTTTATGCATCTGTATCTGTACTTGTTCCTGCCTTGCTGCTGTAATGCTCTGAATTTCCCCATGGTGGGACGATTAAAGGATTATCTTATCTTATCTTATACGTGTAAGCTGGGTGTGTGATACGTGTGAGCTGTGCGGGCTGTGTGTGTGTGTGATACGTATGAGCTGTGTGTGATACATGTGAGCTGGGTGTGTGTGATACGTGTGAGCTGTGTGTGTGATACGTGTGAGCTGTGTGTGTGTGATACGGTGTGAGCTGTGTGTGTGCGATACGTGTGAGCTGTGTGTGATACGTGTGAGCTGGGTGTGTGTGTGAGCTGTATGTGTGTGATACATGTGAGCTGTGCGTGTGTGTGATACGTGTGAGCTGGGTGTGTGACACGTGTGAGCTGGGTTAGTGATACGTGTGAGCTGGGTGTGTGATACGTGTGAGCTGTGTGTGTGTGATACGTGTGAGCTGTGTGTGTGTGATACGTCTGAGCTGGGTGTGTGATACGTGTAAGCTGGGTGTGTGATACGTGTGAGCTGTGTGTGTGATACGTGTGAGCTGTGTGTGTGATACGTGTGAGCTGTGTGTGTGTGTGTGTGATGCGTGTGAGCTGTGTGTGATACATGTAAGCTGTGTGTGTGTGATATGTGTGAGCTGTGTGTGAGCTACCTGTGTGAGCTGTGTGATACGTGTGTGTGTGTGTGAGCTAAAGCAAAAGTTGGCACAACCTGCCAGTGCTCTACGATTTGGGTGAGGACATTAATTGTATGTGGGATGGTGAATTTTTTTCGTGTCAGGGCTGCTTTTTGGTCTCACCCCGGCCCTGTGTAAGGAGCAGAGCCGCGTGTGTATGAGGTGTAGGGAGCGGAGCCTTGTGTGTGCGAGGTGTAAGGAGCAGAGCCGTGCGTGTGTACGGAGCGGAGCCGTGGGTGTGTACAAGGTGTACGGAGCGGAGCTGTGCGTGTGTACGGAGCGGAGCCGTGCGTGTGTACGAGGTGCACGGAGCGGAGCCGTGCGTGTGTACGAGGTGCACGGAGCGGAGCCGTGCGTGTGTACGAGGTGCACAGAGCGGAGCCGCACGTGTACGAAGCAGAGATGTGTGCGAGGTGTAAGGAGCAGAGCCACACGTGTACGAGGTGTACGGAGCAGAGTCGCACATGTGTGAGTTGTACGGAGCTGTATGTGTGCGAGGTGTACGGAGCGGAACTGCGAGTGTACAAGGTGTATGGAGCAAAGCCGCATGTGTACAAGGTTTACGGAGTGGAGCCATTTATGTACAAGGTTTACAGAGCGTGGCCACGTGTGTATAAGGTGTACGGAGCAGACCCGCATGTGTACGAGATTTACGGAGTGGCGCCATGTGTGTACTGAGTGGAGCCATGTGTGTGCGAGGTGTACAGAGCGGAGCTGTGTGTGCGAGGCATAAAAAGCAGAACCGTGTGTTTATGATGTGTGCAGAGCTATACGTGTACAAGGTGTATGGTGGGGAGCATTCATACCTCCCAGCGGGACAGTCCCGATTTTGAGAGAGGTTCTGTCCCACTGCCCCGCCTGGCAGCTTACTTTTCCCGCGGACACAGGAGCACACGGTGGACTCCCGTGGAGTACTTTAAAATTCGCACATGACGTTCTACCGGAAGTGATGTGCTAGAAGCAGAATGGAAATTAGGTAATTTCGGGAGGAGATTGTGACGGAACCATGGAGGCACTTCAAGGAATGTTTCAGATCCATCACCGTGTCCTCCTCCAACAGCGTGGACAGCAGGATCGCCTTGGACTCGGGGTTGCCGGCCATGTAAGCGGATCATGATATGTCCTGCATAGGGAGGCTCAGGTGGGCACTACAGTGGGAGCTGGGCTGCTATAGTATCTTTATAGAATCTTTCTCTCTCTGTTTCTTTATCTCTCTAATCTTTCTTTTTTTTCTCTCTCTTGGTTCTTTCTTTCTCTCTCTGTTTCTTTCTTTCCCCTCTTTCATTCTCTCTCTCTCGTCTTTCTTTCTTTCTTTCTTTCTTTCTTTCTTTCTTTCTTTCTTTCTCTCTCTGTCTTTTTTCTCTCTGTTCTTTCTTTTCCTCAGTACCAGTCAGTGTGCCCACAGTACCAGTAGAACAAGAGGGGTAGGAAACTAGGTGGCACTGGTCATATTGAGACTCTCATACTTTTTACTGGTGTATAATCATATGCCCTGAGCACCCCCATAAAGTGGGCCAGCCCCAGACAACAGAGTACAAACAAATCACTATTACTATCAGTCCAAGTGGACAATTATATACATAAAGTTAATGATGTCCCTGTGCCAAGCAGTGCGGAGGATCAGAATACACGGAGGAGACCAGAGCAGCGGGGTTTGGGGAGAAGAACTATATGGGACCCATTATACTGTATGAAGTAATATATGGTGCCCATTATGCTGTATGAAGTAATATATGGGGACCATTATACTGTATGAAGTAATATATGGTGCCCATTATACTGTATGCAGTAATATATGGTGCCCATTATACTGTATGAAGTAATATATTGGGCCCATTATACTGTAGGCAGTAATATATGGTGCCCATTATGCTGTATGAAGTAATATATGGTGCCCATTATACTGTATGAAGTAATATATGGTGCCTATTATACTGTATGAAGTAATATATGGGGCCCAATATGCTATATGAAGTAATATATGGGGCCCATTATACTGTATGGAGCATTATATGGGGCCCATTATACTATATGAAGTAATATATGGGGCCCATTATACTGTATGGAGCATTATATGGGGCCCATTATACTGTACGAAGTGATATATGGGGCCCATTATACTGTATGGAGCATTATATGGGGCCCATTATACTGTACAAAGTAATATATGGGGCCCATTATGCTGTATGGAGCATTATATGTGGCCCATTATACTGTGCAAAGTAATATATGGGGCACATAATACTGTATGGAGCATTATGTGGGGATAGGGGATGACTTTCTGTTTGTTGTGGATCTGACCGCTGGGACCCCCATGATCCTGGGAAACATAGCTTTGAAGAGCACCATGTAAATGGAGCTGTGGTCAGTCATATGCACTGTGGTGCCATTTACATGTGGCTCTTCAAACAACTCCTTAAAGAAAGTGATGAGGGGACAACAAAGTATAGCAAAAATTCACTGATCGAGGTGAGGAGTGTTATAGTTTTTGGGCTGGTGGGATTTGTGTGGCAGGGCTGCATTTTTGTCCCAGTCTGGCCCTGTGCCAGGCCTACTATTGCCATTAATGACCCCTTGTTCTGGATACTTCTGTGTTGTTCTTCTATGTGTCTGTGATGCCGCTGACATCCTTGTGTTTGGACACCTTTTTTTTTTTCTACTTATCTAAATCAAAATGTCCACTACTGTACTCAGTTTTACAGGATAGATATGAGAATTTACTTTGTGTGTGTGTGTGGGGGGGAGCCGCATTTTGCTGTTCGCCTCAGGCAGCAGAGAGGCTAGGTTTACCCCTGCTCAGGCCCAGTATGGATTAGACGTGATTGGACAAAGGTGAGAAAGGGTAACGTATCACCGGATTACAGGTATGTATAGCATAGTTTACACATTAAAAATATATGTCTATAGATCAGGAGGCAGACTCAGACGTTCTCAGGCCCAGTATGGATTTGACCAGATTGTACAAAGTTGAGAAAGGGTACATTATCACTTGATAGCAGGTATATATAGCATAGTTTAAACATTTAAAATCTCCGTGTTCTCAGTATGGATTAGACAACAATCTAAAAAGTAGAAAAAAGGAAATTTGAAGCGTACACCAGTATACACTTTTGGTGGTATTTTTAAATCTTCATATATATTTCTGTCTCAGTAAGACAGTCCAGCCTCTCCGCAATAGGAAATGAGATGCATACAATTACTGACATAAAGTCTAGTGATTGCAGAAATCTAGGAATTACTAGTCACAGGAAAAACTTTCGTCACAATTCTCAGAGGCGATGCTGACCCTCAATTAATTTGTGTGTGGAGACAGCAAAAACATTTCTTTGTGAAGAAAGTGTTGCTGTATCGCAGTACCGTTGATCCAATCACTAGAGTTGAGCGAAACGGGTCGAAAAAATTCAAAAGTCGCCGACTTTCGCCAAAGTTGGTTTTCATGAAACGAAACCCGACCTTAGCGTGAGGTCGGCCACGAGGTCGGCGACCATCGCGCCAAAGTCACGTTTCAAAAGATGCTTTTGCGCCCTTTTTCAGCCAATCAGGAAGAACGGACACTGTGAGCAACGTGATGACATAGGCAGCGGTTACCACCATGTTTGTGAAGGGCATGCAAGTGATTGGCTTGCTTTGTGTGCGTCACAGGGGGTATAAAAGGGTGTGCACGCCGACCGCCATGTTACTTATGCTGATGCTGATCTCAGAATAGGGAGAGCTGCTGCTGCTGCTGCTGATTCTGTAGGGAGAGCGTTAGGCAGGGAAGAAGATACCAAAAAACACTTCTGCTGCTACCGATTTTGCCTGCACACACCAGTTACTGTGCAGTGCAAGGGGAGGCTATATTTCGGTGCATCAGCTCTGTTGGTTATTAGGCTGCCTTTTAAGGCTCCCTGATAGCTGCATTGCTGTTTTCACACTGCTGAGCAAACTGCTTTTTTCAAAGCAATCCAAATTTTATTGTTTTGTCCTGGTGAGTTACTGAGCGTTCATTTTTTTACACACCGTACAGCGGTGTACACTCCTCACACAGTACCATGTACCGGCTGTTATCATGGCCAAATTGAAGCTATCTACGTGTGTAACTCTGTAAGGAAAAGTCGAGAAGTTTGTACATTCTTACAGACCTACACCTTATAGTTTTGTCCGCTTTTCAAACAGTTTAGTATAATTGCTGTTTGATTACATTCAAAACTACAGAGAGACAGCGTGTGTCAGTCCGTATACAAAAACACGGGGCTTGACAATTTTACATACACCGTACAGCGGTGTACGTGCATGCTCCTCTCTCAATACTGTGTAATGGCTGTTTTCACTGCCAAATTGAAGCTATCTACGTGTGTGACTCTGTAAGGAAAAGTCGAGGAGTTTGTCCGTTCTTACAGACCTACACTCTAGGGAGATTCCAATTCTGCCCAATTCTATATACACTTTGTAGTTAGTCAAACACTAGGCAATTTCTGCCTGTCACATTGTGGTGTAATCTGTCCTGGGCCTGAGACAATAGTTCAGCGTCCTCCAGTCTACAGTGAGATTAAAATTCTCACCAATACTCTATACAGCTTCTGCCTTGTCATACACCAGCCAATTTCTGATTGTCACATAGCGGTGTAATCTATACTGAGCCTGAGACAATAGTTCAGCGTCCTCCAATCTACATTGAGATTCAAATTCTCACCAATACTCTATACAGCTTCTGCCTTCTCATACACCAGACAATTTCTGCCTGTCACATTGCAGTGTAATCTATACTGGGCCTGAGACAATAGTTCAGCGTCCTCCAATCTACATTGAGATTCAAATTCTCACCAATACTCTATACAGCTTCTGCCTTCTCATACACCAGACTATTTCTGCCTGTCACATAGCGGTGTAATCTATACTGGGCCTGAGACAATAGTTCAGCGTCCTCCAATCTACATTGAGATTCAAATTCTCACCAATACTCTATAAAGCTTTTGCCTTCTCATACACCAGCCAATTTCTGCCTGTCACATAGCGGTGTAATCTATACTGGGCCTGTGACAATAGTTCAGCGTCCTCCAATCTACAGTGAGATTCAAATTCTCACCAATACTCTATACAGCTTCTGCCTTCTCATACACCAGACTATTTCTGCCTGTCACATTGCGGTGTAATCTATACTGGGCCTGAGACAATAGTTCAGCGTCCTCCAATCTACAGTGAGATTAAAATTCTCACCAATACTATACACAGCTTCTGCCTTCTCATACACCAGCCAATTTCTGCCTGTCACATAGCGGTGTAATCTATTCTGGGCCTGAGACAATAGTTCAGCGTCCTCCAATCTACAGTGAGATTAAAATTCTCACCAATACTCTATACAGCTTCTGCCTTCTCATACACCAGCCAATTTTTGCCTGTCACATAGCGGTGTAATCTATACTGGGCCTGAGACAATAGTTCAGCGTCCTCCAATCTACATTGAGATTCAAATTCTCACCAATACTCTATACAGCTTCTGCCTTCTCATACACCAGCCAATTTCTGCCTGTCACATAGCGGTGTAATCTATACTGGGCCTGAGACAATAGTTCAGCGTCCTCCAATCTACATTGAGATTCAAATTCTCACCAATACTCTATACAGCTTCTGCCTTCTCATACACCAGCCAATTTCTGCCTGTCACATAACGGTGTAATCTATACTGGGCCTGAGACAATAGTTCAGCGTCCTCCAATCTACAGTGAGATTCAAATTCTCACCAATACTCTATAGACCCTTTACCTTGTTTTACAGTACCATATAGCTGTCGTTATTTTGGGTACCTTTTTAAAAAAAATGAAGAAGTATGGTAGAAGAGGCCATGGAAATGGGTGGGGGTTGCCTGCTGGTCCTGATAGTGGTGTTGGTGGTGGTGCTTCTGCTGGTTGTGGCAAAAGCACAATAGCACCTAAGGCAGGAGGTGGTGAGGTGGCGTCATTGGCTCCACAAGGACTCGTAGGCTCCCTTTTCTGGAAGTAGGTAAACTGCTTTTAAAGCCGGAGCTTCAGGAACAAGTTTTGGCTTACATTGCTGACAAAACCACCAGCTCTATCGCCTCCTCTTCTGAAGTTTCCAAAAAATAAAAGCACTGCGTCATCAGTGGAGGCTCCTGGTCAGGAACAACACCTTTCTTTGTGTCCTTCACCCCTACCAAAAGTGAAGGATGCGGCAGGCCACACTACAGATTACTCCATGGATCTCTTTTCTCATACCATGCCTGGGTTATCAAGTCAAATCGTGAATTCCCCAGTCCAAGATGAATCTGACATGGAGTGCACTGATGCACAGCCACTGCTAGATTTATCTGCTGGTTAGTGTGGAGCATTCCGATACCGCAAGTATCGGGTATCGGCCGATATTAGCTGTAGTTCCGATACTTTTTTCATATCGAATACCGGAATCGGAAGTTCCCATAATGCTAGGAGCCCGCTCGATTTGATTCAGCCAGTGGGGATCCTCAGAAGTGTGGGCACATCCTGTTAGGCATGTAGGCATGTTAACTACTGGCATGGCTGTGATTGGCTGCTGAAATGATGTCATGATGCACTATAAAAACCGCTGCAGCCACCATTTCTGGTCACTCTGCTGTGAATTCAGTTAGGGACAGGCTGCTGTTGAAGACTGTGAGGGACAGTTAGAAATAGCGATCATCCAGAATATCTATTGCTCTACCCAGGCTACATAATCCACCACTGTAGCATTTTTGTAGCCCAGCAACGCTGTTTTAATAGCTGTCTGCAAGGGCTGTGTGAGTGCAGACCCACGCTGTGTAGTGTGTCCTGCAGGCACGTCTGCTTGTAGGCCGCCCAGCGTTTGTCTCTGCCTCATACACATTTTTCTTTTATTGCTGCTTTTTTTTTCTCCTTTATAGTGTGCTTCCATATGTATCCATATACGTTGGTTGCAAACACTAAAGGAGTGGACAGCGGAGCCTTACAGCAGCCTTTCAGTGCTGTAGCCCATTTCTCTGCACTATTTTTGGCTGTCTGATAGGTCTCTCTGTGTGTGAGTGCAGCTCACGTTGCAGTGTGTTCTACAGCCACCGCTAGCTGTAGTCCGCTCAGCGTGCGTCACTGCCTCATACATAGTCCTTTTTTGGCAGCAAATTTAGCCAGATTTTTGCTCCTATATTAGTGTGCTTCCAACCGCATCCATTGTCATTGGTTGGTTGCAAACACTATATAGGATTAGATAGAGTAGCCTTTTTGCTGGCTTGTGCCCTTCAGGGCCAGCCAGACTAGTATCACCCTATTTTTTGGAGCCTCATCAATTGCATTGTAGGTTAGCTTCCTGCATTGTAATCGCTCCAAAAAGTTTGTGATACTATAGCTTTCAAACTTTGGTCACATCCTTTTCTTTTTCCCCCTCCAAAAAAAAGGAAATAAAGTTCACCAAACACTCCACTTTACAGTTGTCTATGCCACATTAGATCATATTAAAGTGTAGTAGACACACTCTTAGCCAAATTAGTGTTTCTTATACTGGTTAGCAGGTGTTCAGGAATAAGAACACTAAGCCACCCCTTTTTTACTTTTCTGCCTATCTTTATCAGTCTACCAAGATGAAGAAGGCAGGGAGTAAGGCACATGGTCGTGGAGTTTCAGCAGGGAGAGGACGGGGGGATTCAGCAGGGAGAGGATGTGGGGATTCGGTGTCTGCTGCGGCCACCAGTGACCCGGCATCCCCCACTTTTACCAGGCAACAGTCCTTCATGCGCAGCTTTGTAGGACCTCGCCGTACCCCACTGCTGCGTGACGAACAAATTGAAACCGTTGTCGGATGGATGGCAGCTAATGCATCCACTTCAATGACTTCCGCATCCTCCCAAGGCCAGAGCACTGAAGAGCAACCATCTGTCTCTTCACCACCTGCCAAATTGCCCAGGCAGTCTGAGAGCCCTGGACAGGAGCCATCTCAATCTTTACTTCTGTTCTCAGAATCTGATGGCTTGGAAAGAGGTGGCCAGCCAAGCAGCATTCTAGAGCGTGAAGAAGAGGGAGTATGCAGTGATGCGCAACTGCTTTGTCCCTCTGAATCTGAAGAGGCGGGTGGGCCAGTGCCTATTGTCAGCACACCTCAGTGCTCATCTGATGATGATGAGACTCAGTTGCCAATTTCTGGTGCGTACGGTGCTGGCAAGACAACCCAGGACCAGCCGGTGCTTGAAGAGGGGAGTGGAGATGATGAGGTCCTTGACCCATCATGGCGTCAGCCACAGGAAGGTGGTGGGAGCAGCTCTGAGGAAGAGATTCCCCGAACGGCCAAAAGAGGAGGGAGAGGGCGGGGGCAGACTTGGTTGCCTGTAGCCTCCACTTTGGCACCCGTGAGGAGCAATCCTTTTCCAAAACACAAAACGGGCGCTCCCAGGACTTGCAGTGCGTGGTCTTTTTTTGACACAGTTGCAGATGACATTTGCTTTGTCAAATGCAAGCTGTGTCATCAGAAAGTGAAACGAGGGAAAAATGTGAGCAACCTCAATACCACAAATATGTGGAAACATGTGCGTACCAAGCACGAGGTGGAGTTACACAGACACACTGAAGATGTGGGCCAACCTTCAGCAGCACCTACCACCTCTTCAGCTCGTGTTGGGGCCTCTTCCTCCAGCTCACACACAGTTGGTTCGGCTTCCTCACTGGAACGCCATGGAAGAACCACTGCCACTGTTGTCCAGAGACCCAGTGAAATTTCACCCACTGAACCACGTTCGCAGTCATCAGCACACTCCCAGGCCACTCACCAGCAATCGGTAGCACAGGCATGGGAGAAAAAGCGGCCATACTCGGTAAACCATCCCCGAGCACTGGCTCTGAATGACGGCATAGCCAAACTACTGGCCCTTGAGATGCTGTCATTCAGACTGGTGGAGACTGACACCTTACGGAACTTTATGTCATTGGCAGTTCCACAATACAATGTGCCCAGCCGCTTTTATTTCAGCAGGCAAGCCGTCCCTGCCCTGCAAAAGCATGTGGAGGGAAAAATTAAAAATGCGCTACTAAACGCCGTCAGTAGCAAGGTCCACCTGACCACCGATGCGTGGACCAGTAGCCATGGACAGGGACGATACCTTTCCCTCACTGCCCATTGGGTCAATGTTGTGGAGCCGGGTACAGATCTGGAGAGTGGCTCTGTACGTATTCTGCCAACTCCAAGGATTGCAGGAATGCAGTCTGTACATATTGAGTCCTCCTCCTACTCTAGTTCCTCGGAATCAGCACTGCATGAGCCTGTTAGGCCAGATATGAGCACAGGTGTGGCCAAATGTCAACAGGCCGTCCTTAAATTAATTTCTTTGGGGAATCGGAGCCACACAGCACAGGAGCTCTGGAATGCCATCAAGCAGTAGAGCGATGTGTGGTTTGTGCCAGCGAATCTCCAGCCAGGTTTGGTAGTGAGTGACAATGGCCGAAATCTAGTGGCAGCTCTGGGCCTAGGCAACCTCACTCACATACCATGTCTGGCACACGTGCTCAATTTGGTCGTGCAGAGCTTTCTGAGGGACTATCCGGATCTTGATGCACTGCTGCACATGGTTCGCCTAGATTGTGCTCACTTGCGGCGTTCCAGCATGGCAAGATCGCGCATTGCATCTCTGCAACGCCGATTCCGCCTGCCAGAACAGCGCATCATATGTAACCTCCCCACCAGGTGGAATTCAACGTTACATATGTTGGAGCAGTTGTGTGAGCAGCAGGCAGCAGTAATGGAGTACCAGCTGCATCAGGCGCAAACAAGTCGCACTGTGCGCCGGACACACTTCACCACCACTGAGTGGGCCACTGTGAGGGACATCTGCCAAGTTTTGCGTGCCTTCGATGACTCCACGCGGATGGCCAGTGCAGATGATGCACTAATCAGCATGACTGTCCCCCTCATCTGTCTGCTTCAAAAAACCTTACAAGCACTAAGTGAGGAGGTTTTTGAAGCGGTCAAGGATGTGCAGTCAGAAATGCCATCTGCTTCTGGCAAGTCCGCGCAACGTGCTTCCACACAAAGGCCCAGGCAGGGGACACTTAGTGAGGAGGATGACGAGGAGTCAATGGAGGAGGAGGAACACATCTCTCCAGAGGAGGGAGGTACACAAGGCTCTAGTAGTCAGTGTGTACAGCGAGGGTGGGGTGATGCTGAGCAGGCAGAGATGCTGCCTCAAGCTGGGGACAGCGTTTCCGGTCCAGTTGGCAGTCTGCAGCACATGGTTGATTTCATGCTGCAGTGCTTGTTAAATGACCGCCGCATCGCCAACATTCTCCACACGGCTGATTATTGGGTGTACGCCCTCCTAGATCCTCGCTACCGGGACAACTTACAAAGCCTCATACCACAGTTGAACCAGGAGTGAAAAATGCGGGAGTACCAAGAAACACTTGTGCAGGCCATCATGTTCTCCATTCCCCCCACAAGTGTTGCTGGTAGTGCTTTTCAAAGCAGCCATGTGGGTAGAGGCAGTGGAGGAAGCTCTGCACAAAGAGGTAGCAGAGGCAGTGCCGCAGGACAAGGCAAGGCCAGTATGGCCCAAATGTGGAAAAGTTTTGTGGGACCACCACAAACGGCTACACCATCAGAGACGGCTCCAGTCAGCAGGATGCAACGTTTCCGTCAGATGGTGACAGACTACTTGTCTTGCCCTGTTAGTGTTCTCCCAGACGGCTCTTCCCCATTCAAGTATTGGGTCTCTAAGCTGGATACATGGCCATAGCTTAGCCAGTATGCATTGGAGGTGCTGGCTTGCCCTGCTGCCAGTGTATTATCGGAACGTGTCTTTAGTGCTGCAGGTGGTGTGGTAACAGACCGTCGCACTCGACTATCGGCCGATAATGTTGACCGGCTTACTTTTCTGAAAATGAACAAGGCCTGGATCTCACCTGAATTTGTCAGTCCTCTTCCAGAATAAATAATTGGCTGGCAACAGGATTCAGGTCTCCTGTTGTGTTCAGGTTTCTATGACCTGAACTTTATTTCCTGGGCTACAGCAAGGCCCGTTGTTGCTCAGAAGTGCTGTCCACACAGACAAAACACTCGCTCATGTGTAAATGGGGTTCGGTAACGTCAGCTGATCCCCTGCTGTGTGTATGGCAAAGTGTCCTGCTCCCTCCACAGTCAAACAACCTCAGATTTACACCTGGCTCCAAGTAGGCCTCGGCCTACTACCTGATTTTCCCTGGGCTCCGACACCGCCAGTTGGTGCTCAGAAGTGCTGTCCGCACAGACAAAACACTCGCTCATGTGTAAGTGGGGTTCGGTAACGTCAGCTGATCCCCTGCTGTGTGTACGGCAAACTCTTCTGCTGCCTACAACTTCTGACTACCTCTGATTTAATATGTTCTCTGATTTGCCCTCTGTCTCCACTCTGTTTTGAGTATTTCCTCCGGCCTACAACACCGCCTGTTTCTGCTCTCAAGTGCCATCTGCACAATCCACACTTGATCCTGTGTTACCTGGGTCCTGTAACATCTGCTCATCTCCAGAGGTGAGCACGGCAATGTCTCCTGCTTTGTCTACATCCCCACTACTTGTAGTGGAAATGTGGACAAAGCAGGAGACATTGCCTGACTCACCTCTAGGGAGAAGCTGCTGTTACAGAACCCCAGTAACACAGGAACAAGTGTGGGTTGTGCAGACAGCATTTCAGAGCAGCAACTGGCGTGGTTGGAAGCCAGAGGAAATACTCGAAACAGAGTGAAGACAGAGGCCTAATTGGAGTACGTTGACAGTTAGTAGTAGTCTAGAAACAATCGCAAACTGCCACCAAGTAGGCCTCGGCCTACTACCTGATTTTCCCTGGGCTCCGACACCGCCAGTTGGTGCTCAGAAGTGCTGTCCGCACAGACAAAACACTCGCTCATGTGTAAGTGGGGTTCGGTAACGTCAGCTGATCCCCTGCTGTGTGTATGGCAAAGTGTCCTGCTCCCTCCACAGTCAAGCAACCTCAGATTTACACCTGGCTCCAAGTAGGCCTCGGCCTACTACCTGATTTTCCCTGGGCTCCGACACCGCCAGTTGGTGCTCAGAAGTGCTGTCCGCACAGACAAAACACTCGTTCATGTGAAAGTGGGGTTCGGTAACATCAGCTGATCCTCTGCTGTGTGGAGGGCAAAGTGTCCTGCTCTCTCCAAAGTCAAAATACCTCAGCTTTACACCTGGCTACTAGTAGGCCTCGGCCTGCACCCTGATTGTCCCTGGGCTCCAACAACGCTAGTTGGTGCTCGGAAGTGCTGTCCACACAGAAAAAAACACTTGTTCATGTGAAAGTGGGGGTCAGTAACGTCAGCTGATCCCCTGCTGTGTGGAGGGCAAAGCGTCCTGCTCCCTCCAAAGTCAAAATACCTCAGCTTTACACCTGGCTCCTAGTAGGCCTCGGCCTGCACCCTGATTGTCCCTGGGCTCCAACAACGCTAGTTGGTGCTTGGAAGTGCTGTCCACACAGAAAAAAACACTTGTTCATGTGAAAGTGGGGGTCAGTAACGTCAGCTGATCCCCTGCTGTGTGGAGGGCAAAGCGTCCTGCTCCCTCCAAAGTCAAAATACCTCCGATTTACACCTGGCTCCTAGTAGGCCTCAGCCTACACCATGATTGTCCCTGGGCTCCAACAACGCCAGTTGGTGCTCGGAAGTGCTGTCCGCACAGACAAAACACTTGTTCATGTGAAAGTGGGGGTCAGTAACGACAGCTGATCCCCTGTTGTGTGGAGGGCAAAGTGCTGCTGCCTCCAAATTGTAACTACTTCAGATTTAAACATTCTCTGATTTGGCCTCTGTCTCCACTCTGTCTCTAGTATTTCCCCTGACCTCCAGCACCGCCAGTTCCTGCTCACAGTTGCCGTCCGTGCATTCCACACGTGTTCCTGTGTTACTGGGGTTCTGTAACGTCAGCAGATCCCCCAATGTGTGTCCGCCACTGTCTCCTGCGCTGTCCACCTTCCCACTGCAAGCGGTGGGAATGTGGACAGAGCAGGAGACAGTGGCAGACACACATCAGGGGATCTGCTGACATTACAGAACCCCAGTAACACAGGAACACGTGTGGATTGGGCAGATGGCTGCTGTACACATAAACTGGCGGTGTTGGTGGTCACGTGAAATCCTGGAAACAGAGTGGAGACAGATGCCTAATTGGAGCACGTTGACAGTCTGTTGTAGCCTACAAACAATCAAAAACTGCCACCAAGTAGGCCTCGGCCTGCACCATGATTGTCCCTGGGCTCCAACAACGCCAGTTGGTGCTCGGAAGTGCTGTCCACACAGAAAAACACACTCGTTCATGTGAAAGTGGGGTTCGGTAATGTTAGCTGATCCCCTGCTGTGTGGAGGGCAAACTGCTGCTTCCTCCAAATTCAAACAACGTCTTATCTTAAACTGCCTCCAAGTAGGCCTCAGCCTACAAAATGACTATCCCTGGGCTCCAACATCGTCAGTTGTTGCTCGGAAGTGCTGTCCACACAGAAAAAAACACTCGTTCTTGTGAAAGTGGGGGTCAGTAACGTCAGCTGATCCCCTGCTGTGTGGAGGGCAAACTGCTGCTGCCTCCAAATTGTAACTATTTCAGATTTAAACATTCTCTGATTTGGCCTCTGTCTCCACTCTGTTTCTAGTATTTCCCCTGACCTTCAACACCACCAGTTCCTGCTCACAGTTGCCGTCCACGCATTCCACACGTGTTCCTGTGTTACTGGGGTTCTGTAACGTCAGCAGATCCCCCAATGTGTGTTCGCCACTGTCTCCTGCGCTGTCCACCTTCCCACTGCAAGCGGTGGGAATGTGGACAGAGCAGGAGACAGTGGCAGACACACATCAGGGGCTCTGCCGACATTACAGAACCCCAGTAACCCAGGAACATGTGTGGATTGGGTAGACGGCTGCTGTACGCATAAACTGGCGGTGTTGGTGGTCACGTGAAATCCTGGAAACAGAGTGGAGACAGATGCCTAATTGGAGCACGTTGACAGTCTGTTGTAGCCTACAAACAATCAAAAACTGCCACCAAGTAGGCCTCGGCCTGCACCATGATTGTCCCTGGGCTCCAACAACATCGGTGCTCGGCAGTGTCTTTGGCACGGGTACTCCCTGTTGCCCAGCCTGGTTCCAGCACGCCAGCTGTTTCCGGGTAGTGTCAAGGTCACTATGCCACCAATCCGTTGTCCTGTCATCTTGCGGCCGGGTTAGCCGACTCTACGGTGCCTGCAGTTTAGGTGACTCCTATGTGGGCTGCGGGAACTGGCACTGAAGGCTGGATCCGTAGTGCCAATGGGACATGGACCCCCTGTAGGACTGTGGGTTTCGGTAACTGCGGCCGGCTTGCGGCCTGGCTACTTTGCTTTGAATGGGTACCTTCTGCTACCCACCCGTTTCCAGCACTGTCTGCTGGTTCTCGCCAGAGCCTTTGGCCTAGGTGCCTCCATCTCGGTATCCGAAGTCCAGCACCGTCAGCTGTTCCTCGGTAGTGCCATTGGCTCTTGTAGCTTTTGCTACCCATCTGGGTTCTAGCACCGTCAGCTGGTTCTCGGCAGTGTGTTTGGCACGGGTACTCCCTGTTGCCCAGCCTATTTTCAGCACGCCTGCTGTTTCCGGGTAGTGTCAAGGTCACTATGCCACCAATCCGTTGTCCTGTCGTCTTGCGGCCGGGTTAGCCGACTCTACGGTGCCTGCAGTTTAGGTGACTCCTATGTGGAATGCGGGAACTGGCACTGAAGGCTGGATCCGTAGTGCCAATGGGACATGGACCCCCTGTAGGACTGTGGGTTTCGGTAACTGCGGCCGGCTTGCGGCCTGGCTACTTTGCTTTGAATGGGTACGTTCTGCTACCCACCCGGGTTCCAGCACTGTCTGCTGGTTCTCGCCAGAGCCTTTGGCCTAGGTGCCTCCATCTCGGTATCCGAAGTCCAGCACCGTGAGCTGTTCCTCGGCAGTGCCATTGGCTCTTGTAGCTTTTGCTACCCTTCTGGGTTCCAGCACCGTCAGCTGGTTCTCGGCAGTGTCTTTGGCACGGGTACTCCCTGTTGCCCAGCCTGTTTTCAGCACGCCAGCTGTTTCCGGGTAGTGTCAAGGTCACTATGCCACCAATCCATTGTCCTGTTATCTTGCGGCCGGGTTAGCCGACTCTACGGTGCCTGCAGTTTAGGTGACTCCTATGTGGGCTGCGGGAACTGACACTGAAGGCTGGATCCGTAGTGCCAATGGGACATGGACCCCCTGTAGATCTGTGGGTTTCGGTAACTGCGGCCGGCTTGCGGCCTGGCTACTTTGCTTTGAATGGGTACCTTCTGCTACCCACCCGGGTTCCAGCACTGTCTGCTGGTTCTCGCCAGAGCCTTTGGCCTAGGTGCCTCTATCTCGGTATCCGAAGTCCAGCACCGTCAGCTGGTCCTTGGTAGTGCTTTCTAGCACAGGCACCTCCTGCCTAGTAACCGTGGTCCAGCACCGTCAGCTGTTCCTCGGTAGTGCCACTGGCTCTTGTAGCTTTTGCTACCCATCTGGGTTCCAGCACCGTCAGCTGGTTCTCGACAGTGTGTTTGGCACGTGTACTCCCTGTTGCCCAGCCTGTTTTCAGCACGCCTGCTGTTTCCGGGTAGTGTCAAGGTCACTATGCCACCAATCCGCTGTCCTGTCGTCTTGCGGCCGGGTTAGCCAACTCTACGGTGCCTGCAGTTTAGGTGACTCCTATGTGGACTGCGGGAACTGGCACTGAAGGCTGGATCCGTAGTGCCAATGGGACATGGACCCCCTGTAGGACTGTGGGTTTTGGTAACTGTGGCCGGCTTGCGGCCTGGCTACTTTGCTTTGAATGGGTACGTTCTGCTACCCACCCGGGTTCCAGCACTGTCTGCTCTCGCCAGAGCCTTTGGCCTAGGTGCCTCCATCTCGGTATCCGAGGTCCAGCACCGTCAGCTGGTCCTTGGTAGTGCTTTTTAGCACATGTACCTTATGCTTAGTAACCGTGGTCCAGCACCGTCAGTTGGTCCTCGGTAGTGCCATTGGCTCTTGTTCCTTCTGCTACCCATCCGGGTGCCAGCACTGTCTGCTGGTTCTCGCCACAGCCTTTGGCCTAGGTGCCTCCATCTCGGTATCCGAGGTCCAGCACCGTCAGCTGGTCCTTGGTAGTGCTTTTTAGCACAGGTACCTTCTGCTTAGTAACCGTGGTCCAGCACCGTCAGTTGGTCCTCGGTAGTGCCATTGGCTCTTGTTCCTTCTGCTACCCATCCGGGTGCCAGCACTGTCTGCTGGTTCTCGCCACAGCCTTTGGCCTAGGTGCCTCCATCTCGGTATCCGAGGTCCAGCACCGTCAGCTGGTCCTTGGTAGTGCTTTTTAGCACAGGTACCTTCTGCTTAGTAACCGTGGTCCAGCACCGTCAGTTGGTCCTCGGTAGTGCCATTGGCTCTTGTTCCTTCTGCTACCCATCCGGGTGCCAGCACTGTCTGCTGGTTCTCGCCACAGCCTTTGGCCTAGGTGCCTCCATCTCGGTATCCGAGGTCCAGCACCCCGTCAGCTGGTCCTTGGTAGTGCTTTTTAGCACAGGTACCTTCTGCTTAGTAACCATGGTCCAGGACCGTCAGTTGGTCCTCGGTAGTGCCATTGGCTCTTGTTCCTTCTGCTACCCATCCGGGTGCCAGCACTGTCTGCTGGTTCTCGCCACAGCCTTTGGCCTAGGTGCCTCCATCTCGGTATCCAAGGTCCAGCACCGTCAGCTGGTCCTTGGTAGTGCTTTTTATCACAGGTACCTTCTGCTTAGTAACCGTGGTCCAGCACCGTCAGTTGGTCCTCGGTAGTGCCATTGGCTCTGGTTCCTTCTGCTACCCATCCGGGTGCCAGCACTGTCTGCTGGTTCTCGCCAGTTTCTCAGCCTTCTTGCTACATTTCCAAGATCAAGCTTTTTGAAATTGTCTTTGGTAATCCTTATTGATCTCCATGACGACGACCCTGATGACGACGACCCTGAAGACCACACCAAAGAAGACCAGAAATATGACCCTAAATAATAAGACCAAGAGGACAAAGAACATGAAGACAACCACCAAGATACAGAACAAAAGACAGAAGAACAAGAAGCAAAAGCAGAAGAACAGAAAGCAGAAGAACATTAAGCATAAGACTAAAAATCAGCATAGAAGAAATCAAAATTATAAGCAGAAGAAGACTAAGCAGTAAATGGGGGTGAGTCCATTCCTCCTCGTGGTGCCCCTGGAAAATGCCTGCCGCTGCAGGCCAAACTGAACGCGGACAAATCCTGTTGTAAATCTTTAGTGACAGGCAGAACGTAAGGTGTAATCTTATAACTTTTATAGATAAGTACTACAGGAATGCCTGTCACCATAACAAAATGAAGACAAAGAAGAATAGGAAGAAGATGAAGAAATAGCATATTAAAATTGTGAATGACAAATATACACCGGCGCTACCTAATACAAGTAATGGTGGATATGTGCAATACAGCCGCTGCTGGCGAATACCCAGGGTCTGTGCACACCCAAGGGAAAATCAATGACAAAAAATAAAAAATATTACACCTGCGCTGGCTGACTGAATCCTACAATGACCACCTAAGTAGGTCATGAATGAGTAGTGTACTTACTTCCTGTAAACTGTGGGGCTGCAGATGGATCCAGCGTGTGCCATATATGAAAATGGCTGTACCCCGATGGAAACCGGAGACGCAGCACCAAGGAGGCGTCCCTCCTATAGACGGTGGCGCACCGTCTATAGGAGGGATGCCTCCTTGGTGCTGCGTCTCCGGTTTCCATCGGGGTACAGTCATTTTCATATATGGCACACGCTGGATCCATCTGCAGCCCCACAGTTTACAGGAAGTAAGTACACTACTCATTCATGACCTACTTAGGTGGTCATTGTAGGATTCAGTCAGCCAGCGCAGGTGTAATATTTTTTTATTTTTAGCATATTAAAATTAATAATAGCTGAATACGAAGAATATGAAGAATGGAAAAAAAAATTAATGGGAAGAAAATGAAGAAGAAGAAGATGAATAAGGTGAAGAAAAAGTTGATGAAAAAAATGCTACTGCTGCGGATCATGAAGGAGAAAGTGTGGGAGAAGTACAAAAGAAGGTGAAGAGCATGGAAGTTGTGAAACATACATATCTGACAAAATATAAAAAAGGTTAACATAGTCAATATCTTTTTAACTCCGAACGTCTTGAAAAAAAAAATTGGAATTAATGCTATGCCATGTGATTTGAATAAACCACTATGCCTTTAATGTCTCCTCCACCTCCCACAATACATTCTACATGATTCTTTTTTGTTTTCAATTATGTAGAATTAGCCAGCAAGGAAATAAAGGGCTTTTTTAAATTCCGATACCGGAAGCCCCATTGACTTGAATGGGACTTCCGGTATCGGAATCGGCGATACCCGATATTTTTTTCGTATCGGGCGATACCATCCGATACGATATTTTTGGGTATCGAACGGTATCGCTCAACACTACTGCTGGTACATTCACTCAGAGCACTACATTGTCCTCGCAGTGTACTGAGCCAGAATCTGACCCTGATGAAACTCTGGTGCCCCTTCCCGCATACTATACCACCAGACACGGTGACACAGAGGAAGATGCACATGACATTGAAGAGGAGGTGATGAATGACCCAGTTGTTGACCCAGATTGGCATCCATTGGAGGAAGAGGGTGCCGCTGACAATAGCTCAGAAGAGGAGGAGGAGCATCCACAGCAGGCATCGACATCGCAACAGATGTTATCTTGCAGGCCCGGAGCAGTCCAAAAGCGGGTTACAAAAAGCAAAAGAATTGCAGGACAGCTTGGCCAGACGGTCAAAATAGCACAGCGTGCAAGGCCTCAAAATGTCTTCCATAGTAGGAAGAGTGCAGTGTGGCACTTTTTTGAACAAAATCCTAATGATCAGGCAAAGGTTATCTGTAAGAAGTGCGCAAAGACCTTTAGCCGAGGGAAAAATCTGAGAAATTTGAATACCAGTTGCATGCTTAGACATTTAACCACCATGCACTTGCAAGCATGGACGGACTACCATACCTCACGTACCACACGTGCAACTGCTTCCAAAGAAGGTAGTCAGCAACGCTACATTGTTTCCCCCACTGTAAGCCCACTGTTTAGCACACCACCAGCAGCAAATGTTGAGGTGTCGTCGCAAGGCCAAAGCAGTCAGGGAATCACAATGTTATATCAACAAAAGACTGAATCTAGGCCATCAGAAAGAACACCAACTCCATCACCATCATCAACCGTCTCTCAGTCCGCCATGTCCACCGCTAGTTCCACCATATGTAGCTCTCAAGTCCAGCTCACCTTACCAGAGACTATGAGTAGGACAAGAAAGTACTCATCCTCTCATCCGCGCACACTGGGTTTGAACGCCCACATTGCCAAACTAATCTCGTTAGAGATGATGCCCTACCGGTTGGTTGAAAGCGCAGCTTTCCGCGAACTCATGGACTACGCAGTACCATGCTATGACCTACCCAGTCGCCACTTCTTTTCTCGCAAAGCCATCCCAGCCCTCCACCTTCATGTGATAGACCGCATTGTCCATGCACTCAAGCAATCAGTGAGTGGAAAGGTGCACCTCACAACTGATGCATGGTCCAATATGCATGGCCAGGGCCGTTACGTGTCCATCACTGCGCACTGGGTTAATGTGGTGGATGCAGGGTCCACAGGGGACAGCGGTGGTGGGACAGTGCTGCCTAGCCCATGGTATAGGAAACAGTTGGCTGTAGGCATTCGACCCTCCTCCTCCTCCAGAAGCGAAAGCTCATCCACAAAGCGCAGTCGCACGAGCACTCCATCCGCAGCTGCCAGTGTTGCGCACGAGGTGTCCCCCTATCGATCAGCTAGTGGAAAGCGTCAGCAGGCTGTGTTGCAGATGATGTGTTTGGGCGACAGACACACCACGGAGGCACTGGCCGACTACTTTCAGCGACAAACTGAGTCATGGCTGGGCAGTCTACATCTTGAGGCAGGCAAGGTAGCTAGTGATAACGGCCGGAATTTTGTGGCAGCCATAGCCCTTTCAAAACTCAGACACATACCTTGCTTGGCTCACACCTTGAACCTAGTGGTGCAGTGCTTCGTCAATAATTATCCGGAGTTAACAGGCCTGCTCCATCAGGTTCGAAGACTTTGCTCGCACATCCGCCGGTGGCCGGTACACTCCAGTCGTATGCAGAAGCTGCAGCGATTGCTCCACCTTCCCAAGCACCGCCTAATTATCAACGTTGCAACAAGGTGGAACTCCACCCTTCACATGGTTGAGCGGCTGTGCGAACAGAGGCAGGCTGTAATGCATTTGTGGGAGGATACACGGGCAGGCACTTTGAGGGCAGACATGGAGTTGACAGGTGTGCAGTGGTCGAAGCAGAAAGACCTCTGTAAAGTCTTTCAGTGTTTTGAGGAATGCACACGGCTGGTAAGCGCAGACGATGCCATCATAAACATGAGCATCCCACTTATGCATCTGCACATGCAAACTTTGACGCACATTAAGGAGCAGGCGTCTGCAGCCGAGGTAGATGAGGAGGAAGAGGAGTAGGGAAGCCTTGATGACAGTCAGCCATTGCCTGCTCCGGGACCTCTCCTGGACGAGGTGGAGGAAGAAGAGGAAGAGGAGGAGGAGGAGGAAGATGATGGGGATGATTATTTAGGGGAGGAGGATGCTTCTCGTGGGGCAAGAGAAAATGATGGCGTGGCAAGGTCTGGTACAGGGTTTGTGTGTCACTGGAGGGATGTGGATTTGCCAGAAAGTGCTCCTCCACCCAGCACTCACAGTTAGAGTTGAGCGATACCGTCCGATACTTCAAAGTATCGGATCGGAATGGATCGGCCGATCTTAAAAAAAAGTATCGGTATCGCCGATTCCGATACCGGAAGTCCCATTCAAGTCTATGGGACTTCCGGTATCGAATAAGAAAAATCCTGTTTTTCCCTTGTACAGCCTCTCTGGGGTCTGTACGGGCCTTTCGGGGGGCTGTGCCGGCCTGCCAGGGGGTCTGTGCAGGCTCCGGTGGTCTGTGCCGGCCTGCCGGGGGGCTGTGCCGGCCTGCCAGGGGGGCTGTGCAGGCTCCGGTGGGCTGTGCCGGCCTGCCGGGGGGCTGTGCCGGCCTGCCGGTGGTCTGTGCACCCTGTGGGGGGCTGTGCCGGCCTGCCGGGGGGCTGTGCCGGCCTGCCGGGGGGCTGTGCTGATGTCCGGGGGTCTGTGCAAGCATCGTCCGATGGGACTACAAGTCCCATCTGGCGATGCCTGCTACCATGACAGTGATTGACACATTAGCCAATGATGGGACAGTAGTAGTCCCATCATCCGGCTAATGTGTTAAATGTTAAAAAAAAAAAAAAAATACTACATACATACTACATGCATGCTACATACATACTACATGCTACATACATACTACATACATACTACATACATACTACATACATACCACATATATACTACATACATACTACATACATACTACATACATAACACATATATACTACATACATACTACATACATACTACATACATACTACATACATACTACATATATACTACATGCATGCTACATACATACTACATGCTACATACATACTACATATATACTACATACATACTACATACATACTACATACATACTACATGCATGCTACATACATACTACATATATACTACATGCATGCTACATACATACTACATGCTACATACATACTACATATATGCTACATACATACTACATATATACTACATGCATGTTACATACATACTGCATGCTACATACATACTACATGCTACATACATACCACATATATACTACATACATACTACATGCATGCTACATGCTACATACATACCACATACATACTACATACATACTACATACATACTACATGCTACATACATACTACATATATACTACATGCATGCTACATACATACTGCATGCTACATACATACTACATGCTACATACATACCACATATATACTACATACATACTACATGCATGCTACATGCTACATACATACCACATACATACTACATACATACTACATACATACTACATGCTACATACATACTACATATATACTACATGCATGCTACATACATACTACATGCTACATACATACTACATATACTACATGCATGCTACATACATACTACATACATACTACATGCTACATACATACCACATATATACTACATACATACTACATACAATACATTCATACAATACATACATAGACATACAGTACATATAACATAGAGTAACATACTTACCAATACTTGTCACATTGTTCCCCGAAGCCATTGTCTTTTACGGAATAAATATTAACATAACAAACCACAAAAATACTCACCCACGATCCAAAGCAGTCCACGAGTGTGTCCCACGACGATCTTGGGTAGAGAACTGCAGCATCAGCTGTTGCTGCCGTTCTCTACGGGCTGCAGGAATCCAATGACGGAAGGTAGGTATCCTTCCGCACTGTATTCCTCCGCCACTTAAAAAAAAAAAAAAGTCCCTAGTCTCACTTTATGCCATTGCAGCAATGGCATAAAGTGAGACTAGGGACTTTTTTTTTTTTTAAGTGGCGGAGGAATACAGTGCGGAAGGATACCTACCTTCCGTCATTGGATTCCTGCAGCCCATAGAGAACGACAGCAACAGCTGATGCTGCAGTTCTCTACCCAAGATCGTCGTGGGACACACTCGTGGACTGCTTCGGATCGTGGGTGAGTATTTTTGTGGTTTGTTATGTTAATATTTATTCCGTAAAAGACAATGGCTTCGGGGAACAATGTGACAAGTATTGGTAAGTATGTTACTCTATGTTATATGTACTGTATGTCTATGTATGTATTGTATGAATGTATTGTATGTAGTATGTATGTAGTATATATGTGGTATGTATGTAGCATGTAGTATGTATGTAGTATGTATGTAGCATGCAGTATGTATGTAGCATGCATGTAGTATATATGTAGTATGTATGTAGCATGTAGTATGTATGTAGCATGCATGTAGTATATATGTAGTATGTATGTAGCATGTAGTATGTATGTAGCATGCATGTAGTATGTATGTAGTATGTATGTAGTATATATGTAGTATGTATGTAGCATGTAGTATGTATGTAGCATGCATGTAGTATATATGTAGTATGTATGTAGCATGTAGTATGTATGTAGCATGCATGAAGTATGTATGTAGTATGTATGTAGTATATATGTAGTATGTATGTAGCATGTAGTATGTATGTAGTATATATGTAGTATGTATGTAGCATGTAGTATGTATGTAGCATGCATGTAGTATATATGTAGTATGTATGTAGTATGTATGTAGTATGTATGTAGTATGTATGTAGTATATATGTGTTATGTATGTAGTATGTATGTAGTATGTATGTAGTATGTATGTAGTATGTATGTAGCATGTAGTATGTATGTAGCATGCATGTAGTATGTATGTAGTATTTTTTTTTTTTTTTTTAACATTTAACACATTAGCCGGATGATGGGACTACTACTGTCCCATCATTGGCTAATGTGTCAATCACTGTCATGGTAGCAGGCATCGCCAGATGGGACTTGTAGTCCCATCGGACGATGCTTGCACAGACCCCCGGACATCAGCACAGCCCCCCGGCAGGCCGGCACAGCCCCCCGGCAGGCCGGCACAGCCCCCCACAGGGTGCACAGACCACCGGCAGGCCGGCATAGCCCCCCGGCAGGCCGGTACAGACCCCCACAGGGTGCACAGACCACCGGCAGGCCGGCACAGCCCCCCGGCAGGCCGGTACAGACCCCCACAGGGTGCACAGACCACCGGCAGGCCGGCACAGCCCCCCGGCAGGCCGGTACAGACCCCGGGCAGTCCACACAGCCCCCCGGCAGGCCGGCAGAGACCCCCGGAAGGCCCGAAATGACGGCGCATCATGATGCACACACACCGCGCATCATGATGACGTCAGGCTGTCAATCAACTTTGAACTTCCGATTCCGATGCCGACTTCCGATATTGAAAAAATATCGGAAGTCGGTATCGGAATTCCGATACAGCAAGTATCGGCCGATACCCGATACTTGCGGTATCGGAATGCTCAACACTACTGACAGTGCATCATTGACACCGGGAACATTTGCCCACATGTCAGATTATGCCTTGCAGATCCTAAAAAGGGACCCCCGCATTGCCAAAATGATGAACGATGACGACTACTGGTTGGCCAGCATCCTGGATCCACGCTATTAAGGCAAATTCCAAAACATAATGCCACAGGAGAATCTTGACCTAATATTGGCTAACAAACAAGCAACTCTGGTAATCCGGTTGGTTGAGGCATTCCCAGCACACATCAGCTGTGATGGTTCTCACATGAGCCGTAGGGGCCGGGGGCAGCTTGGAAGAGGTTTTCGTGGTGCATACATCAGAAGTGGCGTTGGGGACAGGGTTTTCATGACCATGTTGTGGACTGATTTTTCAAGTCCCGCTCACACGACTGGTAATACTGCATCGATTGAAAGTGACAGGAGACAGCAGTTGTCAACTATGGTTGCAAACTACTTCTCGTCCCATATCGATGTTCTCCCGCACAGGTCATTCCCATTTGACTATTGGGCCGCTAAGCTGGACACCAGGCCTGAATTGGCACAATATGCCTTACAGGAGCTAGCTTGCCCAGCTGCAAGCGTGCTATCAGAAAGAGTCTTCAGTGCAGCTGGATCAATTTTGACAGAAAAAAGGACCCGTCTGTCGACGCAAAATGTGGATGATCTAACCTTCATTAAAATGAACTATGCATGGGTTTCCAAGGATTTTGTCCCACCTTCCCCTGATGACACCTAGGTTGCCAGAAAAATGACTTGCTTTGGTCCTCCTCTTCCTCGCACTTGCCCAATTTCGCCTTTTGCAGCAGTTGAATGTCCAACATCAACATATGCCATTTTGTAAACCTCCCTAACTGGGCTGCCTCCCCCCATGGCCGGGGTCACCACCTAGCGCACCCAACCATGCGAGTGCCTTGGACAGGTGGGTGGGCTGACTCTTGGGCGCGGGCACTGGCACAGGGTCCCTCATAGTGCAATCAAGTGTTTCTGACGGTGGGGGTGCACATCCGCCGTCAGACACACCGCCATACTATGAGGGGCCCAGTGCCAGTACCGACGCCCACGAGTGTGCCCCCCTTGCTTGGGCAGGGCCACAGCATTTGCAATGTTTACCTCTCCCTGCTCCTCCGCTGTGTAGTCTTGGCTGTCAAATCCTTCGCTGGGACTGCCACTACAAATTTGTTGAATTGATAGATGATGGTTAAGACGTAGCTATGCCCTGTCCCGCTGGCCGGGCTCTAGCTTCATATGATCAATGGCTTCCATTTCTTATGGACTTCGACTCACAATGACATGCAGTGGTGGTTTATCATCAGCTTTCACAGTTTTCCTACTCACAGACGCGTGACATTCTGGCACACATTTTTAAATGTGCCCTCTCATGCCAATCCCATAGAATCGCCTACGGCCTGTGGCTTCTGTCTTTTGCACTCCAAAGTTACGTGACACATCATGATAGGCAGTGAGCAACATGTTTACATCTCTCCCTGTGATTAAAATTTGATGAAGATGAGTAACGCTGATGGGATCAACGGTACTGCGATACAGCAACACTTTCTTCACAAAGTTATGTTTTCGCTGTCTCCACACACAAATTAATTGAGGGTCAGCATTGCCTCTGAGAATTGTGACGGAAGTTTTTCCCGTGACTAGTAATTCCTAGATTTCTGCAATCACTAGACTTTATGTCAGTAATTGTATGCATCTCATTTCCTATTGCGGAGAGGCTGGACTGTCTTACTGAGACAGAAATATATATGAAGATTTAAAAATACCACCAAAAGTGTATACTGGTGTACGCTTCAAAAACATTTCCTTTTTTCTACTTTTTAGATTGTTGTCTAATTCATACTGAGAACACGGAGATTTTAAATGTTTAAACTATGCTATATATACCTGCTATCCAGTGATAATGTACCATTTCTCACCTTTGTCCAATCACGTCTAATCCATACTGGGCCTGAGGCTGTCTGAGCCTGCCTTCTGATCTATAGACATAGGTTTTTAATGTGTAAACTATGCTACATATATACGTGTTATCAGGTGAAACTGTACCCTTTATCAACTTTCTACAATGTTGTCGAATCCATACTGGGCCTGAGAACGGCTGCTGAGCTGTTAAGCAAGCTACAGCACCTGTGGTTTGGACACATAATTTTTTCATTTTGTCAGGAATGCCGGTTAGGCCTAATTCCGTAATTGCGGTTGACCTGCACTGACTGGGAAATTATCGTTCGCTGGGAATAATTGGAATCCCAGGTCCCCATCACTAGGTGTTCAGTGGGTTATCAGCACCTGTAAGCGACAAAAGCTGGTCCTTTCAGTGTAGAGCACATGCAGCCCCGGACATGTAAGGGCATGATTGACCTGTTATTGCTCGATCTCGCGTGCCAGAGCCTCGCGTATACCTCTAGTAAGCTTTACGCGTACCGCAGGGGCATGCCGGAGTCTCGTTCGTTAACGGAATAAAGCTGACAAATCGCTAGCACAACTACAAACGGACATACCACACCACACACACACAATCGACAAAGCTTTCAATGTGTGCATCTTTTTTTGAGGTGGCATGGTTGTGGTTTCCTGGGTGGAGTCCAATTAAGCCGAAGGCTCCACTCCTGGTGGTGCCCTTTTGGACATTCCTTTAAGGTTCAGCTTTGCAATCATACTGCCCCCGGAAAGCAAACACTTTGGCTTCATGGACGCTGTTTGGAGGTTCATGGGAATAACGCCGCCAGATCGCCAGTTGCCATAATTTATTGGTGGGAAGTACGATGGTATATGATCGTGTTCGTTTTCAGATTTTGTTTTTTTGGGTTTGGTTTTTACATTTTTAGTCCAGACTTTCTTGACTTCATAAGGGCATGACAATCCTTGATCTGTGTCTCCTCCACCTCCTCCTTTTACTCCTACCTCTTTTGTAAATTTAGTTGCCCTTTTCCATGTGATATTTTTGGCTTCTGAGCATTTTGTCGGCTTTGGGACACCTTTTAAGGTGTTTTGTAATTGTTTTCTTTGTGTTAGTATGTGTTTGTCTGCCATTGTTTTCAGTGTGGTTCGACGAACATTCGACGAACTTGCCTCCTGGGTGACCAACCAAAACACTAGCGTGGTGGCTCAACACTACTCCTGATATATAGACGTACATTGTTAATGTTTAAACTATGCTATATATACCTGCTCTCTGATGATACTGTACACTTTGTCTACTTTTTATATTCTTGTCTAATCCATACTGAGCCTGGGAGTGTCTCTGTGTGACTGATGGAATATATATGGAGATTGACAATTATCCTTTGACTGAATAGAGCTGTACAGTCAAGGCCAAAAGTTTAGAGAATGACACAAATATTAATTTTTACAAAGTCTACTGCTTCATTTTTTCTAATGGCAATTTGCATATACTCCAGAATTTTATAAAGAGTGATCAGCTTAACAGCAATTACTTGCAAAGTCAATATTTGCCTAGAAAATGAACTTTATCCCCCAAAACACATTTCAACATCATTGCAGCCCTGCCTTAAAAGGACTAGCTAACATCGTTTCAGTGATTGCTCCATTAACACAGGTGTGGGTGTTGATGAGGACAGGGCTGGAGATCAATCTGTCATGATTAAGTAAGACTGACACCACTGGACACTTTAAAAGGAGGCTGGTGCTTGGCATCATTGTTTCTCTTCTGTTAACCATGGTTATCTCTAAAGAAACACGTGCAGTCGTCATTGCACTGCACAAAAATGGCCTAACAGGGAAGAGTATCGCCGCTAGAAAGATTGCACCTCAGTCAACAATCTATCGCATCATCAAGAACTTCAAGGAGAGAGGTTCCCTTGTTGCCAAAAAGGCTCCAGGGCACCCAAGAAAGACCAGCAAGCGCCAGGACCGTCTCTTAAAAGTGTTTCAGCTGCGGAATTGGACTACCAGCAGTGCAGAGCTTGCTCAGGAATGGCAGCAGGCAGGTGTGAGTGCATCTGCACGCACTGTGAGGTGGAGACTCTTGGAGCAAGGCCTGGTCTCAAGGAGGGCAGCAAAGATGCCACTTCTCTCCAGAAAAAAACATCATGGACACACTGATATTCTGCAAGAGGTACAGGGAGTGGACTGCTGAGGACTGGGGTAAAGTCATTTTCTCTGATGAATCCCCTTTTCGATTGTTTGGGACATCTGGAAAACGGCTTATTCGGAGAAGACCAGGTGAGCGCTACCACCAGTCTTGTCTCATGCCAACTGTCAAGCATCCTGAAACCATTCATGTGTGGGGTTGCTCATCAGCCAAGGGAATGGGCTCTCTCTCAGTCTTGCCTAAAAACACAGCCATGAATAAAGAATGGTACCAGAATGTCCTCCAAGAGCAACTTCTCCCAACCGTCCAAGAGTAGTTTGGCGATCAACAATGCCTTTTTCAACATGATGGAGCACCTTGCCATAAAGCAAAGGTGATAACTAAATGGCTCAGGGAACAAAACATAGAGATTTTGGGACCATGGCCTGGAAACTCCCCAGATCTTAATCCCATTGAGAACTTGTGGTCAATCATGAAGAGATGGGTGGACAAACAAAAACCTTCAAATTCAGACAAAATAAAAGCATTGATTTTGCAAGAATGGACTGCTATCAGTCAGGATTTGATCCAGAAGTTGATTGAGAGCATGCCAGGGAGAATTGCTGAGGTCCTGAAGAAGAAGGGTCAACACTGCAAATATTGACTTGCTGCATTAACTCATTATAACTGTCAATATAAAATTTTGTTACTCATAATATGATTGCAATTATATTTCTGTATGTGATAAAAACATCTGACAAACACACACAAAAACCAGAGGCCAGCAGATCATGTGAAAATATAATATTTGTGTCATTCTCTAAACTTTTGGCCATGACTGTACGCTTCTGATACAGTACCATATATGTGATGTTATTTTGTGTCTATTTTGTGCTAAATTTGGAAGTTTGGTGGAAGAGGCCGCGGACGTGGGCGTGGGGGGGCCAGCTGGTGCTGATGGTGGTGATGCATCTGCTGGTAGTGGCAAAAGCACAATAGCAGCTAAGGCAGGAGGTGTTGAGCCTGCGTCATGGTCTGTCTACGGAACGCCTGGAAGGCTACCTTTTCTGGGAGTAGGTTAACCGTTTTTAAAGGCGGAGCATGAGGAACTGGTTTGGGCTTACATTGCCGAAACAGACTCCAGCAAATATGCCCTCCTCTTCTGAAGTTTCAAAAAATGCAAGCACTGAGTCGTCAAGTGCTGGCTCCTGGTCAGGAAGAACCCCTTTCCTTGTCTCCTGCACCCCCACCCAAAGTGAATGATGCAGCAGGCCACACTTCTCATTAGTCCATGTAGCTCTTTCTATCATAACATGCATGGGTTATCAAGTCAAATCGTGAATTCCCCAGTCCAAGATGAATCTAACATGGAATGTGGGTGGCCAGGCAGGGTAGTGGGGTTAATCGGTACCGGGACGGTGTCTCCCTGGGATGTGTCACAGTGGTGGTGACCTGTTCCGTGGCTCTGGGCGTCCATGCAAAGGGGTGAATTACGTTTATAGGTGAATGATATGTGACGCCACCTGTGGTTTCTGAGTAGATTGACCAGCACTGCAGTGGCGCTTCTCTGGGACAGAAGTTGTGGTGCAACTAAGATGTAGAAGCCCTGCACAGGTAAGGCCATTGTCGCAGGGCACATGAAAGAGTTGGTAGATGGTGTGCAGTGTAGGATGTAGCAGAGCCATGCGCCAGGCGCAGGAGAAAGAGGACAGACACAGTCGTGCAGTTCCTTTATCTGTACTTGGTAAGTGCCATCCAGGACCCAGAGTACAGATGGAGAAGGAGTTGGTCAGCTTGGAAGCCAATTTGGAATTCTCTCTCTGCAGATAGGTAGTGTGTCCTTCGTTCTAGCGCTTATCTGAGGTACTCGCAGTGCTGAGTTCAATGAAGTTCCCCCTGTTGACTCCTTCTTGGAACTTTCTCGTATGGCAGGCAGCCGTAACCTTTTCCTTCTGGCTCCCACACGTTGCTGCTGGGGCCTCCGAGCCTTAGTTGGGTACAGAGCATTTACAGCTGCTACTTCCTCCGGTTTCTGCTGCAGGAACGTCAGTGTCCCTACAAACTCGGAGACCGGAATCCGGACCATGTGCTCAAGCTAGGAGTGAGCCTTAACTCTTCTCATCCTCCAGCTCCCCTTCTCACGTCTACACACTTCCCCTTCCCTTCACAGACTGCCCTAACTTACCTCCTTCCGACCACAGACAGCTTCTCCTCAGCAGTCAGGTTCAGAGGTCTCCCTGCTGGCCTGGAGTGGGAAATGTGTTGTGTGTTGGTTTAACTGCTAGAGAGATCCTTCGTTGCTCCCAAGCATGACATCACACTCCCTAGGAGGAAGGTAATGCCACTGTGGTGACCGTACTCCTGGGGGCGCCACAAGTGCACTGTGGCCCAGCCACTGCTAGATGATTCTGCTGGTACATTGACCCAGACCACTACATTCCCCTCGCACTCTACACAGCCTGAATGTGACCCAGATGAAACTCAGGTTACCCTTCCCATATACTGTACCACCTTACACGGTGACAAAAAGGAAGGTGCAGCTGAAAGTGCAGATTCGACCCACCCGCCGTCAGACACACCGCCATACTATGAGGGGCCCTGTGCCAGTGCCGTCGCCAACGAGTGGGCCCCCCCTGCTTGCTCTGGATCACAGCACTTGCAAAGTTGAAATACGTACCTCTCCCTGCTGCACCGCCATGACGTCTCCGCGTTTCCTGACAGTGATATTCTGGTCAGAGAGCGCAATGACATCACGTCTGTATGCCCAGACTAGTACAGGGATTCAATAGCGAGGAGACTTATTTGAAGAGACTTATTTAATTGTTTTCAATGTTGGGACAGCAATTTTTGGGGAGCATTATACTCTGGAGAATGATATATGGGGCCCACCATACACTGGAGCATTCCAAAGGTGGACATCAGACACTGGAGCAGCATTTACAGGGCCCATTATACACTAGAGCATTAGAAATGGGGCCCATTATATATAGAGCATTATTTGGGCCCATAAGACAGTGCAGCTTCATCCATGGGGACCAACATATACTGTAGCATTATGTGGAGCTCATCATATACTGTTTCAAACATTATATGGGACCAATGATTCTGTATGGTGAAATATATGGGCCTCATTACTCTGTATAGCGCACTATGCGGTGGCCATAATACTGTATTGAGTAAGATACTGTCCATTTTTAGAGCTATTGGAGAATTTAAAATGGATATCAGTCATGAGATGTAAAAAGTGAAGTATTTTTCATTGTACTATACTGCTATTTCTCTGCCGTATCGGAGCATCATGAGTTGTGGTATGTGTTAAAGGGGCGCTCTTTGGCCCAGGGCACATGAAAACCTGGAGCCAGCCCTACCCCCCCACAAATTTAGCCAAATAGCCCCCATTTTTCAGTGCTTAACTAGTATTATGAAGTAAATTAAGGTTGAAAAGCTTCAGTAATAAGATTTGATGTTTTTGGCATTCAAAAGGGCACTGTAGGTGTGTTTCCTGGCCTCCACTCCCTGCCGACTTTGCTTCCCCATTGACTTGCATTGGGTTTCGTGTTTCAGTCGGCCTTCGACTTTTCACAAAAATTGTCCAATTTCGTTCGACCCGACTTGCGAAAGTCGAGTTTCATGAAACCCGACTCGACCCAAAAAAAGGCAAAGTTGCTCAACTCTACTGGCTAGTCATTGCTTGCGTTGAGAAACATGTGATGGTATCTCCGCGGCTTGTGTTTTGCATGCTTTTACATATTCCCCATAAGGGATGGGGGCATTGCTCTAGAATCACTGCGTTGAGAAACATGTGATGGTGTCTCCGCAGTGTTGGATGTTGATCTCCATGAGTTCATTCATCCTCATCTTTCACAGTCTTCTACTAGGCATTGCTCCTACTGGCCAGTTTCCTACTCCACACTGATGAGGGGCAATACCCCGAAACAGCTGTCTGTGGATGGATACCATGTTTTGGCATAGGTGCTTTCCTTCATTGGAGACTGCCCTTCCCGTGGTTGTTCCTTCCCGGGGAAAGACCTGGCTAGTCATTGCTTGCGTTGAGAAACATGTGATGGTGTCTCCGCGGCTTGTGTTTTGCATGTTTTTACATATTTCCCATAAGGGATGGGGGCATTGCTCTAGAATCACTGCGTTGAGAAACATGTGATGGTGTCTCCACAGTGTTGGATGTTGATCTCCATGAGTTCATTCATCCTCATTTTTCACAGTCTTCTACTAGGCATTGCTCCTACTGGCCAGTTTCCTACTCCACACTGATGAGGGGCAATACCCCGAAACATCCAACGCCAGGCCGCGACCAATCAGCGACAGGCACAGTCGGGCGCAGCGCTCAATCGGGCGCAGGGCTTAATCTGTAAAAAGAGAATTAAAATAAAAAAAAGGTTATGTTCACCTTCCGACGGCTTCCAATCTCCTTGATGCATCCCCTCACGCCCCAATCCTGATATGCATGGTCCCCTCACCCCCCAATCCTGATATGCATGGTCCTCTCACCCCTCAATCCTGATATGCATGGTACCCCTCATCCCCCAATCCTGGTAAGCATGGTACCCTCACACTCCAATCCTGGAATGCATGGTCCTCTCACCCCCCAATCCTGGTATTCATGGTCCCCTCACCCCTCTTTCCTGGCATGCATGGTCCCGTCACCCTCCTTTCCTGGTATGCATGGTCCCCTCACCCCCCTTTCCTGGTATGTATGGTCCCGTCACCCCCTTTCCTGGTATGCATGGTCAACTCACCCCTCTCCTGGTATGCATGGTCCCCCCCCTTTGCTGGTATGCATGGTCCCCCTCCCCCCCTTTGCTGGTATTCATGGTCCCCTCACCCCTCTTTCCTGGCATGCATGGTCCCGTCACCCTCCTTTCCTGGTATGCATGGTCCCCTCACCCCCCTTTCCTGGTATGTATGGTCCCGTCACCCCCTTTCCTGGTATGCATGGTCCCCTCACCCCTCTCTCCTGGTATGCATGGTCCCCCCCCTTTGCTGGTATGCATGGTCCCCCTCCCCCCCTTTGCTGGTATGCATGGTCCCCCTCACCCCTCTTTCCTGGTATGCATGGTCACCCTCACCACCCTTTCTTAGTATGCATGGCCCCCTCACTCCCCTTTCCTGGTATGCATGCTCTCTGTTAAAATAAAAAATAGTTGTATACTTACCTTCCGACGGCCCACAATCTCCACTCCACGCACCAGGCATCTTCAGGTCCCAGTAATGCTTTACGCGAAACACCGCTGATGACGTCGCGCTCTAGCGAGAGTGACATCATCTTCGGCCCTGTGCACAAAGCATTACTGGGACCGGAAGGTGACGGGTGCGTGCAGCGTGGAGTGGAGATCGCGGACCGTCGGAAGGTTAGTACCGTAAATACTCGCATATAAGTCGAGATTTTCAGCCCATTTTTTGAGCTGAAAGTCCCCCTCTCGACTTATACGTGAGTCATATACCGGGGGTCGGTCGGGGAGGGGGAGCAGGGGGTGTCTGACATCATACTCACCTCTCCTGGCATGTTTCGGCAGCCCCCCTGTGCTTATTCCATCTTCTCGGCGCTGTTCTTCCTGCTTTCAGCGGTCACGTGGTATTGCTCATTACCCTCATGAATATGCGCATATGTAAAGAGCGGCACCACGTGACCGCAGAAAGCAGGAAGAACAGCGCCGAGAAGATGGAACAAGCACGGGGGCCTGCAGAGACATGCCAGGAGAGGTGAGTACTCCGGGGGGAGCCATATTCACCTGTCCCCCATTCCACCGCTGCGCGTCGCTCTGCTGTCTTGCTTCCTCTGGCAGTGACGTTCAGGTCAGAGGGCGCCATGACATAGTTAGCAGGTGCCCTCTGCCTAAACAGTCACTACAGAGCCGCCAACGCTGAGGAGCAGCAGCTGCAGCAGTGACAAGGTGAGTATATATATTTTTTTTTAATTGAGAAAGCGGCAGCAGCATTGTAAGGGGCCACTAATCACTGTGCAGCATTGTAAAGGGCCACTAATCACTGTGCAGTATTATAAGTGGCCACTAATCACCATGCAGCATTGTAAGGGGCCACTAATCAATGTGCAGCATTAAAAGGGGCCACTAATCACTGTGCAGCATTATATGGGGCATATGTTATTATGGAGCATGTTATAGGGCCACGATTATTCATTGTGCAGCATTATTAGGCATATTTTTGTATGGAGCATCTTATGGAACGCATCATGAACTTTATGTAGCATTATATGGGGCCATCATGAACTTTATGGAGCATCTTATGGGGCCCATTTTATTTTTGAAATTTACCAGTAGCTTCGGCATTTTCCACCCTAGGCTTATACGTGAGTCAAAAAGTTTTCCCAGTTTTTTGTGACAAAATTAGGGGGGTTGGCTTATACACGGGCGGCTTATACACGAGTATATACGGTATATAACTATTTTTTATTTTAATTCTATTTTTTACATATTTCCACGCACCCGGCCTCATGGTCCCAGAATGCTTTGCGGCTTAGACCGCTGATGACGTCACGCTTTTGCGAGAGTGACGTCATCTCCGGTCTAAGGCGCAGAGCATTACTGGGACCACGAGGCCGGGCGCGTGGAAAGGAGATCGGAGGCCGTCGGAAGGTGAGCATAACCTTTTTTTAATTTTAATTCTCTTTTTTACAGATTAAGCCCTGCGCCCGATTGAGCGCTGCGCTCAACTGCGCCTGTCGCTGATTGGTCGCGGCCTGGCGGCCGCAACCAATCAGCGATGCGGGATTTCGGTTACAGACAGACATGATAAGACGATTATATATATAGATATCACAAATCAGCAAATAACAGATATATTTGGTTTCCCTGTAATCATAATGATGCTCGCAACACAGCAAAAAAATTATTCACGGGGATCAGTAAGGGATGTTAAAAAAATGGCGAGATTGATATTTTTTGTCTATTAATCCCATAAAACAATTTTCATAAAAATTAACGCTGAGGCTGTGTTCAGATGTAACGTAAATGCTGCATTCATTCTACTGCTTTTTTCTGCAGATGTCCTCACCACATAATGCAATAACTATAAACTCTAATTACTGAGTGTTTGCTGCATTTCTTTTATGCGTTTTCCCTCTTTTTTATGAGATTTGGGTTCAGATATGAACCAGACTTTTTAAAGTTTTTTAATAGCATAGAAAAACTTTGATTCTGCACTTGAAAATGTAATGGAGTTATTTTTTCCTTGTGCTTTGTTCATGCTCCACATTAAAGCCTGTAGAGAAAAAATGCACCACAACTACAAAGTTCATCAGCATCTTTTGATGCACCGAGTGCAAAGATTTCATGAAATCACATCCACTTTCCTTTGACATTTAGACCATGTTCACATGTAGCATGTATGCTGTGTATTATCTGCTACTTTTTTGCACTGAAATTCTGCTGTGTTTAACTGCCCAAGCAAAATAGTTGTGATTTTAATAAAACTGCGCACCCTGTGATTCAAAAGATGTTGCTGAATAACCGTATATACTCGCGTATAAGCTGAGATTTTCAGCCCATTTTTTTGGGTTGAAAGTCCCCCTCTCGGCTTATACGCAAGTCATATACCAGGGGGTCGGTGGAGGAGGGGGGGCGAGGGTGTCAGGTCATACTTACCCCCTCCTGGCGCCATCTCTGCAGCCCCCATGCTTCTCCCGTCTCAGGCTTCTTCCTTCAGCGGTCACGTGGTGTGAAGGGTTAATACTAAAATCAGAGCTGAAGTTTCGTTTTATCCATTCTCTGGAGGTTTCGTTTCTCCGTTTTTGTTGTTGCAAGATAAATTTTTATAATTGGCATGCGCTTTCATGAAACCAGACTGCTCTCATCAGGTACAAAGATAAGGGGCTCGGGGGGGGGTGCATTGCTCTGAATATGCCATTATACTACTTTCTACGCTATTTAGGTACAGACATATATGTAGTTTCCGGTTTTCTTGCAATATTATTGGCTTATAAAGTGAAATGCTATTGGTACTTGAGAACCTTGCATAATTAAGCAAAAGATTATAAAAGATGTGACTAAAATAAAGGGGCTTAGTGATCTGCCTCGATCCTCCCGTACAGAGACCCCCGTCTCCTTGTGGTCATTTCAGTTGCTAGCAACACTGGAATAATTTGGAAATCACTGGCTCAACCGTGAAGGGTTAATTTAGCCCTCCCAAAATAGCTACCTCAACAGTGGCGCCCAACTTGGGGCCCCTGGACAGGGACGCCTCTGCCCCCGGAGGACAACAAGACAAAGGACCCTTGGAGCGGACACAGGTGCTGGAAAATTGGGACTGATCACCCCCCCACAACCACGGTAAGTTGGCAGTTATACTGTTCAGACTGACCGTTGGTGTGGTTTTCCTGTGCTTGTTGCTGCAAAGAGGATCTGAGGTTTGTCCCCGTGGTGGGGTGATTCATGGGTGGAATCATATAGAGGTGTAGTCCCGTTGGGGGCCCAGTGCTCGAACCGTACCTCATAAGGGACGGACACCCCGGATTGACCAGTGATTGTGGCTCTCTTTATAGTCAAAATATCCTGAATTCCTGAATTCACTGTTAGTAATCAGGGTGGTCATGTGATCGAAGATGGGTAGGATACGTAACTCAGGTATATATAGATATATATATATAACCAGAGGTGTCCGGAGGGAGAGTCTGAGACGCCCTCCTCCTTTCACTGAGTACCACGAATTTTGGGCAATCCCAGAGGGGGATTATAGACCCTGTGGAACAAACTGAGATGGCCGCTCCAGTATTGTGCACAATTGAAGTAAGCGTATTTAGCTGTAAATGAGAGAATCCGTGGAAGGAAAAGAAGAATTTTGTGGCTTGGCACATGAATTGTGTGACGAAGGTGTTAGGAAGAACAGAGGAAGTGAATTCTGATTGTTTCTGCTACTGCTATGTTGAAGAAGGAAAATTTGTCTATTATTATGGAAAAGACGGATTGTTTGTGGTTCAAGCAAGTGGTTGTGGTGTGAGGAAGTGATTAAAAGAAGGAACTGAGATTAATGATACTAATGTGTCAGGCAGACGAATAGTTAAAAGTGATGATTTGAAAGAAGAGGTCTCCCTGCTAGATGACAATTGTACAAGGAGACCGAGAGTCGCAGCCCCCACCTTTTCTTTGTTAAACGCTCACAGTATCTCTTATGAGCCACTGCTGCCAGCCTCAGTCCCCGAAAAAAAAAAAAAAAAAAAAAAAGGAAAAAAAAAGTTTTCAGAAGTATTTAACCCGTCTGTTCAGCGTACAAAAAAAAAAGCAAGCTAGCAGCCAGCAGCTGCTCCAGCCCCCACCATTGTGCCCAGTGAGGCTGCGAGTTCACAGTCCCTTATCAGTATCAGTGTGCCCTTCAGCCCACACAGCAAACTCTGCCCCCCAGTCTTCAGCTACTGAGAACCTTACTCCTCAGCCCCTCCCTGCTAATTATGGCGCTGTGCCAGACTCGAACATTTTCAGAGATTGTCATTTCCCTGCTATTTTAATCGGAGTAGATGCTAGACCCAATTAATATACTTTTATAAACCCTATTTCTGTGGGACCTTTTCCCAAGGTTACTGTTCAGTTCGTAATCTCTCCCACATGTCCAGTAAATTTACTAGGGGCAGATTTATTATCACAGTTCCGCTCCGGAATACAATTCCAAGATGATGGTCAGATGGCTCTTACGTTATGAAGACAGTGAGGAAATCTGTATTTTGCATGCCCTTCCTACAGTTATGATGGCCCTGATAGGCCCAGATCCACCCCCAATATTGCCTGAGGATCAATGACTCACCCCATACCTCTCAGAGATACTATCTAAACTCCTGTCAAAAGGGCCAAATGATATAGGGAAAATGCCAGTAGAACCAGTAAAAGTGTTTCTCAAACCTGGTGCCTAATCCTCATACATTTTTGTCCCAAATACCCCAGGATGCTGCTTGGTTTACAGTTATTGATCTTACCAATGCCTTCTTTAGCATTCCGTTATACCCAGACTGCCAGTTTCTATTTGTATTCACTTAACTGTCCATATTAACTGTCGTCCCTGCTATGTCACAAGGGGCCCAAAACAGTCCCAACCAGTTTGCAAAAAAATATGAGCAGGTGTCTTTTGCCATTTCTGCCACTGTTAGCCTCCTTAAGTATCTGGCAGCACTGAACTGTCGGGTTTCAGCCTCGAGACTTCAGTTCTGCCTTGGTCAAGTGATATTCTTGGGTCACTGTCTCCTTCAGGGTGCCAGACACCTCGCAGAAGAAAGAAAAATAGCTGTCAGCTCCCTTCCTTTCCCAAAAGATGAAACTGAACTCCAGCGTTTTCTTGGACTATGCACTTATTGTTGTCAGTGGATACCGGATGCATCCCGCATAATGCAACCCCTTTACAACGTCTTGAAAGACGGTATAATGAACTATAAGGAAAGATGGCAGTGATGAGGATTACCTCCAATATGATTGTTCCCAACTTTTGACTGAAGAAACAGCTACTCCACCAAATGTCAGTGAGAACCCACTCCCAAATCCTGATCTGGTGTTATACATGGACGGTTCAAGATATGCTGACGAGTTTGGTAGATTCCACACGGGATATGCTGTTACCACAGAGGACACTGTAGTGCACGCAGCTGCGCTCCCGCCCTCACAGTCAGCACAAGAAGCAGAACTCCAGGCTCTGTCTACTGCATGTACTTTGGCCAAGAACAAACGGGCTAATATATACACGGACTCACGGTATGCATTTGGTATTGCTCACGATTTTGGGGCTCTATGGGCCAATCGAGGGTTTATTACTACTGCCGGAACCCCAGTGAAAAATGCTGATGCTGTTAAAACCCTCATGGACTCGATCAAATTACCTACTTAGGTGGCTATTATCAAAGTTAAGGCGCAGGGTCCTAGGACCAGTCCACAGACTGTTGGCAACGTGCTTGCGGATATGCAAGCAAAAGCCGCCGCTCTCTTACCCGTTGAAACAACTATACCAACTATGGTGACCACACACTCTCAGCGTAAACAGTTACAAGAAGCATTGACCCTACAAGAACCTGATGATCTACAACAGACTGAAGTTTTCTGTCGGACCCTGCAAGACCCCTTAATGACAACGCAGAGAATGTCTCCAAAGGAAGAGGTGAAGCAATGGAAGACTGATGGGGCACGTATGGGTAATGGTCTCTGGAAAAGGACCAACTCATGTGTCTCCCTAAGCGGATGTACCCTGCTATTGCCACATGGGCAAATGGATCTACACATTGAGGAAAGAATCAGGCCCTCGCACTGGTGCAAAAATTCTACTGGGCCCCGGGAATTTCCACAGTTTTGTCAGCGCTCAACCGTGCCTGTAATATCTGGCAGACTTGCAATCCCGGTCAATTTCAACGTGTGCCCCCGAAGCATCTTGCTAAGCCCGACTATCCTTTCCAAAGGCTCCAGGTGGACCATATCACATTGCCTAAGTCTGGAAGGTATGAATACTGTTTGGTTGTTGTTGACATGTTCTCCAGTTGGCCGGAAGCATTCCCTGTTACCAACATGACTGCAAAAACCACAGCGAAGAAACTGGTGATGGAAGTTATATGCAGATATGGGGTTCCAGAAGTTGTTGAAAGTGACCAAGGTCCGGCCTTTTCTTCTCATGTGTACCAAGAAGTTCTGACAATGCTTGGATCCACTGTAGCCCTCCATACTCCGTACTACCCACAATCCAGTGGAAAAGTTGAGAGGTTGAATGGCACACTGAGGGGACAACTGACCAAAATGATGCAGGAGACTACGGCTCCATGGCCAGAGCTCCTACCCATTGTACTATACCACATTCGTACTACCCCTACTGTAAAATATGGCCTGTCCCCATATGAGATATTGTTTGGTACTAGGCCCCCAGTTGCAAATTTCCAGCCCCAGCAGTTAACAGAAGAAACTGACCATGTTGTTCAATATGTTATTCTGCTTAGGAAAAATCTTGCTAACACCTATGTTCTAGTTTTCTTTTCTTTTCCAGATTCAGCAGAAACCAGCACTTGTCATAACCTGAACCTGGTGATTTGGTAGTCGTGAAGAGGCATGTCAGGAAGCACGGACTAGAACCCTTGTATGACGGTCCCTATCAAGTTCTCCTCATCACCCAACAAGCCAATAGCAAATGAAGGGACATAATGTTTTGGTTTTCCGTATTTTTCATATTATTATTATTGGTAGAAGTTAAAAGTTAAAGTTAGAAGATATTCAATGACTCAGATTAATACGTTAAAGATAATGATCGTACTAAGGAGAGTTGGTGGTCAGACACCTTCTCCTTTCTCAATCCAGCCAATCGATTTAAGGGAATTGGGGGCTGGATAGCAGGGATCTTACAGAGCTTGTTACACATTGCTGCCTGTATCCTTGTTGTATATGTGATACTAAAACTTGTTCTTTGGTGTATTTCTGTATGTATTAGGAAATTCTGCACTAAGACAGCTAATGATGATACCAAAGGTGTCGTTGCCCCTGCTCTTCTCTGCACCGATCTCAAAAGGCTACTTGATGAAGATGTTGAAGCCAAGCACATGCCTACCTACAAAAGATCCCCACCACCGCCATCAAAAATTGTTATTCGTGAACTGCAGTATACAGGGGGGACGGGTGCGCCGCGACAGCCATGACTGATAACGCGGCATCAGTCATGTGAAGACCAGTACCCCTCAAGCTGTTAGCTTGGGATAGCACCTCTGATGCTGCATATGTGTTAAAAAAAATTTATCTGGGGGGAATGTGAAGGGTTAATACTAAAATCAGAGCTGAAGTTTCGTTTTATCCATTCTCTGGAGGTTTTGTTTCTCCGTTTTTGTTGTTGCAAGATAAATTTTTATAATTGGCATGCGCTGTCATGAAACCAGACCGCTCTCATCAGGTACAAAGATAAGGGGCTCGGGGGGGGGTGCATTGCTCTGAATATGCCATTATACTACTTTCTACGCTATTTAGGTACAGACATATATGTAGTTTCCGGTTTTCTTGCAATATTATTGGCTTATAAAGTGAAATGCTATTGGTACTTGAGAACCTTGCATAATTAAGCAAAAGATTATAAAAGATGTGACTAAAATAAAGGGGCTTAGTGATCTGCCTCGATCCTCCCGTACAGAGACCCCCGTCTCCGTGTGGTCATTTCAGTTGCTAGCAACACTGGAATAATTTGGAAATCACTGGCTCAACCGTGAAGGGTTAATTTAGCCCTCCCAAAATAGCTACCTCAACAGTGGTACCGCTTATTAGTCGTGACTATGCACATATTTATGACTTTAATGAGTGGTACCACGTGACTGTTGAAGGAAGGAGCCTGAGACCAGAAGAAGCGGGGCTGCAGAGACCGCACCAGGAGGGGGTAAGAATAAGCATTATTCACCTGTCCCAGGTCCATCGCTGCGCATTGTTCTGTCCTCTCCACATCTGTGATGTTCAGGTCAGAGGGTGTGGTGACATAGTCAGTGTGTGCCGTGCCTTCTGCCTGAACATCACTGACAGGGCGTGTAGGAGAGGACAGAGCGACACACAGCCATGGAGCAGGGATCGGTAAATATCACCAGTGTTGGGGTCCTGAGCCAGCGGTGACATCAGAACCTGTCACCACCTGCTCAGGACACTGGCACCAAGCCCCCAGCGACGAGAGATGAGTATGTCATTTTTTTTTTATTTGCAACAGCACCAACAGCAATATATGGGAGCATAATTATGGAGCAGCAATATATGGGGGCATAACTATGGAGCAGCATATGAGGGCATAAACTATGGAGCAGCATATGGGGGCATAATCTATGGAGCAGCATATGGGGACATAATCTATGGAGCAGCATATGGGGGCATAAACTATGGAGCAGCATTTGGGGCGTAATCTATGGAGCAGCATATGGGGGCGTAATCTATGGAGCAGCATATGGGGGCATAATCTATAGAGAAATATATAGGGGCATAATCTATGGCGTAGCATATGGGGGCATAATTATGGAGCAGCATATGGGGGCATAATTATGGAGCAGCATATGGGGGCATAATCTATGGAGCAGCATATGGGGGCATAATCTATGGAGCAGCATATGGGGGTGTAAACTATGAAGCATCTTAAGGGGGCATAATCTATGGAGCATCTTATGGGGCAGCATATGGCCCATAATCTATGGAGCATTTTATGGGGGCATAATCTATGGAGCATTTTATGGGAGCATAATCTATGGAATATCCTATGGGGCCATAACCTTTATGGGGCAGCATATGGGGCATTATTAACTTTTGTGCAGCATTATATGGGGTGTATTTTGTATGGATCATCTTATGGGGCCATCTTGGACTGTATGGAGCATTATATGGGGCTCCTGATTCAATATGGATATTCAAAAACATTAAACCTACTGATGTCTCAATTAATTTTACTTTTATTGGTATCTATTTTTATTTTTGAAATTTACCAGTTGCTGCATTTTCCACCCTAGGCTTATACGCGAGTCAATAAGTTTTCCCAGTTTTTTATGGCAAATTTAGGGGGGGTTGGCTTATAGACGGGTCGGCTTATACACAAGTATATACGGTATATGGTTTTGATGCTTTTTTTCCTCACTTGTCTTCTATGTGAAGCCTAAATAAAATGTAAAATAATGCAGTTACTTTTTAAGTGCAGTATCAAAATTTTTCTGTACAATAAAAAATACATTAAAAACACGGCTTCACATCTGCTTAAAAAAGAATCAAATATGGGGAAAAGGCATAAAAATTCATTCAATAATCAAAGAAGATTGTTATTTTGTAGTTTGGTGTGGATGCCTGCAGAAAACAAAAAAGCACAATATTTCTGCAACGTGTGAACACAGCCTTACAGACACAAGAAAAAACGGATGTCATATAGTTTAGGTATTATCTAATTACATAGGCAGAATGAATGCTATCAATATATAGAGACTCTGGTGGAATTTATCAAGACTAGGTTTTTGAATGCCAGTATTTATACCTATAACCTGCTGGAGTAAGGGTACCGTTACACATAGCGATGCACCAGCGATCCCGACAACTATATGGATCGCTGGTGCATCGCTAAGTGGTCGCTAGTGAGCTGCCACACAGGCAGATCTCACCAGCGACATAGCAGGGGTCGGGGGTCGCTACTTACCTGTCAGATGGGGCGATCCTGACGTCCTCCCGCCGGCGTCAATGCTTCGCTCGTCGGCGCCACAGGAAGCGTAGCAGGAAGTAGCCGACGAGAAATGATCCAGGACCTTCTCGCGCGACCAACGATTAGCAGCGGGGGAGCGGGTCGGAGGTAAGTATCACATGCAGCGATATCGCTAGCAATATCGCTGCAACGTCACAAAATCGGTGACTTTACAGCGATATTGCTAGCGATATCGCAGTGTGTAACGGGGGCTTAAGATGCAACAAATTTATTAAGGGCTCATACTCATTTGCGAGAAAAATGGACGCGTGCAATCAGAGAAAAAATCGGATTGCACTCTGACCAATGTTTTTCGGACTGAGAAAAAAATCGTAGCATGCTGCGATTTGCTGTGTATCTCGGACGAGACTCGCCAATGCAAGTCAATGGGTGCGAAAAAAAAATTACACAGCACTCACACCATGCGAATGCTGTCTAATTTTTACGCATTGGTGTCCTCAGAAAAGCCAGCAATTCTTGTGCGGTGTACAGTAAAATCACCCTGACAGGTTAGTATATATATATATATATATATATATATATACACTAGATGGTGGCCCGATTCTAACGCATTGGGTATTCTAGAATATGGCCAGTGGGAGACCGATGTTCAAAAGATGGTCCAGGACGATCCACCACGATCGGCGATCTCACAGCGGGGGCCTGATCGCTGCTGCGTGTTACACTGAGGCTAAGCACCCACGTTGCAGAAATGCTGTGGAAATTTTTGCAGCATTTCCACAACTCCTGGCGCGGGAAAAACACATGCGAATTCGCATGCATTTTCCCATGGAAAGCATGCATTTTTCACTCGATTTTCAAGCGCATTCCAAGTGATTTGAAGCATTGCTTGGAATGTGATTGACAGGTTAGGCACACTTGTCAAGCATAGTGTTTGACAATTGTGATCAACTTTTTACTATTGATGCTGCCTATGCAGCATCAATAGTAAAAGATAGAATGTAAAAAATAATAAAAAAGGTTATTCTCACCTTTCGACGGCCCCTGATCTCCTCTCGACGATCCCGGCATCTTCCGGTCCCAGTAATGCTTAGCGCAAAGGACCGGAGATGACGTCACTCTCGCGAGAGCGCGACATCATCGGCGATCTTTCGCGCAAAGCATTACTGGGACCGGAAGATGCCAGACGCGTGGTGAGAGGAGGGAAAGAGTCCGGGGGCCGTCAGAAGGTGAGTATATCACTATTTTTTATTTTAATTCTATTTTTTACAGGTTTATGGTACCCAGGGCCTGGAGGAGAGTCTCTTCTCCTCCAGACCCTGGGTACCATCCCCACATTGAGCACTGCGCCGGTCATCTCCCGGCTGCATCGCCGCTGACCTCCGTGCGGCAGGAGATGACCCGCGGCAACCGTCGGGAGATCAGCGGCTAGCGTCGCAGATCTCCAGATGGTAGCCGTGGTTTGCGTCGTTCAAATTCCAAACACAAGACAGAGATATTATTCCTAGTCTTTAAGCATATATTTTGCTATCAGGAGTAGGTGGACTAGAAGACAGAAGTAAGAACATGTTTTTTTATGTAAATTGACTTGGAAAAGTATTTTAAGCATGTTTATTTAAATAATCAGCGATGTCAACAGTAATGAATGTATTGTGTATGTTTAAGAAGTTGTAGTATCTATGAACATTTTCAGTAGGAGGTAATTTAAACACATGTGTAGTAATTATTGATAGGTATTTCTATCCACACAGATGTAGTATATAATAACATGTAAAATATGTGAATTAATACACAAAATACTACATATACAGTATATAAAAAAATATATGTAAAAAAATATCAAATAACGAGACAATAAGTCCATTATATATAAAACAATGATTCAAGTATTGCCATTGTATTGATTTATCTATCTGCATGATGCATTTTTGTCCGCTGAATGGCGGTTAATTGAATATTAGTTTTATAGTCTTTTTGCACCAGTTCACAGTTTTTAAATTCACTTGTCAATTAGACAGCAGCTGTGATAGGTTGAGTGACGTGAAGATGCGATGTGCATATGATTCCGTCATTTCCTCCTATGCTTTAACCCGTAGAAGCGCTGCAATAGCGTGAAACGGCCGTTGTCTGCCTTTATGCACTCATGCTACCACTCCCCCGACTGTGACATGTAACCAGACATGTCAATAAACAGATTCTTCACCTTCCGTTGAGTGCGACCACTTTCTCTCCATGGATTCCAAGATTTGAGTACTACAAGGTCAAGCACCCGGGAGTCCAAGCTGTTGGTTTTCTGCCTGCCGCACTCCATCAGTCCAGTCACGGTAACAGCGGTGCCGTCCGCTCTTTTTTCTTACTTATCAGTCACAGATATGGATTACTGCATGGGGCACGACTGACAGGTATGGTATATTGTTGGTTTATTATTTTACTTTTATTACAGGAGATCGAGGGCTTCACAGGAATTAGGCATGGTGGTAAGTATGGTTTAATTAAGAATACTAAAGGAGTCTTCTGTGTCTTTATTTCAATTAAGGCAATAATTGGGATGGTCAAAAAGGAGCGCCAGCCATGTGTAACTTTAGGTGGTAAAATGCAGCTCCAGCCAGGTGCCTCAGATGAAAAGATTGGTTGCAGAGCTTGGTGAAACCCAGTCAGCAGGAGCGCAAGGACAGGAGATGAATTATTAGGAAATCTTTTTTTTATAAGTAATCCACAACGCGTTTCGACAGATAAATTCTGTCTTCCTCAGGTTTCAATTTATTTAACTTAAAGGATTTTTTACTGGGTGTCTGTGTTTTATTTACAAATTTGACTATGAGGTTAGTAATAGGAGGATTTTATTGATGCCTCTCCATTACTAAGCTCAGGGCTTGATGTCACAAAGCTGACATCAACCGCCACAACTATCACCCCACTTGCCACCTCTACAGGGCATGTGGGAAGAGCGGAGGTTAAGTGCCAGAATTGGCAAATCTTAGAGATGCGCCTTTACTGGGGTGGCTGAGAGCTGATGTTTTTAGCCAGGGGCAGTATCCATAGCCCATTCCTAGGCTATTAATATCAGCACGCAGCAGTCTGCATAGCCTTTGCTAGCTTTTAATTATTTGGTAACTCCATGTCATTTTTTGGGGGAGATTCCCCATTTTAATAGTCAGGAAAGGATAAGTATACAGCTGTGAGCTGATATTAATAGCCTGGGAAGCTCCATGGGTATTACCCCCTTCCTAGGCTATAAACATTGGCCCACAGCTGTCGGTTTACCCTCTGCTCATTATGAAAATTGTGCAGGAGCCCACGCCAATTTTTTTGGAAAAATAATCTTTTATTCGTTAAATACATGTCCAGTACTTCGCACACACACTGGACTAATTGTATTTGTTTACTGACATCTATATATCTACGTGTTCCGTGTTGTGAGCTCATCTGTTCATTCATCTTTTGTGTCCGAGGATCTCCCTCTTCTGGTGAAGGAAGGTAGTGAGGATGATTTGGATGAAAGAAACCAAACACCTGATCAGGTGGATCGTGACTGGGTAACGGGAACTACAGACTGGATATAAGGCAGCCGACGCCCTTCTGAGTCGCTGGTGATTTCTCTGCTGGATTCTTGGAGACCAGTCTGATTCCTGCTTCCCAAAGATAAATTTTTGCTCTGCTATTGAACTTATTAGTTTTGGTTTTGTTTACCTTGTTTTTTGAGTTCAGCCATCCCCGGCCGGGGGTGTGCTGGATTCTTTTTCCTTGATCAGTGTTCTCTTTTGCTCTGCTTCCAGAATATTCTGAGTGCTGATATAGGGTTTGAAGTCTAGTGACTTCAGGGTCCTTTTTGCTTATCAGTTGTGTTGGTAGTATTTTTTGGCAGGGTTTTCTCGGATTGCAGACAGCAGCTTTTCTGTCCTGTTCTTTTTAGTTAGCTTGGGCCCCATCGTTTGCTCAACCTATCTTTCTATCTGTGTTAGTGTTTTCATCTTGCTTCACCGTCATTATATGTCCGGGGCTGCCTATTGCTTTGGGGTCTGCTCTGGGGCAGTCAGTTTTTCTCTTTTCTCTCTTTAGGCTTTTGTAGATCTCTGGCTGTGATGAGGTGTCTAGGATCACAGTAGGAACACTCCACAGCTACTGCTAGTTGTGTGATAGGATCAGGGGTCTGCAATCCGCTAGTTTCCAACCTCTCTGATTTTCTGGGCTGAGCTTGTGTTTTGTTTTTTTTGCTCCTCGGTGACTCAATCATAACAGTTCCGTTTGTCTTTACTGTATGTAAACCATCTCTTCTATCCTGTTGGATCCTGCAGTGATTTTACAAAACCTGGCAGATGTTTTACTGGCTTTTCTTCTATCTCTCTATGCAATATAAATACACATATATATATATACTGTATATATATATATATATACACATATATATATATATATATATACACACGTGTGTGTGTGTCACTGACATCTATATATATGTATTCTATGTGTATATACTGTAAGGTAGCGCTGTCATTCAGATAGGGGACACTCGCTTGGCAGCCAAATAATCAGATCCGGCATGGGTTTTCCATAAAATAATCTCAGTCCATGCGGTTTATTCATGCATTATAAACCATCAAAGCAATAGAAAACAGCATAGCGTCCATGACAGAGCTTCACTCTGTCCAGCCTGTGGTCACACAGGTTATGCAATGTTCCATACGCAGGCTCTTCAGCCTCACAGTTATCTCACCCATCAGGGTTCCCTCATGGCTGCTTCATACTCCACACTGCAGACGTCTATTCCCTCCAGGGAACTATCAGGCACGTGCAGCCATTAACCACAGCGTTCACTTGCTGTCAGGAAGACAGCCCCATCTTCCCAGCAGGACCATCCATAACAGACCAACCAGGTCCAAGCATTCACTCCATGTGACCTACCCTGGCCACCTTATATAGTCTGTAGCCACGCCCACCGGGTCACATGGCTATGACCTCATCACAGGTCCTTCAAACACTCATACACACTTTATACTAGCATTCTTAAACACACCCCCTGGGTGGGTTTGTAGGTAACTGGTCCTGCCCGTCTCACCAGTTACCTGGAGACTTCCCAAACACATTGAAACAGCACCTCAGCAGGATCACTGTTGATCAACACACACACAAGTCTCCATCCCAAGGCCACCCACCTTGAGATACATAGCGGTCATTCAGTATTCTGCCACTCATCCTCTCTCCTGGGACATCCACACAGCGCCCCCTAGCGGACACAGTGGTCACTACACCACAATATCTATATTTTTGAGTAAAATGTAAATTCTTCTTTCATTCTATAAACTACTGACATGTCTACCAATTTCCAAGCACTAAATTTTGTATTTATTTTCAGAAAATGATAAATGGTCAAAATAACAAAAAAATGCAGTGCTTGCAGACCTCAAATAATGCTGACAAAACAAGTTTGTAATCATTTAGAAGCAACAATACTAATGTTTTAACTCAGGAAGAGTTCAGAAATCAATATTTTGCGGAATAACCATGCTTTTTAGTCACAGCTTTCATGTGCCTTGGCATGCTTTCCACCTGTCTTTCACACTGTTTTTGGGTGACCTTATGCCACTCTTGGTACAAAAATTTAAGCAGTTCTTATTTGTTTGATGTCTTGTGACTATCCATTTTCCTATTGATTATATTCCAGAGGTTTTCATTGGGGTTCAGGTCTGGAGACTGGGCTGGTCATGATGGGGATTTGATGTGGTGGTCCTTTATCTACACATTGATTGACCTAGCTGTGGGGCATGGCGCACTGTCCTGCTGGAAAAACCAGCCCTCAGAGTTGTGGAACATTGCTTAAGCAGAAGGAATCAACTGTTTTTCCAGGATAACCTTGTATACCGCTTGATTCATACGTCCTTCACAAAGATTAACCTGCCCAATTCCAGTCTTGCTGAAGCATCCCCAGATGATCACCGATCCTCCACCAAATTTCACAGTGGGTGCAAGACACTGTGGCTTGTACGCCTCTCCTGGTCTCCGTCTAACTATTAGACAACCAGGTGTTGGGCAAACATGAAAATTAGACTAATCAGAGAAGATTACCTTAACTCCAGTCGTCTATGGTCCAATCCTTATGGTCTTTGGCAAACTTCAGCCTGGCTCTCCTTTGCTTCTCATTGCTGAAAGGCTTTTTTCTAGCTTTACATGACTTGAGCCCTGCCTCTAGGAGCCTGTTACGAACTGTTCTTGCCATGCACTTCACTCCAGCTGCCATTTGCCATTCCTATTGTAGGTCACTTGATGTCATCCAATGGTTGCTGAGTGCCATTCGAATAAGATGACGCTTATCCTGGTCAGTGAAGAGTCATTTTCCCCCCTGCCGGTCTGTAGCTTTGTTGTCCTCAATGTCTGCTGCTTGACCTTGTTGTAATGGACTGCCGTCTTAGAAATTTTAAGGATGGAGGCAACATGACGCTCACTGTATCCCTCTGCTAGTAAAACCAGAATTGAGCCCTTCTTTTCCTCACGCAAGAGTTTTCTTTTCAAATCCTTTGGCATGGTTAAAAGTTATTTTTTTATTCCTATTACTTTTGGGATATTACTAGCACTTGTTTTGCCATCCAGCTTGTCCTATTGCAAAAGGATTGTGAAAACCACAGTAGGGTTTTTTATACTTTCCTTTGTTAAATAAGATTTGGTTCAGATGATCACCTAATCAGAAGCACATTACATAGAATGAGGTGTACTCTGGTTGGAATTCAGCTGACACTGGAGTAGAATAGCTGTCAGACATGTAGAGAAGCTGATTTTTATAAAACTGTATATACTGTGCATATATATATACAGTGGGGCAAAAAAAGTATTTAGTCAGTCAGCAATAGTGCAAGTTCCACCACTTAAAAAGATGAGAGGCGTCTGTAATTTACATCATAGGTAGACCTCAACTATGGGAGACAAACTGAGAAAAAAAAATCCAGAAAATCACATTGTCTGTTTTTTTTTCATTTTATTTGCATATTATGGTGGAAAATAAGTATTTGGTCAGAAACAAGCAATCAAGATTTCTGGCTCTCACAGACCTGTAACTTCTTCTTTAAGAGTCTCCTCTTTCCTCCACTCATTACCTGTAGTAATGGCACCTGTTTAAACTTGTTATCAGTATAAAAAGACACCTGTGCACACCCTCAAACAGTCTGACTCCAAACTCCACTATGGTGAAGACCAAAGAGCTGTCAAAGGACACCAGAAACAAAATTGTAGCCCTGCACCAGGCTGGGAAGACTGAATCTGCAATAGCCAACCAGCTTGGAGTGAAGAAATCAACTGTGGGAGCAATAATTAGAAAATGGAAGACATACAAGACCACTGATAATCTCCCTCGATCTGGTGCTCCACGCAAAATCCCACCCTATGGGGTCAGAATGATCACAAGAACGGTGAGCAAAAATCCCAGAACCACGCGGGGGGACCTAGTGAATGAACTGCAGAGAGCTGGGACCAATGTAACAAGGCCTACCATAAGTAACACACTACGCCACCATGGACTCAGATCCTGCAGTGCCAGACGTATCCCACTGCTTAAGCCTGTACATGTCCGGGCCCGTCTGAAGTTTGCTAGAGAGCATTTGGATGATCCAGAGGAGTTTTGGGAGAATGTCCTATGGTCTGATGAAACCAAACTGGAATTGTTTGGTAGAAACACAACTTGTCGTGTTTGGAGGAAAAAGAATACTGAGTTGCATCCATCAAACACCATACCTACTGTAAAGCATGGTGGTGGAAACATCATGCTTTGGGGCTGTTTCTCTGCAAAGGGGCCAGGACGACTGATCCGGGTACATGAAAGAATGAATGGGGCCATGTATCGTGAGATTTTGAGTGCAAACCTCCTTCCATCAGCAAGGGCATTGAATATGAAACGTGGCTGGGTCTTTCAACATGACAATGATCCAAAGCACACCGCCAGGGCAACGAAGGAGTGGCTTCGTAAGAAGCATTTCAAGGTCCTGGAGTGGCCTAGCCAGTCTCCAGATCTCAACCCTATAGAAAACCTTTGGAGGGAGTTGAAAGTCCGTGTTGCCAAGCGAAAAGCCAAAAACATCACTGCTCTAGAGGAGATCTGCATGGAGGAATGGGCCAACATACCAACAACAGTGTGTGGCAACCTTGTGAAGACTTACAGAAAACGTTTGACCTCTGTCATTGCCAACAAAGGATATATCACAAAGTATTGAGATGAAATTTTGTTTCTGACCAAATACTTATTTTCCACCATAATACGCAAATAGAATGAAAAAAAACCAGACAATGTGATTTTCTGGATTTTTTTTTCTCAGTTTGTCTCCCATAGTTGAGGTCTACCTATGATGTAAATTACAGACGCCTCTCATCTTTTTAAGTGGTGGAACTTGCACTATTGCTGACTGACTAAATACTTTTTTGCCCCACTGTATATATATATATGTATGTGTGTTTTGAGAAATATTTCCTTTGAAAATGATGTATAACTGACAGAGATCTTCTGTATGTAAAAGCTCATGTTAAAATCGCATTGCAATCGGATAGCAATCGGAATGCACTCGGTTTTAAATTGGATGCTAGGTGTAAAAATCGCATTGTACTCGCATGACACTCGCATGTCACTCATCCATTTTTTCGGTCCAGATTATGGACCATTTTTTTTCTCACATATGGGTATGAGCCCCAACGGTCACATGCCTCTTAATAAGTTTGTCTCTTCTTTGAGCTGGTTATGAACCAGAAAATGAAATTGTACAGGGGCTGATAAATTAGCATCTATGGCTGAAATCATTACCGGTGTAATGTGGCTTGTATTCTGTGCATGGTATTTTGTGAGCACGTAAATGGGGTTTCCACTGCTACGATATTTGTTAACAATTTTACAAGAGATTTAATGGTGTAATTGTAAAATCCACACCAGTACTTATCATCTCTGTTTCTACATCTGTCACAGGGTGAAACAGAGCAACTATGAGGTTGGGGACTTGTGGTATCACCTATCATGGAAGCTCGTGGTCTAATTCTTGGCCTTTTAAAAAAATGTCTCCGCTGCAAACCCTAAGCAGGGCTGTTCTTTATTTATTCTCCTTAATCTCAGTCTTCCACAGCCAGTTATAGTTAATACTAGCTCTGGTTAAAGTTGGGTTTTAGATCCTGTTCAGCCTGTTTCTACGTCAATCCTACCTCGGCCAGTTTTTTGTGGCAATTATTCTGTTTTCTGTTTTGTTCCTTGTTTTGCCTCCTGGTACTGATCCAGTGACCTGATTAATATTAGCCGCCTGTATCAAGTCAGGGCCCCTGTATACGTTTATATCCCTCTCCAGGTGTTAACGAGTTAAAAGGTTAAAGGTCAGAACTTCCCTGGGACCTGATGATCAGATTAGCCAGTGCAAAACCAGCCAGTGGCCATCTTGTTTAAGACTGCCAGGTGACCACAGACACATTACAGTAAGTTTCTGCTTAAAGGTTTTGTATATATTTGGAACATGCTTTTTAAAAATTCTAGCAGGGTATTTACCACATCATAAGGTGCCAACTCTTGAATTTCTCTTACTCATAGTACATTGGTGATGTAATATGGCACGTACTTACTCCATGACATGTATATGATAGCTCCCTTTTGTTTATCCCCAGCAATTTTTCATTAAAACCTTTGGGAGCATCTAATTAGACCATCAGCAACAATGGTGGAACAAGTCAAGTCTTAGTTGCCGTAGCGACCAATCCCCAAAATGCTGACTGTTCAGCTATGCAATGTAACTAGAAATCCCTCTTGACATTTGAGTTACTTAAGTTTGCAGTTGGGAATAATATATGAGAGCGTTAAAAAAACACAACATAGATATTCAGGTGGAATAAAACTCAATTATATTGATTGGACACAACCACTTTTAACAAACCTGACCGAAATGTTGCATGTTGCATCCTTACTACATTATTTACGAGTAGGAACAGCCTGCTCAATGAATTCTGCAATCTCTGGACTTTTTAAAATCAATTCTCAGCAGAAGAAAGAGTTTGGCTTTCAAACCCCAGGCTACCTGATCAGTGATGCAGCTAGGTGAGTCATTAGTTAGTCAGCCCCGCAAGGTGAAATTAGTGCAGACTGGTTATCCAATAATTGCTGAGTGGAGGGATAATTATGTGAATTGCTTCCCATTAACCCTATTCCCAGTTCGATCCTGGATTAAATGTATCTTAAGGAAATGTTGTGCCCATACTTCTATCAAAGTGCTTTTCAAAGCTCTGCAACATGAAGCTTACTGACCTATGGAGGCTAATGACATTAGACTACAAGCCAGAAAATCTTGGTAAGACGTAGAGTACTGTAAAAGCCTACCGTCATTTGAAATTAATTATCATAATGAAACACACAAATAATATTTTAATTATCTTGACTCAAGGCTATTACTATTGGTAATATTTTTTAATGGTATTACATTTTGATATACCTTACTGATTAACTTGGAAGTCATAGCAATAATATGTTTTTTTTTACAGTTAAACTTTATTCTATTAAGAGAAGAATGAAGTATAGTTCTGCTCTATCAAAGACACCACACAAGGAAAGTAAAATATTTTTGCTATCAAATGATATTTATCCCTTTACCCCCAAGAGTGGATTGAATGTTAATGACCAGGCCAATTTTTACAATTCTGACCACTGTCCCTTTATGAGGTAAAAACTCTGGACCGCTTACATGGATCCCGGTGATTCTGACGATGTTTTCACATGTCATATTGTATTTCATGATAGTGGTAAAATTTATTTGATATTAGTTGCGTTTATTTGTGGGAAAAAATTGAAATTTGGCAAAAAGTTTGAAAATTTTGCAATTTTCCAACTTTGAATTTTCATGCCCTTAAATTACAGCGATATATCACATAAAATACTTAATAAGTAACAATTCCCACATGTTTACTTTACGTCAGCACAATTTTGGAACCAAAATTTTTTTTTGTTAATAAGTTATAAGGGTAATGTGCACACTTTGCAGATTTGGCTGCGGATTTTTCCGCACGTATTTGACTGAATCCACAGGTAAAATGACCTGCGGATTCCTATAATGTAAGAAGTGTAAAAACGCTGCGTATTCCGCACAAAGAATTGACATGCTGTGGAAAATAAACCGCAGCAAATCTGCGCAGAATTTTCTGCAGCATGTGCACAGCGGATTTGGTTTTCCATTGGGTTTACATGGTAATGTACACCAGAGCCAAATCGGCAACTTGTGTACATACCCTCAGGGTTAAAAGTTAAACAGAGATTTCTCATTTTTACAACACCATTTTTTTTAGGGACCCCATCACATTTGAAGTCACATTGAGGGGTTTATATTATAGAAAATACCCAAAAGTGACTCCATTCTAAAAACTGCACCCCTGAAGATACTCAAAACCACATTCAAGAAGTTTATTAACCCTTCATGCGCTTCACAAGAATTTTTGGAATGTTTAAAAAAAAGGAACATTTAACTTTTTTTCACAAAAAATTTACTTCAGATCCAATTTTTTTATTTTACCAAGGGTAACTGGAGAAATTGGACCCAAAAAGTTGTTGTGCAATTTGTCCTGAGTACGCTGATACCACATATGTGCAGGTAAACCACTGTTTGGGCGCATGGCAGAGCTCAGAAGGGAAGGAGCGCTGTTTTACTTTTTCCACGCAGAATTGGCTGGAATGAAGATCAGACGCCATGTCCGTTTGGAGACCCCTGATGTGCCTAAACAATGGAAACCTCCCACAAGAGATACCATTTTGGAAACTAGACCCCCTAAGGAACTTATCTAGATGTGTGGTGAGTATTTTGAACCCCCAAGTGCTTCACAGAAGTTTATAACATACAGCTGTAAAAATAAAAAATCCTATTTTTTTTAAAAAAATGATCTTTTTGCCCCCTATTTTTTATTTTCCCAAGGATAACAGGAGAAATTAGACCCCAAAAGTTGTTTTGCAATTCGTCCTGAGTATGCTGATTCCCCATATGTGGTGGTAAACCACTGTTTGGGCACATGGCAGAGGTCAGAAGCACCACATTTTACAGTCATGGTGTTAGGTTCCTGCAGCTGCACAGCAGGACTCCAGAGCCATACATCCAGCAGTCTCCCATTCCTTTCTAACCGCTCAGGGACCTGCACAGCAATCACAGCGATCCAGGTACCCTGCTCAGACCAGCTCTCTGGGTCTGGATGCTGCTGCTACCTCTGGACCGGCAATGGTAGCGCAACCTGCTTTGCAGGAACCCACTCCAGAGGCTAAGTCCTCTCGCCGAGCTACTGGGCATGCCCACGAGATGAGCTCCCAGTGGAGATCGGGGGTCATGTGCTCAGGTCCTTCTCCTGATCTGATTGGCCCATCTCAGAGGTCTGGAAGGCCCTGGAAGCGCATGGCTATAAAAGGCCCGCATGGCCGCTCAGCCATGCACTAGTATAGGCTATGTGTAAATGGTGACGGATGTATGAATCTGGTGACTGACTCAATTGAAACCCCTTCCCTCTGATATTACGTATGTAGTTAGGGAATTAGAGTTATAGTCAGCGCCAGTCAGTGGCAAGCCATACGCCACAGTGCATACCGCACCGCTACACTAGGTCCGATAGTGCTATGCCTCACAGCACTGTCATTCAGCAGCAGTAGTTACCGCCGCGCTGCAGTTAGGAGCACTTACCGGCGTCCATGGTAGCGACGCCGCATGCACGGTAGGTCAAGACGGACACTAACCTCTGCCTTGGGCTGTGTCCTGTGACCATATACCGTGTGTGCAAGCCAGCTGAGACCTGTGAAGCTAACAGGCTCAGTGTTTATGCTTTTATACTAAAGTGCCTCTGTGAGTTTAACAGAGTCTGCTTTGCGCACCTCAAGTGACGTTTAACCTGAGCGCAGTATACAGCCACATAGCTAGTCTGCCGTTACTCAGCAGGGGTTGTTACACCTACTGCACGGTGGACCCCGGGTGCTAAAGCGGGTTTTTATGTTTGGCTGCTGTCACACTAAAAGACGCTTTTTATTGCAAAGAACAGCAATTCATGAATTTCTTTTGGGTGGGGCATTCATACCGTTTTGTGTGTGGTAAAATTGATAAGGCAGTTTTATTCTTTGGGTCAGTACGATTACAGAGATACCTTATTTATAGCAGTTTTTTATGCTTTGGCCCTTTTATACAATAAAAACTATTTTACCAAAAAAAATATTTTTGCATCGCTTTATTCTGAGAGCTATAACTTTTTTATTTTTCCCATGATGGAGCTGTATGGTGGCTCTTTTTTTGCAGGACAAGATGACATTTTCAGCGGTACCATGTTTATTTATATCTGACTTTTTGATTGCGTGTTATTCCACTTTTTGTTCTGCAGTTTGATGGTAAAGCATTGTTTTATAGATCGGGTCATTATGGACGCGACAATACCAAATGTGTACTTTTATTGTTTAGATTTTTTTTCAATTCAAATATTTATTTAGCGATAGAATATATATTGATTTTTTTATTTTTTTTTAATATTTAAATTTTTTTTTTACCTTTTCTGACTTTTTTACTTTGTACCTCTATGGGACAATCAGTTTTTGCAGGCTGATCGCTTTTATAGCATGCAGATGAAGCAGTATCTGCATGCTATAGAAGCTGTCAGTGCTGCACTTAGTGCACTGACACTGAGAGACTTTCTTATCATGCATTGCGTATGACCAGGAAGTTTCTTAGCTCTGGTAACCCGGATGTTGTCATGACAGCGATCGGGACCTCACGGCGTGATGCCTCACACCATACTGATTTTATTCTTTGCTCACTGTTGGGCAAAGCATACTGCTCATGTGCGAAAGGCTATTTGATTGCGCACATGCGGTAATAGTACGCAAACGCAGGAATTACAAGAAAGAAATGTGTAAAGCAAAACAGGAGGGAGAGACAGACAATAAGCCCCACCCATCGGACCGGACCGAGCAGATTTACATACACCGCGGGAGGAATATAAGCGGTATTTATTGATCAAAGGAGGGGAGTCAAGGGATATCAAAAGTACTGGTATAATGCATTGTTGACACAGAATTGAATATGCAAAAAAGTGATGACAGATTCCCTTTAATACTGTATATGCATAAGCATTGAGGAACAGCATAACATTGAAGAACAAAATACAATTTGATCATATATTTACATGTACACTATTACAAAAAGGTTTTTGTGCCATATGTAGAATGAAAAGGTATCCAGTATGTTATATACAATGGGGGAAATAAGTATTCGATCCCTTGCTAATTTTGTAATTTTGCCCACTGACAAAGGCATGAAAAGTCTAGAATTTTAAGGGTAAGTTATTTTTAACATTGAGAGATACCATATCAAATTAAAATCCAGAAAATCACATTGTATAAATTATATAAATTTATTTGCATTTTGCAGTGAGAAATAAGTATTTGATTCCTCTGGCAAACAAGACCTAATACTTTTTGCTTTTTATTTAATTAGTTACAGCAGGGTTTTTGCTCACTTTTTCTCTTGTAGGTTTTATATGTTTTGTGGCCAATGTGAACATGCGTTTATGTTCTGCATGTGTACCAACTGAAGTCCAGCTCAATTTTTTTTCTTTTTTTTGCATTATTGCATTCTGTGCAAGCTGGGGTGTGGCCTCCCTCTCCTGAGCTGGAAATTGTATATAAGGTTTCCCCAGACTGATGTTCCACTGGCTCGGCCCAGTCCTTTTGTCTGCCCTTATTTACATACTGAGGTCAACATTGACATATGGTAAGGTTTTTAATATAAGACAGTGTAGGACTGTCCCGATCAGAGTTACCTTGTCGCGGTGGGATGGCTTTTATGCTATTACTAATATTACTAAAAACTCAATGTTATTTAAGTGCACTTTTTGCTTTTTATTTACTTGGTTACAGCAGGGTTTTTACCCACTTTTTCTCTTGTAGGTTTTATAAGACGTAATACTTGGTGGAAAAACCCTTGTTGGCAAGCACAGGAGTCAGACGTTTATTGTAGTTAATGATGAGGTTTGCTCACATGTCAGGAGTAGTGATGAGCGATTACCGGAATATTTGTAATCGCTATACTCGTAACGATTAATTTGCAAAAATCACGTATTCGTTCCAAATAGCGAGTAAACTGCAAGTGAATGGGAAATGCAAGTAATTTTCTGCTGGATCCTAAAAAGGGCTCTGGGGGCCTGAGGAAAAGGCTGAAATGGATAGCAAAGTGATGAAACAGAATGAGAGAAGCCTGGAGAATATGCCTGCATGCATTTCTGACTCACATATGGTTTCCGGGAATAAATTTGTCGCAGTATTATGCCACTTGTACAGATACACAAGAACAACTACCAAACTTAGATATCTATTGAATATGTATACCCTATCTCAATCACAATGTGGAACAACCTGTCACAAGGGCGTCCAATGACAAATATTAGTTTGGTAGGACCACTCTACATTTAAGATTTGTCCACTGCACAATGTGCATAGGGTTTGTAAAAATTAGCCCTATGGGCTGAGTCAGGGTTGATGCAGGAAGCCATTGTCCCAAGGGCCTCCAATCACGAATAATAGTTAGGCTGGAGTAGGAATACTGTCCTCGCTTGTCCACTGCACAATGTACATAGGGCTAATTTTTACAAACCCTATGGGTTGAGTCATAGTTGATGCAGGAAGCCACCATCCCAAGGGCCTCCAATCACAAATAGATGTTAGGCTGGAGTAGGAATACTGTCCTGCTTTGTCCACTGCACAATGTGCATAGGGTTTGTAAAAATTAGCTCTATGGGCTGAGTCATGGTTGATGCAGGAAGCCACCACCCAAGGGCCTTCAATCACAAATAGTAGTTAGGCTGGAGGAGGAATACTGTCCTGGTTTGTCTACTGCACAATATGCATAGGATTTGTAAAAATTAGTCCTATGAGCTGAGTCACAGTTGACGAAGGAGGGAAATGGATTTTTATGGGAAGGGGTGTTAGGTTCCTGCCACTGCACAGCAGGAATCCAGAGCTTTGCAACCAGCGGTCTCCCATTTTTCTTTGGCCACAGTGAAGCCTGCTCAGCAGATTTGTCAGTCCCAGCGCTCTGCCCAGACCAACTCTGTGGGTTTGCTTGCTGCTGCCACCTCTAGCACAGCTATGACAATGCATGCTGCTCAGCAGCGAGATTCTCCAGGGACTAAGTCCTCATGTTGGGCCACTGAGCATGCCTGTGGAGTGATCTCCCATTGGAGATCGAGGGTCACGTGCTCAGGATTATTGGGTGGAGTAAATCATGTGAGGGTAGATGTCTGAGGAAGTGCTTTCAGGTTGCCTCCACCGAGGTTCCCGCATATCTCTCCTCGCTCCCCAAACACTATCGACAGTATGCGGACTTGTTCTCCAAAAAAGCGGCGGAGACCCTTCCACCGCATCGCCCCTATGACTGTCCTATTTACCTCTTGCCTGGTGCTGAGCCTCCCCGGGGTCATGTCTATCCCCTATCTCTCTCGGAGACAGAGGCCATGTCTCAATACATCAGGGTGAATCTGGCAAGAGGATTCATTAGGAAGTCAGTGTCACCAGCGGGGGCGGGATTCTTCTTCGTCCAGAAGAAGAGTGGGGAACTACGTACTTGCATTGATTACAGGGGTCTTAACACCATCACCGTTAAGAATAAGTATCCTCTGCCCCTGATATCAGAGCTGTTTGATAGGCTACGGGAAGCGAGGGTGTTTTCCAAACTTGATCTGCGGGGGGGCTTACAACCTGCTTCGCATCCGTGATGGGGACGAATGGAAGACGGCATTTAACACCAGGGATGGGCACTATGAATACCTGGTGATGCCCTTCGGCCTCTGTATTGCCCCGGCCGTCTTACATGACTTTGTGAACGATATCTTCTGGGATATGCTTACCACCTCGGTTGTAGTCTATCTGAATGATGTTCTCTTCTACTCTCCAGATATTTACTCCCACCGGAGAGATGTTTGCAAAGTTTTCGATCGCCTGCGGGCAAACTCCCTCTATGCCAAGTTGGAGAAGTGTGTGTTTGAGCAGGAGTCCTTGCCTTTCCTGGCTATATCATCTCCGCCCGGGGATTGGCCATGGATCGTTCCAAGCTACAGGCGGTGATGGATTGGCAGGAACCTCATTCCCTCAAAGCGGTGCAGCGCTTTATGGGGTTCATAAATTACTATTGCCAATTCATCCCCCACTTCTCGACTTTGCTAGCACCCTTGGTAGCCCTCACCAAGAAGGGTGCAAATCCCAAGTTGTGGTCGGAACCGGTCTCCAAGGCCTTCTCCTCCATTAAGTCCCATTTCGCTACCGCTCCCATTCTACATCGCCCCGATGTAGATAAGCCCTTCATTCTGAAAGTGGATGCCTCTTCCGTCGGTGCTGTTTCAGAAGGACACGCAAGGTCGGAAGCACCCATGTTTCTTTTTCTCCAAGACCTTCACACCGGCGGAGAGGAATTATGCCATCGGGGACAGGGAGTTGCTAGCGATGAAGTTGGTCTTCTCGGAGTGGAGACACCTCCTGGAGGGGGAGCGCCACCCTTTCCAGGTGTTCACCGACCACAAAAACTTGGTGTATCTGCAAACAGCCCAGCGGCTAAATTCTCGCCAGGCCTGATGGTCTTTGTTCTTTTCCCGGTTCCACTTCACCCTCCATTTTCTCTCCGGGGAGAAGAACATTCGGGCCAATGCTCTCTCCCGCTCCGTGGTGTCATCGGAGGAAGAGGAGGAGGAGCCTCAGCTGATCGTCCCATCCGAGAGCCTGAGGACTGTGGCTCCGGTTGCCCTTGAGTCAGTACCTCCGGGCAAGACATTTGTCCCTGCCCATCTGCGACCGGAGGTCTTCTCTTGGGCTCATTCGTCCAGGGTGAGTGGACATTTTGGGACAAAACGGACCTCTGAGCTTCTGGCGAGGACATACTGGTGGCCGCATATGGCCCGTGACATCAGGGACAATATTCAGGCGTGCGTCTCTTGTGCCCAGAATAGGTCCTCTCGGCAGCGGCCCGCTGGGCTTCTTTATCCTCTGCCAGTAGCGGACAGGCCCTGGGAGATGGTCAGTATGGACTTTGTGGTGGGGCTACCCAAGTCCAGTGGCAGCACGGTCATTTGGGTTGTCACCGACCATTTATCTAAGATAGTGCACCTGGTACCTCCCTCCCGGTTACCTTCTGCACGGGGCCTGGCAGTGTTGTTCATTAAGCACGTTTTCCACCTGCATGGCATGCCGGACAAGATTGTCAGTGACCGGGATCCTCAGTTTGCATCCCGGTTTTGGAGAGAGCTTTGTTCCCTGCTCAGCATTGTGGTTGCAAAAAAAATACAAGCCAGATATTTGAAAATGAGTTATCTCTGTCACAGGCTTCACATATCAGTGTGCTCAAAATTGTGCCATTTCAGTCCTCCATTGCATTTTCTTGCTGTGTCTTAGCCTAGTTATTGACACCCGTTTTCTCATTTGCTGCAAAAAAAATATACAGGCCAGATATTTGAAAGTGAGGTACCCTCTGTCACAGGCCTCACATATCAGTGCACTTAAAATTGTGCTATTTCAGTCCTCCATTGCATTTTTTGCTGTGTCTTAGCCTAGTTATTGACAACAGCTTGCTGGTAAAAAAAGAAAAAACTACAGGCCAGGTATTTGAAAATGAGTTATCTCTGTCACAGGCCTCACATATCAGTACGCTCAAAATTGTGCCATTTCAGGCTTCCATTGCATTTTTTTGCTATGTTGTAGCCTAGTTATTGACACCCATTTGCTGCAAAAAAAAATGCAGGCCAGATATTTGAAACTGGGGTATCACCGTCACAGGACTCACATATCAGTGTGCTCAAAATTGTCCCATTTCAGTCCTCCATTGCATTTTTTTTTTGCTGTGTCTTAGCCTAGTTACTGACACCAGTAAGCTCTCTAAAAAATAAACAAAAAAACTAAAGGCCAGATTTTTGAAAGTGGGGACTCTTCGTCACAGGCCTCACATATCAGTGCGCTTAAAATTGTGCCATTAGAGGCATTCATTGCATTTTTTTGCTGTGTTTTAGTCTAGTTATTGACACCAGTTTGCTGGGGAAAAAAACAAAAAAAAACTACAGGTCAGATATTTGAAAGTGTGGTATCTCCGTTATAGACCTCAGATATCAGTGCGCTCAAAATTGTGCCATTTCAGGCCTCTATTGCATCTTTTTTGCTGTGTCTTAGCCTAGTTATTGACACCCGTTTGTTGCAAAAAAAATACAAGCCAGATATTTGAAAGTGAGGTATCTCTGTCACAGGCTTCACATATCAGTGTGGGCAAAATTGTGCCATTTCAGTCCTCCATTGCATTTTCTTGCTGTGTCTTAGCCTAGTTATTGACACCCGTTTTCTCATTTGCTGCAAAAAAATATACAGGCCAGATATTTGAAAGTGGGGTACCCTCTGTCACAGGCCTCACATATCAGTACACTTAAAATTGTGCTATTTCAGTCCTCCATTGCATTTTTTGCTGTGTCTTAGCCTAGTTATTGACAACAGCTTGCTGGTAAAAAAAAGAAAAAAACTACAGGCCAGATATTTGAATGTCAGGTATCTCCGTCACAGGCCTCACATATCAGTACGCTCAAAATTGTGCCATTTCAGGCCTCCATTACATTTTTTTGCTGTGTTGTAGCCTAGTTATTGACACCCACTTGCTGCAAAAAAGAATACAGGCCAGATTTTTGAAAGTGGGGTATCACCGTGTCAGGCCTCACATATCAGTGTGCTCAAAATTGTGCCATTTCAGGCCTCCATTGAATTATTTTGCTGTATCTTATCCTAGTTATTGACATCCATTTCCTGCAAAAAAAACTGCAGGGCCAGGCCAGATATTTGAACGTGGGGTATCTTTATCACAGGTCTCACATATCAGTGCGCTCAATATTGTGCCATTTCAGGCCTCCACTGCATTTTTGCTGTGTCTTAGCCTAGTTATTGACACCCGTTTGGTGCAAAAAAAAAATACAGGCAATATATTTGAAAGTAAGTTACTGTATCTCTGTCACAGGCCTCACATATCAGTGTGCTCAAAATTGTGCCATTTGAGTTCTCCATTGCATTTTTTTTGCTGCGTCTTAGCCTAGTTATTGACACCAGTTTGTTGGAAAAAAACAAGCAAAAAAAAAACTACAGGCCAGATATTTGAAAGTCAGGTGTCTCTGTCACAGGCCTCAAATATCAGTGCGCTCAAAATTGTGCCATTTCAGGCCTCCATTGCATTTTTTTGCTGTGTCTTTGCCTAGTTATTGACACCCATTTGCTGCACAAAAAAAACACAGGCCAGATTTTTGAAAGTGGGGTATCACTGTCACAGGCCTCACATATCAGTGTGCTCAAAATTGTGCCATTTCAGGCCTCCATTGAATTATTTTGCTGTATCTTATCCTAGTTATTGACATCCATTTCCTGCAAAAAAAACTGCAGGGCCAAGCCAGACATTTGAATGTGGGATATCTTTATCACAGGTCTCACATATCAGTGCGCTCAATATTGTGCCATTTCAGGCCTCCACTGCATTTTTGCTGTGTCTTAGCCTAGTTATTGACACCCGTTTGCTGCAAAAAAAAAAATACAGGCAATATATTTGAAAGTGAGCTACTGTATCTCTATCACAGGCCTCACATAGTGTGCTCAAAATTGTGCCATTTGAGTTCTCCATTGCATTTTTTTTTTTGCTGCGTCTTAGCCTAGTTATTGACACCAGTTTGTAGGAAAAAAACAAAAAAAAACTACAGGCCAGATATTTGAAAGTCAGGTATCTCTGTCACAGGCCTCAAATATCAGTGCGCTCAAAATTGTGCCATTTCAGGCCTCCATTGCATTTTTTTGCTGTGTCTTAGCCTAGTTATTGACCCCCTTTTGCTGCAAAAAAATTGTTGCTTACAGGCCAGTTATTTTAAACTGTGGTTTTCCCGCACATAGATCATATTTAAGTTTGCTCCAAATACAGCCATTTTTACTGAACGTGGAAAATATTGTATTCCATTTAAAATGGGCAAGGCGCGTGGCAAGGGACGGCCAAGTGGACGTGATGGTGAAGGTGTATGCAGAGGCCGAGGTCGTGGGTAAGCCGAAATTGTGCCACAACAAACGTCAACATCTTCTCGCCCGACCTTCCTGTCCCAATTACTAGGGGACAGCAGCAGCACACCACTATTGAACCTAGAGCAGAGTCAAAAGTTTGTTGATTGGATAGCAAATAATGCTTCCAGTCACTTTGCCGCCACCACTACCACCACCCTGTCTTCCACACGGTCAAGAATGAGTAGCTGTGAGTCTGGACCGCATATTCCTCACCCTGATCCTCCTTCCTCCAAACATGCCGAGCGCCCGGAGACCAAATGATCCCACGCTTAGACACTCTGAAGAGCTGTTCACTTTTCCTTTTGGCAACACCAGAGGAAAAAGGAGTACACGGTGAAAGAAGATTAAAAAGTTTTTGTTTTATTCAAAGTACAAAATACATGATTTAAAGGTATCAGAAAGTGAAATAACCATAGTGCACCAAGGAACATACAGGCAAAAGAAGAGACCACCCCTCTGACATCCAAACCCGGTATTACCAATAGCCCTGGTCAAGTGACCCAGAGAAGTAAGGCATGCTATACTACTAAGTAGAAAAATATGTGCCAATATTAATAGTTGAGCTTACCAGGGTAAAGAGGGTGCCAGAGAGAGTGTCCTACGACCAGATGTCCGCCCCTGATGCCGATGTAATACCGGGTTTGGACGTCAGAGGGGTGGTCTCTTCTTTTGCCTGTATGTTCCTTGGTGCACTATGGTTATTTCACTTTCTGATACCTCTAAATCATGTATTTTGTACTTTGAATAAAATGAAAACTTTTTAATCTTCTTTCACCGTGTACTCTTTTTTCCTCTGGTGTTGTCATTACGATTGGAGTTGGTGCAGTCTTTTTGCTGGGAGGCTCAACAGGTGGTGATGTTCTCCTGTGTATTATTATGTAACTGGATTTGTTTCTATCACTTTTCCTTTTATAGATTCTGGCCTCTCGCCCAGTCCACTTCAAGCGGGGCAAGAAGAGATTGCATGTAGTGATGCCCAAATATTTGAGCAGCCAAGGTCACACGAAGGCGACGGTGGGAAAGTGTCAGATGATGTGGATGATGATGAGACACAATTGCCAGAAAGTCAGGATGAGGACCTGGGTGCAGAAGTGGAGGACAAGGTGGTCCATAATATAATAACTGGCCCAAGCTGGCAGGAGGACATGCAGAGCGAGGACAGCAGCACAGAGGAGGATGGAGGCGTAGCACCCCAACAGGCAGAAAGAAACAGTGTGGTGGCAGCAGACAGAAGGCGGGAAACCATTCCCCGTAACACCAACACAACAGAAGTTGCCAGTCCAACTGTTAGGTCTTCCCAAGTCTGGTTGTTTTTTAAATACTCTGCCGATTACCCCAAAAAGGTGATTTTCACCACCTGCCATGCCAGCATCAGCAGGGGTAGCAAAACTACCAGCCTCACCAGCATGAACAGGCACATGGCAGAAAAGCACCTGAGTCTGTGGGCCGAACCCCAGGGTCCACGAACAGTGTCTGAGAGTGACACCACTGCTTCTTATTAATAATAATAATAATAATAATAATAATAATAATACATTTTATTTCTATAGCGCTGACATATTCCGCAGCACTTTACATTACATTTACACTTCTTCCGCTGTTGTGCATGAAAGCCGATCCCCTGTCCATGGTGTATGCGAAGATGCCTCCTGCCCTGCACCTGTCATTGCACACACTCAACTAGCACCATGATCAAGCACGTCCACGTTCTTGTCCCAGTGCAGCGTTCAGTTGTCCATACCCCAGTCCTTGGAACACATGTACAAATACGCAGCCAACGCTCCACAGGCCACAGTACTAAATTCACACATTTCTTGTCTGCTTGAGCGCAAAATGTTGCCTTTTAGGCTCGTGGAGATGGAAGCTTTCCACAACCTGATGGCTGCGGCTATCCGTCGGTACTCTGTCCCCAGCCGCCACTATTTGTCCTGGTGTACCATCCCTGCATTACACAAGCACATGTCCCGCAACATTAGACTTGCCCTCAACAATACAGTTACTGGGAAAGTCCACCTAACCACGGACACGTGGACAAGTGCTTGTGGGCATGGATGGTACATCTCGCTGATGGCACACTGGGTTAACATAGTGGAAGCGGGGACCCAGTCCAACCTTGGGATGGAACACGCCCTCCCGATGCTGAAGAATGTGGGCCCTACTACAGTCTACAGCTCTGAACCTCCTCCTCCTTCTCTTCAGCCTCCATCTTTGAAATGACCACATCAGTCAAAAGCTGGAAGCACTACAGCACTGCCTCAGCCAAGCGGCAACAGGCTCTACTGAAGCTAATATGCTTAAGTAACCAACAGCACAATGCTGAAGAGTTGTGGACAGCTCTGAAAAAGGAGGCTGATCTAGGGCTGACACCGCTGAACCTACAGCCAGGCATGGTAGTGTGTGACAATGGTCGGAACCTTGTGGCGGGTTTGAAGCGAGGCGAGCTCACACACGTACCATGCCTGGCCCATGTGCTTAACCTCGTTGTTCAATGATTTCTCAAAAACTACCCAGTAGGGATGAGCTTTCCAATATTGAAATATCAGAAATCGGCCCGATATTTGCGATATCGGAATTCCGATTTCCGATTCCGATATTTTTTTCACATCGGAAATTAGAAAGCAGAAGAAGACTAAGCATGGTTTAAAGGGAGTGTATCCGTTCCTCCACGTGCTGCTCCTGGAAACTCCCTGCAAAGCAAGGTGAGCTGAACGCAGACACATGTCAGTCAAAGGGAATATTGACACCACCACTGGCAGTTTTAATTTAATAATGTAAAATCACTAACCCTAACCCTAACTATCCCTAACCCCTAACCCTTAACCCTTACCACTAACCCTAACCCTAACTAACCCTAACCCTAGCCCCTATCCATAACCCTACTAATCCTAACCCCTAACCCTAACCCTACTATCCCTAACCCTACTAACTATAAGCATAACCCTAACCGTAAACCCTGACTCTACTAACCCTAACTAACCCTAACCCCTAACCCTTACCCTAACCCTACTAACCCTAACCCTAAACCCTAACCCCTAACCATAACCCTACTAATCCTAACCCCTAACCCTACTAACCCTAACCCTACTAACCATAAACATAACCCCTAACCCTTATAACCCTAACCCTACTAACCATAAGCATAACCCTAACCCTAGTTAACCCTAACCCTACTAACCATAACCCTAACCCCTAACCCTACTAAGCATAACCCTAACTAACCCTAACCCTAAACCCTAACCCTTAACCCTAACCCTACTATCCATAAGCAAACCCCTAACCCTTACCCTAACCCTACTATCCATAAGCATAACCCACACCCTAACTAACCCTTACCCTAACCCTACTAACCCTAACCATAACCCTAACCCTAAACCCTAAACCTTACCCTACTAACCATAAACACTAACCCTACCCCAACTAATCCTAACCCAAAGAACAAGCACCGCTGTTAAGAAGATGGTGACCAGTTTTCCTGCTCCAGCTTTCGCTCTGTGCATTTTTCTAGCAATTTTTTTTACTCCTTTGCCTTTGCAAACTCCTTCCCCATTATCCTGAGGTGTTTCCCCTCCATTTTATCCATTATATAGCACTGTAGTGGTCATTTTGTCATTCCAATTTTTTTCTCCCATTGACCTTGTTATGAGTGGCGGAAGGCACTAAAAAAAAATAATTAAAGTGCCTTCGCCACTCGGGGTCCACCGTGCGGCAGATGGCAAAACCGCTGCTAAGGGAGGCAGAGCACTACAGCGGTAGTGTGCACAGGGTTGAACTGCACCTAGTGCACTAAAGCAAGCTCTGTTAGGACTCACAGAGCTGCACAAATAACATAAATACAAAAACACTGAGTCTGAGTAACCTTCTCAGATACTCAGTGGCACACGTACGGTAGTCAATAATCGGGGTAGTTAAAAGACGTCACTACACCCGAGTGGACTTACCGTCGCAGGACGTGTGCACGGCGTCACAACTGCAAACGCCAAAATGACTGCAGGCGCAAATGCAGGACGCTGACTGCTGCAACAGGTGATGCTTGAGCGCGCTGGCGCTAGCGCAATACTGGCTGTACCCGATCACTCACACAAACGTAATATCAGAGGGAAGGGGTTTCATAATAAGTCATTCACCAGACCGAGCATCCATCACCAAGCACACAGCAGCAAGTATAGAAAATACTAGCGCATGGCATAGTGGCCATGCGCACTTTTTATAGAGTACGGGACCTGCCAGAAATCTCCAGAGCCCTGAGCTGAACCAATGGAATCAGGAGCAGGACCTGAGCACCTGACTCCTGAACTCCAATGGGAGCTCATTCCATGAGCATGCTCAGAAGCTGGCTGAAAGGACTTAGCCTCTGGAGACAAATGTGAGGATCTGGATCTCTGCATATGTATGGCAGGACACAGATTCCTAACAGACTTGCATTGATATCAGAAATCACAAATTCCGATATCCGATATTTTTTCAATATCGGAAATCGGAATTCCGATACGATATCGGGCAATATCGCTAATCCCTACTACCCAGAGCTGCTTGTCAAAGTACGCCGCCTGTGTGCCCATTTTAGAAAGTCAGCTACAACTTTCTCCACCCTTGCCATGCTTCAGCAGCATTTGCAGCATTTGCAGCTGTTGTGTGATGTCCCAATGAGTTGGAACTCTACATTACATATGTTGGAAAGGATTTGTGAGCAGAAGAGGGCAGTTGTTGACTACCAGCATCAACAAGACCATCGATATTCGGTTCAGACTCCACACATAAGACCTCAAGAGTGGACATTGATGTCAGACATAACTTGAGGAGTTCACCAAGATGATGAGTGGCAATGACGCCATAAATTAGCATGACCATCCCACTTCTCTGTGTTCTGAAACGCTCTCTACTCACAATCAAAGAGGATGCATTTCAGGCGGAGCATGATGAGACGGAGCAAGACACCAAACATGGTGATTACACACAGCCCAGCATCATCTCATCCCTACATGGATTGCGTGACAATGAGGAAGAGGAGGAGGAAGAACAGAAGCTAGTTTCATGTGCTATAGACGGTACTACAAGCACAACTGTTATACCATCTGTTCAGCATGGATGGCCTGAGGACAGGGAGGAGGAGGAAGAGGTCTGTCATCCTCTTGGTGAGAACATGGAAGTCTTGCCTGATAGCATTCTGGAAAGCATGGCTGAGTTTATGTTATGCTAAATTTCTGGTGACCCTTGCATTCTCAAAATTTTGGGTGACAGTCATTACTGGTTGGTGACACTTCTAGACCCACGCTACAAGGAAAACTTTCTATCTCTTATTCCAGAGGCAGACAGGGGAACTAAAATGGTGCAGTACCAGAGGGCCATTGTGGCAGAATTATTTAAAAAATTCCTATCTGAAAACGCTGGCGAGAGAGGTTACATGTCATTGGAAAACCAAGGAGTACAGGAGAGAGACACACAACTCGGGGAGGCAGGGGAACACTGTCAAAGTTCTGGGACACTTTTCTCAGACCCTCCCATCGCACTAACCCTGAGGCATGGGGTACTCTCACAAGGAGTGCAAAGTTTTGGAAGATGCTGAGAGAGTACCTTGCTGACTGTACCAAAGTCCTCTGTGATTCCTCTAAGCCTTATAATTATTGGGTAACAAAGCAGGACACGTGGCATGAACTGTCTCTCTATGCCTTGGATGTCCTGGCCTGCCCTGCTGCTAGCGCTTTGTCAGAGCGGTTATTTAGTGCCGCTGGTAGAATTATGACTGCTAAGCGCATCCGCCTGTCAACTGAACTCTTATAAAAAATGAACAAGGGCTGGATTGGCCAGACTTCTCTACACCACCGATAGGATAACAATAAAGTCAGAACAAAATACATATACATATATAGCCAGATTGGGGGACTCCACAGTCTTGTTACTGGGACTAGGGAAATCCCCATTCGACACTCAAATAACCTAGAAACACCTGATACACAGAGTTTGTCCACAAAATTTGTATGAAAAACATATGCAAATTTTATTAGTTTACAAGACAATTCAGTATATAATGAAGAAATAATCAATTTTCGACAGAGGGTCTTTATATTAGAGACAGACAGGTTGCACAAAAAACTCCAGTGTGTCCAGACATGATATTAAGAGATGGGGAGCAATTAACAACCACATATCAAATATTACTAGATGTGTATTTCCTGAAGGAAGTACAGATAGTGCTTTGAAATGGTGCCCGGGCTGCCCCTTTAAGAGAGACTTGCCTGCTGCCCCTGCAAGACTTTCAACTCAGGATCCGCTTTAACTGTGGCCTCTTAGGGGTCACTTTGGCCTGTGGGGCACCTCAGGGTCCGATTTGGTGGGCGGAGCCCCTCAGGGTCCGATTTGGTGGGCAGGGTCCCCCAGGGTCTGATTTGGTGGGCGGAGCCCCTCAGGGTCCGATTTGGTGGGCGAGGCCCCTTAGGGTCCGATTTGGTGGGCGGGGCCCCTCAGGGTCCGATTTTGTGGCCGGGGCCCCTCAGGGTCCGATTTGGTGGCAAGGGCCCCCCAGTGTCTGATTTGGTGGGCAGGGCCCCTCTGGGTCTGATTTGGTGGGTGGGGCCCCTCAGGGTCTGATTTGGTGGGTGGGGCCCCTCAAGGTCCAATTTTGTGGCCGGGCCCCTCTGGGTCCGATTTGGTGGGCGGGGCACCCCAGGGTCTGATTAGGTTGCCAGGGCCCCTCAGGCTCCGATTTGGTGGGTAGGGCCCCTCAGGTTCTGATTTTGTGGGTGGGGCCCCTCAGGGTCCAATTTGGTGGCCGGGGCCCCTCAGGGTTCGATTTTGTGGCCGTGGCCCCTCAGGGTCCGTTTTGGTGGGCGGGGCCCCTCAGGGTCTGATTTGGTGGGCGGGGCCCCTCAGGGTCCGATTTTGTGGCTGAGGCCCCTCAAGGTCCGGTTTTGTGACCGGGCCCCTCAGGGTCCGATTTGGTGGCCGGGGCCCCTCAGGGTCTGATTTGGTGGGTGGGGCCACTCAAGGTCCGATTTGGTGGGCTGGGCCCCTCATGGTCCGATTTGGTTGCCGGCTCCCCTCAGAGTCCGATTTGGTGGCCGGGGCCCCTCAGGTTCCGATTTTGTGGCCGGGGCCCCTCAGGGTCCGATTTGGTGGGCAGGGCCCCTCAGGGTACAATTTGGTTGCTGGGGCCCCTCAGGGTCCGATTTGGTGGCCGGGGCCCCTCAGGGTCTAATTTTGTGGGTGGGGCCCCTCAGGGTCCAATTTTGTGGCCAGGGCCCCTCAGGTCTAATTTTGTGGGTAGGGGCCCCTTAGGGTCTGATTTTGTGGGTGGGGCCACTCTGGGTCCGATTTGGTGGGCGGGGCCACTATGGGTCCGATTTGGTGGGCGGGGCCACTCTGGGTCTGATTTGGTGGGCGGGGCCACTCTTGGTCCGATTTGGTTGCTGGGGCCCCTCAGGGTCCAATTTTGTGGGTGGGACCCCTCAGGGTCCGATTTTGAGGCCGGTGCCCCTGAGGGTCCGATTTTGTGGTTGGGGCTCTTCAGGGTCTGATTTTGTGGGTGGAGCCCCTCAAGGTCTGATTTTGTGGGTGGGGCCACTCTGGGTCCGATTTGGTGGGTGGGGCCACTCTGGGTCTGATTTGGGGGGTGGGGCCCCTCAGGGTCCGATTTGGTAGGCGAGGCCCCTCAGGGTCCGATTTGGTGGGCAGGGCCCCTCAGGGTCTGATTTTGTGGGTGGGGCCCCTCAGGGTCTGATTTGGTAGGCGGGGCCCCTCAGGGTCCAATTTGGTGGGTGGGGCCCCTCAGGGTCCGATTTGGTAGGTGGAGCCCCTCAGGGTCTGATTTAGTGGGCGGGACCCCTCAGGGTCTGATTTAGTGGGCGGAACCCCTCAGGGTCTGATTTGGTAGGCGGGGCCCCTCAGGGTCCGATTTGATAGGCGGGGCCCCTCAGGGTCCAATTTGGTGGGCGGGGCCCCTCAGGGTCCGATTTGGTAGGCGGAGCCCCTCAGGGTCTGATTTAGTGGGCGGGGCCCCTCAGGGTCTGATTTGGTGGGCGGGGCCAATCAGGGTCTGATTTGGTGAACGGGGCCCATCAGGGTCCGATTTGGTGGGCGGGGCCACTCTGGGTCCGATTTGGTGGGTGGGGCCCCTCAGGGTCTGATTTGGTGGGTGAGGCCCACTCTGGGTCTAATTTGGTGGGCGGGTCCTTCAGGGTCTGATTTGGTTGGCAGGGCCACTCTGGGTCTAATTTGGTGGGCGGGGCCCCTCAGGGTCCAATTTGGTGGGCGGGGCCACTCTGGGTCTGACTTGGTGGGCGGGGCCACTCTGGGTCTGATTTGGTTGGCGGGGCCCCCTCAGGGTCCGATTTGGTGGGCGGGGCCACTCTGGGTCCGGTTTGGTGGGCAGGGTCACTCTGGGTCCGATTTGGTGAGCGGGGCCACTCTGGGTCCGATTTGGAGGCCAGGGTGGCTTAGCCTCCGATTTGGAGCCTGGGGTCACTCAGCTTTCGATTTGGCGCGCCGGCCCTTTAAGACTCATTTCAGTGCGCCGGCCCTTTAAGAATCACTTTGGCGAGTCGGCCCTTTAAGAGTCAGTTTGGCTCACTGGGCTTCTAAATCCACTTTGGCGCACATTCTCTCTCAGTGGCATGCGTCATGTGATAAAGCTAGATTTGCATTTGTGCTGTGGGTTTCACTTTTAGAGCAGAAATTATCTGGCAGAAACTGTGTCCTGGGGGGGTCATGTGAAGTTCGTAGGCGTTGGCATAGTAACTGCGTCTGCCTGCACATATCAATGAGCTTAACTGCCATTTGAATCGCCTCAGGGCATGTTTTCTCTGTGGCAACATTTTCCCATTGAAATGCATTAAGGAAAATGTTTTTTCAAACGCAAATTGCGCAAAAACTACAAATCCGATCGACACGAAAATTACTTAGCACACCACTCGTGGATGCTGGCTTGGAAACGACACCTCAACGGAGTCTGTGCGTGTAGTGGTTCGGGCAGCATTAATTGCGGAAAATCAACTGAATAATAAGAAGAAGAAGCAGAAGAAGAAGAACTAAATGTGTATTTCCTGAAGGAAGTACAGATAGTGGTTTGAAATGGTGCCCGGGCTGCCCCTTTAAGAGAGACTTGCCTGCTGTCCTTGCAAGACTTTCAACTCAGGATCCATTTTAATTGTGGGTGCCTCTCAGGAGCCACTTTGGCCTCAGGGTCTGATTTGGTGGGTGGGGCTCCTCAGGATCCGAATCGGTGGCCTGGGCTCCTCAGGGTTTGAAATGGTGGCCGGGATCCCTCAGGGTCCAATTTTGTGGGTGTGAACCCTCAGGGTCCGATTTTGTGGGTGTGGCCCCTCAGGGTCCGATTTTGTGGCCGGGGCCCCTCAGGGTCTCATTTTGTGGCCGGGGCCCCTCAGGGTCCAATTTTGTGGCCGTGGCCCCTCGGGGCCCGATTTTGTGGGTGGGGCCCCTCAGGGTCTGATTTTGTGGCCTGGTCCACTCAGGGTCCGATTTTGTGGGTGGGGCCCCTTAGGGTCTGACTATGTGGGTGGAGCCCGCTGGGTCCATTTTGGTGGGCGGGGCCACTCTGGGTCCAATTTGGTGGGGGGCCACTCTCGGTCCAATTTGGTGGGCGGGGCACCTCGGCGTCTGATTTGGTGGGCGGGGTTCCTCAGGGTCCAATTTGGTGGGCGGGACCACTCTCGGTTCGATCTAATGGGCGGTGCCCCTCAGGGTCCGATTTGGTGGGTGGGGCCACTCTTGGCCCGATTTAGTGGGTGGAGCCCCTCAGGGTCCGATTTGTTGGGCGGGGCCCCTCAGGGTTCGATTTGGTGGGCGGGGCCACTCTGGGTCCGATTTGGTGGGTGGGGCCACTCTGGGTCCGATTTGGTGGACGGGGCCCTTCAGGGTCCAATTAGGTGGGCGGGGACACTGAGTCTGATTTTGTGAGTTGGGCCCCTTAGGGTCCGATTTTGTGGGTGGGGCCCCTCAGGGTCCAATTTGGTGGGCGGGGCCACTCTGGGTCCGATTTGGTGGGCGGGGCCACTCTGGGTCTGATTTGGTGGGCGGGGCCACTCTGGGTCCGATTTGGATGCCAGGGTTGCTCAGCCTCCGATTTGGAGCCTTGGGTCACTCAGCTTTCGATTTGGCGCGCCGGCCCTTTAAGACTCATTTTGGTGCGCCGGCTCTTTAAGAATCACTTTGGCGCGTTGACCCTTTAAGAGCCGCCAGGGTGGTTCACTGGGCTTCTAAATCCACTTTGGCGCACACATTCTCTCTCAGGGGCATGCGTCATGTGATGAAGCTAGATTTGCATTTGTGCTGTGGGTTTCGCTTTAAGAGCTGATATTATGTGGCAGAAGCTCTCTCCTGGGGGCGTCATGTGACGTTCGTAGGCGTTGGCGTAGTGACTGGTTCTGCCTGCGCATATCAATGAGCTCAACTGCCATTTCAATCGCCTCAGGGCATGTTTTAAGCTTCCCATTGAAAAGCATTGGAGACAGTGCATTCCAATGACGGGAAAAAAAAATTTTCAAACGCAAATTGCGCAAAAACTACAAATCCGATTGACACGAAAAATACTTAGCACACCTCTCATGGACTCTGGCTTCGAAACGACACCTCAACGGAGTCTGTGCGTGTAGCGGTTCGGGCCGCATTAATTGCGGAAATCAATTGGAAAATAAGAAGAAGAAGTTAGCAGTGTTCGGATTACAAGATAGTGCTTTCTTCAAAGCACTATAATAAAATGCCTTTGATGCTTCTAAAACTAATCATGGCTGCTGGATAGATTAAATCATTATTGAGGATCCAAATATCCTCTCTTATAGTTAAAACAAGCAATCCATGTATAGACATTTAAACAGTCATAATTCAATTGCAAACTTGCTCTCACCCATAGTGCCTCAGTCAGGATCACACAGTACCATAGCCCCAGGGTTTAAATGTCTATAATGGGAACTTTGGTTTCATGTGGCCATACAGGACGTCTGTTCAAAGGTTTACGCCTCTTTCACACTTCCGTTTTTTACAATCAGTCACAATCCGCCAGGTTTTGGAAAAAACGGATCCGCAATTTTCTTTTGAGGATCCGTTTTTTACCCATTGAATTTCATTAGTGGCGGATCCTGACGGATTGCTGTCCGTTGCATCCGTTTTTGTGAGGATCCGCCGTGATGTTGCTGTCCGTTTCCATCCTCAAAGATTTTGAAACGGAGCTTGTAACGTTTTTTTTCCCAGCGGATCCTCCAGACACTGAATTAACCCGAAATTCTGTCTGGGTGCCGGTCGTATCGCCGCAATTTTCACGGTCTGCCGCATTAACGCACAGCAAAAAACTTGCGGATTGCCGTTTTTCACGTTTCCAATACTACGGAAGAAGTATTTGAAAAAAACGGCATTCCGCAAAACCGGAAGTGACGGTGCACCGCAAAAAACAAAAAACGTTTGGTTTGTTTTGTTTTGGCTGTGTCCGTAAGCCATAAAAAAGATCGAGCAGGCTCGATCTTTTTTCACCACCGCAAATACGGCCCTCACGGCCATATGGCACACGGCGCACTGTGGAACTTTTGTGGGCCGATTTTGCGGCCCCATAGAAATCTAGTGGGGCTGCAAAAACGGCCAGCAAAAACATGGTAAATGTGAAAGAAGCCTTAGGCCTCTTTCACACATCAGGTTTTTGCCGTCAGGCGCGATCCGGCACTTTTGACAAAAACCGGATCCGGTGAAATGCAATGCCGGATCCGGTTTCCCCCCCATTGACTTGCATTAGCGCCGGATCGGGCTGGATGGCCATGCATTTCATCCGGTTTTCGCCGGATCCGACAATGTTTCGCAATCCGGCGTCTGGAAAAAACGGCTACTGTAACATTTTTTGTCTCCGGCGAAAAAGCCGGACATGCCGGATCCGGTGTGTCCGGCTTTTTCACACAATGAAAGCCTATGAGCGCCGCAATGCGCCGGATCCGTTTTTTTGTGTCTGAGCATGCTCAGTAGCTCTGCCCACAAGACACATATATAAAAGCATGACAGTGGGACCCTCAGCCACACCCAACATGCCACCCAAGACAGCAACCAGGCACAGGAGAAGGCAGGAGACCACTGCAGCACCATCAGCACCACCACCACCCCAAATGGAGCAGCATGCTGAACAACGGGAGGGGAGTCCAGCAGCAGATGAGAGACGGTAATTATCAAATCCCCCATTTCTCAAAACTAGGGCCATGGAATATCAAGATATTCATTGGCCCTTTGTTTCTCTTTATTCAACAGCCGCCCAAGAGATGCAGCAGCAGCAGTGGCAGCACTGGCAGCAGCAACAGCACCACCCACAGCCATGGAGTCTGGCCAGCAAGAGGACAGCACATCTTCTTCTGGGAGCCCTCCCTCGCATCGTCAGCGTTTGACAGTAAGTTTTTATTTCCAAAATCCATCATCTCTGTAATATATGTCTATTCATTGCCTTTTATTTCAAAACAGGAATCACAAGCTGAAGAGGAGCTCCCAGAAGAAGAAGGAAGGGGTGGACAGACACCTGGAGTGGGCTCACAATTGGTAAGTTTTTTGCATCAAACGCAGAAACACAACATCACACTACACACAACGCATAGAAAACAATGTTCTGCAGACCACACACAGCAAACAAATGCCAACATCCAAACACATAAATTTTTTTCTTTTCTTCTCTAGTCTTCCCAATCTGGTGCTCGGCCAAGTGGTCCTCGCAGTGCCTCCCAGGGTCGTCGGCGACAGCAACGCGGCGGTCACCAGCGTGTAAGTATAATATTTAAGTGAGATTTTGGTACACTTTTTATTTCATGTCTTAAGTGTGGTGACTAATTTTGCTATTTTTCTCTTTTACTTTAACAGCCTTCACAGCGTGCTACCGACTCAGATGGTGAGAATGGAGGAATTGATGTTGACCACCTCATCAATCTCGTCAGAGAAAGGGAGCCGCTCTGGAATATGGCTGACCGCCGCCACGCTGACCTGATCGTTACCCGACGACTCTGGGAGGAAATCTGTTCGCTCCTTGTGGCCCGCTGGGAGGACCTCGATGCTCGGGCCCAGATTAAAGAGTGTAAGTATATACAGTACCGGTTGCTTGATGTAAACCAGTGTTTCCCGAACTCCAGTCCTCGTGGTCCCCACGGAACATGTGTTCAGGATTTCTATTTACTATGGAAATCCTGAAAACATGACCCCTGGGGACCATGAGGACTGGAGTTTGGGAAACACTGATGTTGTATACTAACCACTTTGTCCTTTCTCGTTTCAGGGGACAGAATTGTGAAGCGGTGGCGGTCTGTGAGGGATCATTTCAAGAAGGAGTTCAATAAAGAGATGCAGGCCCCGAGTGGATCTGGAGGACGCAGGAGCAAGTACAAGTACGCACGAGCCCTGTCGTTCCTCCGGGATACAATGGTCACCAGAAGGTAAATATTACACACCACATGTGAAAAAAAATGTTTAGATGTAACAATTTTTTTTCAGCCAGGGCCGTGCCACGTCACTATTTTAATTGTTTTTTTTTCTCTTTATTCCACAGCACGGTGAGCAGCACTCGGGAGCCTGCACGATTGGACCCTTCTGAGGCGATCCCTGAGGAGACCGGCACCGAGGGACACTTCGACCGCCCCGGTACATCTGCACCTTCCCAGCCTTCCCACACATTCGACCCATCTGTCCCATCCACCAGCACAGGAGCATCGTGGCCGCCTACATTACATGAAGCTGCTGGTGAGGAGATCGCTTTCCCTTTACCCCACCCTTCTGCCCCTGCCAAATAAAAGTTAAATTATCGTTTTACAATGGTTGTCTGTCATTTCTTTCTGCGGCGAAATATGTTTAAAAAAAAGGTTAAATACAGGGTATTTCAAAGGTAAAAAGGTATTCAAAACCAGGTATATAACTGTGGGTAAATTTTAGCTTTTTGCCACAGTTGTGTTCCTGGTTGTGTTTGAAGCAAAGTATTTCACCTAAAAAGTTGTGTTTATTGTTGGTGATTTCCTAACAATGTACACAACTTTTGTTAAAAGGTGAAATACTTTGCATAAAACACAACCAGGTACACACCTGTGGCCTAAAGGTAAAAATAGTAAGACCATGACAAGATAGCCAACTTTGGTTGGCAAAGGTATATACTGTTGGTACAGAAGGTACACAAGTTTGGTTAGGGCACAAATCTTTCACACTCTGTCATCCTGCCAGTGTACTCTGCCTTGAGGTGACATAAAGTATAGTGCAAAATTGTCCCTCATTACTGAAACCGTCACAGAACTTCTAGTGGTAATGCCATGGTAATCTTACAAGGTGGTTTCTTCAGAGGTGTCCTCAATGGAAATGGGTTCCTTACAGATAACAAAATTGTGGAGTACCACGCAAGCTTTGATCACCTCGTCCACAGTTTCTGTCTTGAGGTTGATCGCAGTCAATAGGACCCGCCATTTGGCTGTCAGAATACCAAAGGTACATTCAACCATTCTTCTTGCTCTTGTGAGGTGATAATTAAAAATGCATTTTGTTCTTGACAATCCTCTGCTACCGTACGGTTTCAAAAGGTGTTCTGACAGCTGGAAGGCTTCATCCCCTACACAGACAAATGGCATAGGTGGACCTGATGTTTGCGGCAGCGGTCTAGGGGGAGGGAACTGGAAGGTGTTTCCATACAGTTTGCGCCCCATGGCAGACAGTTTGAAAACTTGAGAGTCATTGGAGCGGCCATAGGCCCCAATATCAACAGCAATAAATTTGTATTCCGCGTCAGCGATGGCCATGAGGACAATTGAAAAATATTTCTTGTAATTGAAATATTCCGATCCCGATCCGGCTGGCTTTACAATGCGGATATGTTTCCCGTCCACAGCGCCCAAGCAGTTCGGAAACTGACATATCTGTTGAAACTTTTCTGAAATTTCAATCCACCTCTCTGTTGTGGGCTCTGGTAAAAACTCTTCAGCTAAGGAGTCCCACAGTGCACGGCATGTGTACGTCACTATTCCAGATATGGTGGAAATCCCGAGTCTGTACTGGAAATGCAGTGACGAAAGGGATTCTCCAGTTGCAAGAAATCTGTGGGGAATTAAAAAACAATCAATTAGTTTAAAATCACAGCATTACATACCAAAAGTCAGCTATAACACTTGGAGCTGCAAATTACCACCAACAAGATTGCAGTGAAAGTGTGCTCTGATGCGAGCATACCCAATAAATGTGGCTTACCTTAAAGTCACCATCAGACGCTCTGCGGGTGAAACAGAGAAGCGGCAATAGGTGTCCGATTTTCTTATGAGGTGTGCAATGCGCTCCACCAAGTAATCAAAATTCTCCATTTTCATCCGAACATATCCAAAAAATGTATCCGGGTTTCGTCTAAGGTCCATGCAGAGTGTAGAATAGACCCCACGCGTCATTCTCTTGGCTGTGATGGGGTGGACCCACAAACGTCGTCTACGATGCCTGATGCGCTGCTGTCTCGCTCTCTCCTTCTCCAGAACAATCACCCTCAAACGATTCGCCTCCGCTGTAAAATCCGCCAAATTCTTCAAAATATTTCCAATCACAACATCCATCTTCGCCAGTAACTTGCTCTTCTCTCCAACCTGCACTTTCTCCTTTACAACCTGTCAAAGAAGGGCTGTAGGAACACGCTATATATAGTTTTTCAGTAGCCAATCCCTTTCGGAAGGCCACAAGGGGCGATTTTAAAAACCGGATCCGGCGTAATCCGTCGAAAAACGGATCGAAAACCGGATGAGACGGATCCGGTTTTGGCTGTCAAGAGCAAGACGGATCCGGCAGAAAACCGGATCCGTCACATCCGGTTTTACTAAACATTTGCCGGATCCGGCGCTCCGGCACGACACCGGAACGCGCCTGACGCCGAAAACCTGATGTGTGAAAGTAGCCTTAGGAGGCTAGACACTCCAACAGTTGTATAGAGCAGCATTTGGTTTCTGACTCCTTTTGATGAACACATGATAAGCTTATTTGTTATCAATTTTTTGTCATGTTTTGTCCTCATGTGAGCTGTGAAGCAACTAGAATTCAATACGTAAGGTGTCAAAGCTGAAAGATCAAGGTTTTCTTGTTGCTAAAAAATGAGGTACACAACAGTTTGGAAAGCAGAAAAATAAAGGGAGGGTGATTGCTTGCCATTAATTGAACATTTTACATTCTGCCAGTGGAAAGTTTGACTTCAATGTTAAATATCTACTACCGGTCCACTTAATATTTTTATTGTTTTATCTTTTATTTGTTGAATTGCGTGAAATGTGTTTGGAATCCTTTCATTTCCATAGTTACTTTTGTGCAGTTACTAAAGCTGCAGAACTTTGAGTGACAATTTACATCAAAAGGAAGTTTTCACGCTACTAAACAGAGGTTACAGAAAACGATGTCCTTCTGACTAGTGTGTTTTTACCTATACTTGCCAAAGCATGGTTAAAATACCAATTTACTGCAGAATGCAGACAAGCAATAATGGTATATGATAGTAGCAAAATACTTATATACATCAACTTACGCACCTATTATTCATGTATTTATTGTTGGGAGCTCACCGGTAAGGTGTATTTGTAGGCTATAGGTCAGGGTGAGCATTACGGCCCGGAGGCACCAGGTAGGTGGATCAATTGAGCTGAAATTACTCAATGTAGCAGAGCCAGAGACAAATGTGTGGACAAACCAAAAACAGCAGATTTGAGTAGTTATTCAATTATGCACCTTGTAGCAAGAGTGCTGTAGCACACAGGAACAATTGAGTTGTGTAAACTCCTGGAAAACAAAAGTAAAAGAGTGCACTACTTTATGAATACTCAGGAGGTGAATATCTGCCTGAGCCAGTGTTATAAGATCTTGGATGTTCACATAAGAGGATTTTGCTTGGTTACCATATTACTAAGTGAAGTGGCCGGTTTTATACATAGAGGGGCCCTGGGCAAAAGTTTAAATTCTCACATATTGCACCATCACACTCAAGACTTTCGGTTGCATTTACATGCGCTGTAAAATGAGCGTGATCGACAATATGGAAGTCGTCCGGTGCTTCTTTACCTGCCTTTTTACAAAGGCTGATAAAGAATGATGGGGACAGAACAATCACTAATAGATCAATCCATGCCCAAACAGTATCATGTTTTCAGCCGCTCATTTGCAGTTTGCACCGGGCAATGTGCTGCTGTGAGTAATGATTTTTGTTCCACCATAAACAATCATAACAATCATCTGATGAGTGAGCAGTGTTGGGTGATTGCTGACATGTTTGCACTTATTATTATTATTTCTTTTTAGAATATCATTGATTCCATGGTGCTGTATATGAGAAGGGTTTACATATAGCTGGTGGCGTTTGATCAGTTGTTACCTTTTCGCCTTCCTATATTTGTGTTTTGTTTTGCCCTGTTCACACTACGGTATTGTCCTGTGTGTATGCGGCGCGGTGCGGTTTAAGTTCTCCCTGTCTGCCATTACTGTGTGGGCTTTGGTGGTTTGACGACTCACTGGGTGGAGGGTTCAGCTTAGGGCTGAGCAGGAGATAAGGAAAAGTTGGAGGCTCAGGCATTTGCACCATTAGCAAAAACCCTGGGTTGAGGGTCTGACAGGGTTTTCCCAAGTTGGAGGGACTCTGCAGGGGCCCCGGGTATTTCAGCCTTCTTTGACCTAAGCCCCGCGTAACATTATAATCGGCCCACAATATTTTGGTAGTCCATGGATTCCATGACTTCCATAAACCGGCAGTTGGCGGCACTGTCCTTACAGGTCACCGAGTTGAAGGGGGCAGTTCAGCAGCAGGGCCTGGTTGTAGCTAATGTGCAAGCGGCTTCTGCAGGTGCAGGTGCAGAGCCGAAGATTCCGCTGCCTGAACGATTTGCTGGGGAACGCAGCAAATTTGTCATCTTTCGGGAGGCCTGCAAGTTATACTTTCGCATGCGCCCTGTCTCCTCAGGTAATGAGGCTCAGCGGGTGGGTCTGGTGTTATCCTTACAGAGTGGGGACCCCCAAGCATGGGCGTTTTCCTTACCAGCTGACTCTGCTACGTTTCATTCGGTTGAGAATGTTTTTTCAGCACTCGGGCTCATTTATGATGATCCCGACAGATTGGCTCTAGCAGAATCTAAAATCCGCGCCCTCCGTCAGGGGGAACGTATGGCGGAAGACTATTGTTCAGAATTTCGCCGTTGGGCAGTAGACACACAGTGGAACGACCCAGCGCTGCGGAATCAGTTTATTCATGGGGTTTCAGGAAGAGTTAAACAGGCCCTCCTGATGTATGAGACTCCTGCATCGTTAGAGTCTGCCATGAGTTTGGTTATTCGTATTGATCACCGTTTGCGTCAGGGGGCTGTCACGTCTCCGTCAGATTTGGGGCCTGCTGTTCCGGTCGCAGCCACTAGGAGGCGCCGGGCCGCCACTTCGCCGTCAGACTCGGGGACGGCTGTTCCTGCCTCGGCCACTGGGAGGCGCCGTGGTTCTATTACATCGCCGTCAGACTCAGGGCCTATGGTCCCAGCTTTAGCCACTAGGAGGCGCCGGTCTGTCACGTCACCGTTGGATTCGAGGCCTGCTGTTCCGGTCACGGCCACTAGGAGGCGCCAGACCGCCACTTCACTGTCAGACTCGGGGACGGCTGTTCCTGCCTCAGCCACTGGGAGGCGCCATGGTCCGCCCGTGAGTTATGGTGGTGACAGAGAAGTGGCTCCTGCGCAGGCATCTGGTGGGCGCAGGCTCCGCCCCTCTGTCAGTCATCAGGGGGTTACTGCAACTCCATCTGGCCTGGTCCTGGGGGCGGCCCTAATGACATCACCAGTCCAGGAACCTGTGAGGGATGACCTGATCCCTCAAATACCTTGGGACTGGTCTTGCAAGCCGCCGGATATATTCTTGGTTCCCCTGTGTGTTATTTAGTGATTGATTTCTGTTTGACTCTGACCTCAGCCTGGATTTCTGACCCCTCTTTTGCCTGATGATTCTGTACTTCTGCTACTCTCCTGGTTTGTGACCTTGGCCTGGATATTCTGACTCTGCTACTTCCTAACGATTCTGTACCTCTGCTGCCCTCCTGGTTTTTGACTCTGACCTTGGCCTGAAATTGACTCTGCTATTGCCTGCCGTTTTTGTACTTCACTTTGACGACCGTCCTGCTCTGGCCGCTGCTCCTATTCAGACAGTACCTCCTGGGCTCTGTTGTAAATCCAGATCCCTGTATAGGGGTAAAGGGTATCAGTGTTTCTCAGGGTGTTGCCTGGCTGCAGCCCAGAACCGCAGACGGACGTTACATTATATCCGGCCATAAAATTAACTGCTTCTTGTGTATATACCCAACATATACAAAAGCAGTCTCCCTGAACTTTTTTTTTTCTTCTTCTGACTGAGCTGATTTTTAGCCTGAACACCTGTTGCAGTGCACAGCCTGGAAGATCTCTCTCATTTTCTTGGACAACTATGCGGCAGTCTGGAGTCTTCAGGGAGAGAGCTGCACCTCAGAGATCCATGCTCCTGGCACGTCGACCTCTGGGCAACTACTCTGGCTATGGTTGCCCAGGGACTCAGGTATTGCCCGCAGATGCGGCTAAAGTTTTATTACCCATTTCAGTTTCATGTGGTCAGAAATCGCTGTGTTTAAACGCGTATGTGGATAGTGGCTCTGAAGGAAATTTTATGGATTCCTTGACTGCTAGGAATCTGGGTGTAACTCTACTAAAACTTAATGCCCCTATTAAAACCACGGCTATTAATGGCACGTCCATTATTCAGGAGGGGGTTAAGTTTGTTACTGCCAAGGTTGCTATGTCTGTGGGAGCTTTACACACTGAGCTGGTGTCATTTTTTGTGATGAACAATTTAACCTCTGCAGTTATTCTGGGTATGCCATGGCTACGCCAGCACAATCCTGTCATCGACTGGCACTTGGGTGACGTTGTACGCTGGAGCCCACAGTGTCAGAAAAATTGCATATCCTTGGCAGTAAACCAAGTTAAGGTTAAAACCCCCCGCATACCGTTTGCTTTCAGAGATTTTGAGGATGTCTTTTCTATTGTAGAATCTGAAAAGCTACCCCCTCACAGAGAGTATGATTGCCCTATTGATCTGATTCCGGATGCCCGTCTCCCTAAGGAAAGAATATTTAATCTCTCTGGCCCAGAGCGTCAGGCCATGAATGACTATATTGCAGATAGCCTAAGAAAAGGGTTTATCAGACCGTCCATTTCTCCAGTTGGGGCCGGGTTCTTCTTTGTGGAGAAGAAAGATGGTGGTCTCAGACCCTGCATTGATTATCGGGAGTTGAATGCAATCACTATAAAAAACCAGTATCTGCTTCCACTCATCCCTGATCTTTTTAATCAGCTAACAGGAGCCCGTTGGTTTACTAAACTTGACCTCCGGGGGGCATATAATCTGGTCCGCATAAGAAAGGGAGATGAGTGGAAAACGGCCTTCAATACACCCCTTGGCCATTTTGAGTACCTGGTTATGCCGTTCGGACTCAGCAACGCACCTGCCGTATTTCAGCACTTTGTTAATGATATTTTTAGAGACATTTGTGGGGTGTATATCGTGGTGTATTTAGATGACATTCTGATTTACTCTGCTGACCCTGTGACACACTCTCAACACGTCTGTTCTGTGCTACAAAGACTACGTGAACACTCCTTGTTTGCTAAACTGGAGAAATGTGTCTTTTTTGCTGAGGAGGTACAGTTTTTAGGATACATGGTTTCAGGTAAAGGCTTCCGCATGGATCCTGCCAAGGTCCAGCCTATTAAGGCTTTGGTGCAACCAAAATCGCTGAAAGCGCTGCAGCGATTTTTGGGGTTCGCTAATTATTACCGCAAGTTTATTAGAGGTTTCTCAGAGATTGCCAAGCCACTCACGGATCTGACCCGGAAAGGGGCGGACGTGGCCAACTGGAATCCTTAGGCAATTCAGGCGTTTTCTACGTTAAAAGAGAGTTTTGTGGCCAACCCAGTTTTGGTTCAGCCGGATCTGGACCGTCCATTTATTGTGGAGGTGGATGCCTCTGAAGTCGGAGTGGGAGCAGTGCTATCACAAGGCACTACATCCCTCACTCAGCCTCGTCCATGTGCGTTTTTTTCCCGCAAATTCTCTCCCATGGAGAAAAACTATGATATTGGGAATCGGGAACTATTGGCAATTAAATGGGCCTTCGAGGAATGGCGTCACTTCCTCGAGGGCGCCAAACACAAGATCACGGTAATTACCGATCATAAGAACCTGACATACCTAGAATCAGCAAAAAGGTTAAATCCTAGACAAGCTAGGTGGGCATTGTTTTTCTCTAGGTTTAATTTTATAATCACCTTCCGCCCTGGTACAAAAAATGTGAGGGCCGATGCCCTCTCTCGCAGTTTCTGCCCCTCACAAGCCGAGGACTGTGAACCAGTTCCGATATTGGCCACTGGGATTATTGTGTCCGCAGTGTCATTGGACCTTCTGGAGGAGATCCGTAAATCCCCAGATCAAGCCCCTGACACTACGCCACCCAACAAATTGTTCGTTCCGCCTGCATTTCGCCTACAATTGCTTAGAGAATCACATGACTCTGTTTTGGCAGGCCATCCTGGTCTTAATAATACTGCCAGATTGATAACTAGGAATTTTTGGTGGCCGACGGTGGTTAAGGACTGCAAAGAATATGTCTTAGCATGTGAGGTCTGTGCCCGCGCCAAGTCCTCCCATACTCGCCCTGCCGGCTGGCTCCAGTCCTTGCCCACCCCCGAGAGTCCATGGACCCACATCTCCATGGACTTCATTACGGACCTTCCGTCCTCAGATGGAAAGACGTGTATTTGGGTGGTGGTGGACAGGTTCAGTAAACAATGTCATTTTGTCCCCCTGTCGGGGTTACCTAACTCGGAAACGTTGAGTAAACTGTTTATTGTACATGTGGTACGTTTACACGGTGCCCCGGTCAATATTGTGTCTGACAGGGGTACCCAATTCATGTCAAAGTTCTGGAGGGCGTTCTGTAAACGCATTGGTATTGAGCTATCTTTTTCCTCGGCTTACCACCCTGAAACCAATGGGCAAACCGAACGTGTCAACCAGGCTCTGGAGCAATACCTTCGTTGCTACATCTCAGAACACCAGTCCGATTGGGCAGAACATCTGCCACTAGCCGAGTTTGCCCTAAACAATCAGTATCAGGACTCCATTAAGTCTACCCCCTTTTTCTGCAACCACGGGCTGCATCCGCGCTTTGGCTCATTCTCGGCCAGAATGTCGGAGCTTCCTGGGGTAGAGAAAAATATTCATCGTTTAAAAACCATTTGGTCTGAGGTAAACTCTAACTTGAAAGGGGCCCGGGTTAGACAGACCTCGGCAGCGAACAAACGGCGATCCAAAGGACCGCACCTGGGAGTTGGAGACAAGGTTTGGCTCTCCACCAAAAACATCAAGCTTAAAGTACCGTCTGCCAAACTGGGTCCCAGATTTATTGGTCCATACGAGATTATAGAGGTGATTAACCCGGTGGCCTTCCGTTTAAAACTCCCTCAGTCTTTCAAATTACCCAATGTCTTCCACAAGTCTCTCCTCAAGTTGTATCGCTCCCCAATTCACCCTGTCCCGTCCCCTCCTCCTCCCGTTTCGGTCGGAGGGTCCTTGGAGTATGAAGTCCAGGGTGTCCTTGACTCCCGCCTTGTAAGAGGGTCCGTACAGTATCTGGTACACTGGAGGGGCTACGGCCCGGAGGAGAGGTCCTGGGTCCCTGCGCAGGACATCCATGCAAAAGCACTAATTAGAAGGTTTCACCTCCTTCACCCTGACAAACCAGGTTTTGAGGGTCCGAAGGCCCCTCTTGGAAGGGGGGGTACTGTCACGTCTCCGTCAGATTTGGGGCCTGCTGTTCCGGTCGCAGCCACTAGGAGGCGCCGGGCCGCCACTTCGCCGTCAGACTCGGGGACGGCTGTTCCTGCCTCGGCCACTGGGAGGCGCCGTGGTTCTATTACATCGCCGTCAGACTCAGGGCCTATGGTCCCAGCTTTAGCCACTAGGAGGCGCCGGTCTGTCACGTCACCGTTGGATTCGAGGCCTGCTGTTCCGGTCACGGCCACTAGGAGGCGCCAGACCGCCACTTCACTGTCAGACTCGGGGACGGCTGTTCCTGCCTCGGCCACTGGGAGGCGCCGTGGTTCGCCCGTGAGTTATGGTGGTGACAGAGAAGTGGCTCCTGCGCAGGCATCTGGTGGGCGCAGGCTCCGCCCCTCTGTCAGTCATCAGGGGGTTACTGCAACTCCATCTGGCCTGGTCCTGGGGGCGGCCCTAATGACATCACCAGTCCAGGAACCTGTGAGGGATGACCTGATCCCTCAAATACCTTGGGACTGGTCTTGCAAGCCGCCGGATATATTCTTGGTTCCCCTGTGTGTTACTTAGTGATTGATTTCTGTTTGACTCTGACCTCAGCCTGGATTTCTGACCCCTCTTTTGCCTGACGATTCTGTACTTCTGCTACTCTCCTGGTTTGTGACCTTGGCCTGGATATTCTGACTCTGCTACTTCCTAACGATTCTGTACCTCTGCTGCCCTCCTGGTTTTTGACTCTGACCTTGGCCTGAAATTGACTCTGCTATTGCCTGCCGTTTTTGTACTTCACTTTGACGACCGTCCTGCTCTGGCCGCTGCTCCTATTCAGACAGTACCTCCTGGGCTCTGTTGTAAATCCAGATCCCTGTATAGGGGTAAAGGGTATCAGTGTTTCTCGGGGTGTTGCCTGGCTGCAGCCCAGAACCGCAGACGGACGTTACATGGGCGCAGGAGACGCTGCCCCTGGGGGAAAGCAGGGTTGCAAGTGTGGTTGCTGCAGGTGAGCCCAAGGAACCTATGCAAATCGCTGGGGTATCACATGTTAAGCGTCGTGTTCCTGGGTTCCGGAAGCAAGGAGCATGTTTTTACTGTGGTAAAAGAGATCATTATGTAAATGCTTGTCCTGTGCTACCTAAAAAAGTCGCACTGGCGGAAAACTGGTATGCTCAGAGGGTATGGAGGAGGCCCAACTGAGCGTATGCATATCCTCCATGATGGTATCTCAATGTATGCTCCCTGCCAGGGTTATTATTGCGGGCAGAGAGCTACCAATATCAGTGTTTGTGGATAGCGGTTCCACCACCAATCTCATGGATGAGGAGTTTGCACGCACGGCCGGTTTTAAGATCGAAAAACTCCCTCATCCTATTCGCGTGGTTACCATTAATGCCGCTCCCCTCCCACAGGGAGAGATTACTGAGTTTGTAGCTGAGGTTAAACTCCACATTGGGGTCCTACATTCTGAGTGGGTTACATGTAGGGTACTCAATAATCTCCCAGCACAAATGGTCCTGGGTTTCCCATGGTTGTCCAAGCACAACCCAGTGATTGACTGGAGAACCCAGGACACAGTCCAGTGGAGTGGTTTCTGCCAGGAAAATTGCTTGGCCACATGTGTGCCCGCCGTGAAGTCCAGCCTTCCGGAGGCATTGCTGGATTTTGCGGACGTATTCTCTGAGAGGGGTTGTTCAAAACTACCTCCACATCGAACCTATGACTGTGTGATTAGGTTAAAACCCGGGGCCAAATTGCCAAAGGCTAGGATGTTTAGTATTTCTGGTCCGGAGAGACAAGCTCTTAAAGACTACATCGCGGAGAGTCTAAGTAAAGGGCACATCCGGCCTTCATCCTCGCCTGTAGCAGCGGGGTTTTTCTTCATTAAGAAGAAAGATGGGGGGGTTACGCCCGTGTCTGGATTTCCGGGAGTCAAACCAGATTACAGTCCGTGATCTCTACCCGATGCCTCTGATCCCTGATTTGTTCAACCAGGTGGCTGGTGCGAAGTGGTTTTCCAAACTTGACCTCATAAGGGTTGTTTTTTGTGGAAGACGGAGTTTAATACCCCTGAGGGTCATTTTGAAAGCCTAGTTATGCCATTTGGGTTGACAACCGCGCCTGCTGTTTTCCAACATTTCATAAATGATGTATTCGCTCATGTGCTGGGGAAATTTGTGATTGTGTACCTGGATGATATCCTCATTTATTCGAGCGACGGGGACACTCATTTAGAGTATGTCAGGCAGGTGTTACAGTTGCTCCGTGAGAATAAGCTCTATGCTAAGCTTGAAAAATGCGTATTTTTTGTTCAGGAGTTGGCTTTTTTGGGATATATTGTGTCCGCCGCAGGGTTTAAAATGGACGCCGCGAAGGTGCAAGCGGTGCTGCGATGGGATATCCCTGAGGAAGGTGCCTGGAAGGGCGCCGAAACGCGTAGGAGGAAATAAAGGAGTACACTGCTACAACATCTTGTATCCCAGGTGATTTGTGAATCTCGGCAGCGTGGACTGCAACACACCCTGCTTCCCACAACTTTCTGAATACTTCTCCAAATAGCTATCGCCTGCCAAATGGAATTACGATATCGGCAACAGGGAGTTGTTGGCCATCAAATTGGCTTTTGAGGAATGGCGACACTTCTTGGAGGGGGCGGTCCACCAGGTCACAGTCATCACCGACCATAAAAACCTGCTCTATCTGGAGTCGGCCAAGCGTCTGTCTCCCAGGCAGGCTCGCTGGGCATTGTTTTTTGCTCGATTTAACTTTCTGGTGGCTTACCATCCTGGGGCTAAAAACACCAAGGCGGATTCCTTGTCCAGGTGTTTTCCGGGGGGGAGAACCTCGGGAAGATCCGGTACCCATCCTCCAGGAAGGTGTAGTGGTTTCGGCTCTCACGACTGAGGTAGAGGCGGAGATTGCCGAGGCCCAGGAGGAGGTACTGCCAGGACTTCCCACTAACAAGTCATTCGTACCCCTTCATCTTCGTCTTAAGGTGTTGGGGGAACACCACGACTCTATCCTGGCTGGTCATCCAGGGCTTAGGGGCACCTTGGAGCTGGTATCGCGCCGCTTCAGGTGGCCAAAGATCCGGCAGGACGTGGTCTCGTACGTGGCAGCTTGCATCACGTGCGCCAGGGCCAAGTCGCCCAGATCCCATCCTGCTGGCACTCTACAGCCTCTGGGGGTACCTAGTGGGCCATGGACAGAAATCTCCATGGACTTTATCACGGACTTGCCTGCCTCGGCGGGGAACACGGTCATCCTGGTGGTGGTTGATCGATTTTCAAAGATGGCGCATTTTGTGTCGTTGCCTTCCTTGCCCAACGCGAAGACGTTGGCTCAGGTTTTTGTGCAGGAGGTGGTCAGACTACACGGAGTTCCGTCGGACATAGTGTCTGATAGGGGTACCCATTTTGTGGCGAAATTTTGGAAAGCTTTTTGCTCACGATTGGGGATCAAGTTGTCTCTCATTCGTCGGCGTTTCATCCGCAGTCAAATGGTCAAACTGAGCGCATGAACCAAAATCTGGAGCAGTATTTGCGATGTTTTGTGTCTGACAACCAAGAGGAGTGGTCGACATTCCTTCCCTTGGCCGAGTTCGCGTTAAATAATCACCGCCAAGAATCATCGGGAGAGTCTCCGTTCTTTTGTGTTTACGGGCACCATCCTCAATTTTGTACCTTGCGTCAGGGTGGCTCTGGGGGCGTCCCGGAGGAGGACCAGCTAGGAGTTCAACTATCATCGTTCTGGAGGAGTGTGAAACAGCGATTGCTGAGCATGAGTGCAAGGTACAAACGAGTGGCTGACGCTAGACGCGTGCCAGGTCCGGACCTGTGATTGGGTGTGGTTAGCTACTAAAAACATAAAACTCAAAATTCCATCATTGAAATTGGGTCCAAGGTTTATTGGCCCTTTTAAGATTGCTGCCATCATTAACCCGGTTGCTTATCGGTTGGAACTTCATGCGGTATACAAGATACACAACGTGTTTCACAGGGCTTTATTGAAAAAGGTGATAGGCTCTGTGGACACGACTCCGATGCCACCTCCAGTCATGGTGGATGGCGATTTAGAGTTTGAAGTCTCCAAGGTGGTGGACTCTCGAGTACTGCGCCGTACTCTTCAGTATTTGGTACACTGGCGGGGGTATGGTCCGGAGGAGAGGTCTTGGGTACCAGCCACAGACATACATGCGGATCGGCTGGTCAGTTCGTTTCACCGCCGTCATCCGGACAAGCTGGGTCCTATGAGTCTTGAGGGCCCTGGGGTCCCTCGTAGAAGACGGGGTACTGTCATGTCGGACGCTATTCACACCACAGCGTCCGGCAGGCAGCGGTAGTTCCATCTCCGTCCACTATAGCCTCAGTGGCGCCGGCTTGATTTTACTCAGGTTATTGGGGGTTAATGTAGCTGGAAATCAGGTGGGATGTTTGGTCACGCCCACGGTCTTTAAATAGTCATGCTGGCCTATGGGCGTCGCCGATTATAGCTTGTGTTTTATGCCAAGTGGTTCCGGTCTGGAGAGGAGGTGTTGGGGAGAGAGAGAGAGATTCGTATCTGGTGTCGTATGATCCATTGTTACCTTTTTGCCTTCCTATATTTGTGTTTTCTTTTGCCCTGTTCACATTACGGTATTGTCCTGTATGTATGCGGCGCGGTGCGGTTTAAGTTCTCCCTGTCTGTCATTACTGTGTGGGCTTTGGTGGTTTGACAACTCACTGGATGGAGGGTGGAGGGTTCAGCTTAGGGCTGAGCAGGAGATAAGGAAAGGTTGGAGGCTCAGGCATTTGCACCATTAGCAAAAACCCTGGGTTGAGGGTCAGACAGGGTTTTCCCTAGTTGGAGGGACTCCGCAGGGGCCCCGGGTATTTCAGCCGCCTTTGACCTAACCCCGCGTAACAAGGGATCCCCGGTATGGAAGTTATGGCAATTCCACTCAGCATTCTAGTACTGACCCCAGTCTCTCTTAAAGGGATCTCCGGTATGGAAGTTCCACTCAGTGCTCTGGTTCTGACCCCAGGCCCCTCTTAAAGGGATCCCCGGTATGGAAGTGAGGGCAAATCCACTCTGCGCTTTGGTACTGACCCCAGGCCTCTATTAAAGGGATCTCCGGTATGGAAGTTAGGGTAAATCCCTCAGCGGTCTGATTCTCATCCCAGGCTTCTATTAAAGAGATATTCAGAGTGCTGACTAATTTTATTATTATAGTACACATCCAAATAAAAGATACTAAAAACAATACATTGTCACAAGAATTTTATTTGTATCTCACAATTTTTTAGATAAAAATATAATTAAAAACCAATGCACAAATGGTGTGCAGGGGGCACGAAGAGATACAATATGGCCAACAACAAAACACACATAGCATTCAGTAAATGTTAGAAAGTCAGTGATATGATCCAAATCAATATATATCATAAAAATAAAAATAAAGTACATACCGTATATACTCGTGTATAAGCCGAGATATTCAGCCCATTTTTGGGGGCTGAAAGTCCCCCTCTCAGTTTATACGCGAGTCATATACCAGGGGTCGGCCGGGCGGGGGTGTAGGAGATCATACTCACCTCTCCTAGCATGTCTCTTGCAGCCCCCGTGCTTATTCCATCTTTTCGGTGCTGTTCTTCCTGCTTTCGGCGATCACGTGGTGCCGCTCATTACATATGCGCGTATGTAATGAGTGGCTCATTACATATGTGCATATGTAATGAGCGGCACCACGTGACCGCTGAAAGCAGGAAGAACAGCGCTGAGAAGATGGAATAAGCACGGGGCTGCAAGAGACATGCTAGGAGAGGTGAGTATAGCGGAGGGAGCCATATTCACCTGTCCCCCGTTCCACCGCTGCGCGTCGCTCTGCTGTCTTGCTTCCTCTGGCAGTGACGTTCAGGTCAGAGGGTAGTTAGCAGGCGCCCTCTGCCTGAACAGTCACTGTGCAGAGCTGGCAACGCTGAGGAGCAGCAGCTGCAGCAGCAGGGAGGAGGTGAGTATATAGGTTTTTTTTTTTTTAATTGAGGCAGCAGCAGCATTATAAGGGGCCACTAATAACTGTGCATCATTGTAAGGGGCCGCTCACTGTGCAGCATTATAAGGGGCCACTAATAACTGCATCATTGTAAGGGGCCGCTCACTGTGCAGCATTATAAGGGCAGTAGCTTCGTCATTTTCCACACTAGGCTTATACGCGAGTCAATAAGTTTTCCCAGTTTTTTGTGACAAAATTAGGTGGGTCGACTTATACACGGGTCGGCTTATACACGAGTATATATTCACCCAAATATGCAGAAAATATGTGAAAATATATAAAATATAAAGTGTCCTGTGCACAAATAAACAATTTATTAATTGTATCCCATAAAATGGTGTGAAAATGTTTATTTCAACATGCAACCACCTTCAAAAAAGAAAAAAAAAATAAGTGCTCAGTGTACAAAATATATAAGAGGCTATATAGCCTTCATTGCAAATAAATAAGAAATGAACAATAAAATAAAATATTTGAGTGCAAAAAGAATGACTTAACACTGCTGGTTCACTGCTGACTACCAACTTCGTCAGACGAAGCAAGAGCGAAACGTGCGTTGGAGTGTGGTGTGTGCAGGGGGCAGGAGGAGACTCGGGTCAGTAACCACATGAAGTGATATTATTCCATTCACTTAATTATACCGCAACATGACTTAACACTGCTGGATCACTGCTGACTACCAACACAAATGTTGCGGTATAATTAAGTGAATGGAATAATATCACTTCATGTGGTTACTGACCAGAGTATCCTCCTGGCTGATGGGATGATGTGGGATATTAGGGGTAGTATTCTGGTGGCTCTGGCTGATGGGATGATGTGGGATATTAGTGGTAGTAGTCCGGTAGCTCTGGCTGATAGGATGATGTAAGATATTCAGGGTAGTAGTCCGGTGGCTCTGGCTGATGGGATGATGTTGGATATTAGGGGTAGTAATCCAGTAGCTCTGGCTGATGGGATGATGTGGGATATTAGGGGTAGTAGTCCAGTGGCTCTGGCTGATGGGATGATGTGGGATATTAGGGGTAGTAGTTCGGTGGCTCTGGCTGACAAGTTGATGTAGGATATTAAGGGTAGTAGTCCGGTGGCTCTGGCTGACGGGATGATGTGGGATATGAATGTGGCTATGCGGAATGGGCGGGGTTCTACACTCAGCTATATATATATATATATATATATATATATATATATATATAGATATAATCATTATAATTTGTTATAACTAACCGTAGTTAGTTACTATGCCCGGGCAACGCCGGGCTCTTCAGCTAGTTCTAAATAAAATGTCAAAGCTGAATTTATTCAGATCCTGACATTTCATTAACTGCGACCTACCATACTCCCCCTGTGCATCGACACTTGCTTTAAATGCAGATCACAGAAATAAGATATAGAGAAACAGCATGTGAAAAATTAGATTAATCAGAGTAGGGAAGCTGTTTAAGAATTCAGGAAATATTTGGGATTTGGTTCCTGTCATAAATGGAAATTAGAGATGAGTAAGTATTTCAAGGTTCTAACCACAGTAGATTCTATTATAATGGCACAGAAGCAGTCAGCTATGGGCCATGCATGAGGTATCAAGGTCTGGCCCAGCATTTACAGCTTGGAATTGAAGCTTCAATGAGAACCTGGTGGTTAAGGGAGTGGTGTAAGCTTTCTTTGCTGGGAGTTCTGATACCTCATGCAACAGGTTTTTGTTTTTTCTTCCCCAGCCACTTGCAGATGGCACACACATAAGTTTCACAGTGTTAGGCGTCGGGTTCCTGTCGCTGCACAGCGGGAATCCCGAGCCTTACTTCCGGCAGTCTCCCATTCCTTTCCAGCCACAGAGGAGGTTGCTCAGCAAACTCGTCAGTCCCGGCGCTCTGCCCAGACCAGCTCCATGGGTTTGTTTGCTTGCTGCTGCCACCTCTGGCACAGCTATGGCAATGCATGTTGCTCAGCAGCGAGATTCTCCAGGGACTAAGTCCTCATGTCGGACCACTGAGCATGCCCGTGGAGTGATCTCCCATTGGAGATCGAAGGTCACTTGCTCAGGTCCTGCTCGTGTTCGGATTGGCCCACCGAGAAGCCAGGAAGGTCCCGGACGCTCGCGGCTATAAAAGGTTCGTATGGCCATTCGGCCATGCGCTAGGGTAGACTGTATTTTCAGACTATAAGGAGTGAGTGGTGTATGCACGTATGAATGTCTCTGGTGACTGACTCATTATGAAACCCCTACCCTTGGTACGCATGTGTTGTGCAGCCTAGCCTGCTAGCGCCCAGGCTTAGGCGTAGGTAGGTGAGAGCCTGAGTCAGGCATTAGTCATCATCAGTGACTCGGCACACCTCAGTGCCCGTGCTCCACACTCCATAGCCAGCGTCTATAGCGGCGCTCGTGGCAGCGACGCCGCGCACTCAGTGGCCCTAGAAGGACTCTAACCCCGTGTCCTTGGGGTAGTGTTCTGTGGCCGCTTGCTGTGCACTCTTTGGCCGGGCTCTGTGAGTTAAACAGGCTCCGGCATCCACGTTCAGTGGCTGCGCGGCTCTGTGAATTAACAGAGTCCGCTCCTGTTCACATTGGGTGACGTAACCCACGTGTGACTGTTTTTACGCCGTGCTATTCTTCCGCCATTTTCTAGCAGCAGTGTACCACCTCTACACGGTGGACCCCGGGCTGCGAACACACCTACTACTACTTTATAATTTGGTGCGTTCTGCCAGCCCTAACACATAGAATAGCAATGGTAGAAAATCTAAGTATAGAACCACAGGCAGGTAAGTGAAAGTAAGTGCAGGCCTGCCTGTCTGGGAGTCCTACTTCTACAGGCAGTGCATATGAAGGAGACCCAACTTGGATTCTCCATATTTCAAAAAAATTGTTGCACACCACTAAAGTGTAGAGACAGTCTAATAGACCTCTGACACACATTCCACTACAGGCAAACCACCACATGAAGACCCAACTACAAGTTTCCACATTTCAAAAAATTGTTTGTAACATCAACAGCAGTAGCAACAGCAGACACAAAAGCCAGGACAAAGGTGGCACAGACTGCAATAACGCAAGATAACTGCAAGACACTAAAAACTACAACATGACCTAGTCTGCAAAGTCTGTGACTGGGGTGCAAAACTCATTGGAAATGCATTACTTTTTCATTTTGATGAAAGTTAGGTGGTCTACACTTTCAGGTGACAGCCGGATGCGCTTATCCATCAGAACACCACTGATAGTATTGATGACACGTTCTGCGAGAACACTGGCTACCGGATATGACAAAACCTCCAAGGTGTAATAGGTGAGCTGAAGCCACTCTCCCATTTTCCAAGACCAAAATGCAAAGGGTACAAATTCCCCCTGATGGCATTTATATTGAGCTCAAGATTCTACTGCACTACCCTCTCCAATCGTTCACAACGTGTCAGATTTCTACTCAGTTCAATAATATGAAATATAAAAGCATTTAAATTATGCAGCTGCCAAGAAGAGAGTAAACAAAGTCAGATATACAGTTGTGGCCAAAAGTATTGACACCCCTGCAATTCTGTCAGATAATACTCAGTTTCTTCCTGAAAATGATTGCAAACACAAATTCTTTGGTATTATTATCTTCATTTAATTTGTCTTAAATGAAAAAGCACAAAAAGAATTGTCCTAAAGCCAAATTGGATATAATTCCACACCAAACATAAAAAAGAGGGTGGACAAAAGTATTGGCACTGTTCGAAAAATCATGTGATGCTTCTCTAATTTGTGTAAGTAACAGCACCTGTAACTTACCTGTGGCACCTAACAGGTGTTGGCAATAACTAAATCACACTTGCAGCCAGTTGACATGGATTAAAGTTGACTCAACCTCTGTCCTGTGTCCTTGTGTGTACCACATTGAGCATGGAGAAAAGAAAGAAGACCAAAGAACTGTCTGAGGACTTGAGAAACCAAATTGTGAGGAAGCATGAGCAATCTCAAGGCTACAAGTCCATCTCCAAAGACCTGAATGTTCCTGTGTCTACCGTGCGCAGTGTCATCAAGAAGTTTAAAGCCCATGGCCCTGTGGCTAACCTCCCTAGATGTGGACGGAAAAGAAAAATTGACAAGAGATTTCAACGCATGATTGTGCGGATGTTGGATAAAGAACCTTAACTAACATCCAAACAAGTTCAAGCTGCCCTGCAGTCCGAGGGTACAACAGTGTCAACCCATACTATCCGTCGGCGTCTGAATGAAAAGGGACTGTATGGAAGGAGACCCAGGAAGACCCCACTTCTTACACTGAGACATAAAAAAGCCAGGCTGGAGTTTGCCAAAACTTACCTGAAAAAGCCTAAAACGTTTTGGAAGAATGTTCTCTGGTCAGATGAGACAAAAGAAGAGCTTTTTGGGCAAAGGTATCAACATTTACAGGAGAAAAAAAGAGGCATTCAAAGAAAAGAACACGGTCCCTACAGTCAAACATGGCGGAGGTTCCCTGATGTTTTGGGGTTGCTTTGCTGCCTCTGGCACTGGACTGCTTAACTGTGTGCATGGCATTATGAAGTCTGAAGACTACCAACAAATTTTGCAGCATAATGTAGGGCCCAGTGGGAGAAAGCTGGGTCTCCCTCAGAGGTCATGGGTCTTCCAGCAGGACAATGACCCAAAACACACTTCAAAAAGCACTAGAAAATGGTTTGAGAGAACGCACTGGAGACTTCTAAGGTGGCCAGCAATGAGTCCAGACCTAAATCCCATAGAACACCTGTGGAGAGATCTAAAAATGGCAGTTTAGAGAAGGCACCCTTCAAATATCAGGGACCTGGAGCAGTTTGCCAAAGAAGAATGGTCTAAAATTCCAGCAGAGCATTGTAAGAAACTCATAGATGGTTACCGGAAGCGGTTGGTCGTAGTTATTTTGGCTAAAGGTTGTGCAACCAAGTATTAGGCTGAGTGTGCCAATACTTTTGTCTGGCCCATTTTTGGAGTTTTGTGTGAAATGTTAAATGTTTTTCTTTTTGCTTCATTCTCTTTTGTGTTTTTTCATTTAAGACAAATTAAATGAATATAATAATACCAATGAATTTGTGTTTGCAATCATTTTCAGGAAGAAACTGAGTATTATCTGACAGAATTGCAGGGGTGTCAATACTTTTGGCCACAACTGTAACATATCCTAATAAAGTGCCTAGTACAGTGACCCCTGGACAAAGCATTTCTATGCGAAACACGTATTGGGTGTGGTGGACGCTCAGACCGGTGGCATCTATTAGATAATGAATAATTAATATTTAATATCTATTTACTATTGTGATATTATTGATTGCATTTATTTTATACCTTACAAGATATTTGTGTGTGGTATAATACTAAGCTTGTGAATTGATAACCAGACTTCTCACCTATATCTTGTGTGTACACTATTATAGGGCATACTTTGTTATCATTTCCAGTTTCTAAGTCTCTTGTATAACTTATACTTACTGTTTTTGCGCCTTTGTAAACTAACTATATATTATATATGGTCTGGGCTTTTACCAAGTCACCTTATCTGTAGTTTATCCTGTTTTTAACAAATATATTTTGTCATATGTTTTTATGGTTTGTTTAATAAAATGTGATTTTATTCTTTTGGTCTGCATTTAAAGTAAATTCTTTTTGGTGTCTATACATATAAAACTTTAAGACCTTAAATTATAGAATTTTGTTCATACTGTAGGTGTATTTAGACCACAGAATTAGGACAAAAGATTAATATGCTAAAATATACACTGGTGGTTGGACCACACAATTAGCAAAAAGGATTCAGATGCTGAAATGTGGACTGGTGGCAGGACCACAGCATTAGCACTAAAGATTTTGATTATGAAATGCCTGCTCCAGAATATTATACAAAAAGATTGGTATTATGAAATGAGGTCTGGTGCATGCACCAGAGTATTAGGCCAAATGATTTGGATTATGAAATGAGGCCTGGTGCCTGCAACACATTATTAGCACAAAGGATTTATCTTATGAAACGAGGCCTGGTGCTTCCACCACAGCATTATCCAAAACGATTTCGGTTATGAAATTAAGTCTAGTGCCAGCACCAGACTATTATCACAAACTATTTGGATTATGAAATAAGGTGTGGCAGCTGCAGCAGAGTATTATCCCAAACAATTTCAATTATGATATGAGATCTAGTACCTGCACCTAAGTATTAGGGCAAACAATTTGGATTATGAAATGAGGCATGGTGTGTCTGGAGCACCCACAGGGCTGTGGGTTACTCGGTAACGGGCTGGTGTCTTAAAGGGATGTGTCATGGCAGCAGTGACCTGGTCCATGGCCCTGAGTGTCCATGTATAATAAGAACTGATAAGGAATAAAGTCTATGTGTAGATAAGTTCGTGACCCCACCTGTGGTTTCTGGTCAGAGGTGATCAGCGCTGCAGTGCAGATCCTCTGGGACTGATGGTGTGATGCAACAGAATTGGAATAGTTCTCCACAAGCAGAGCTTTTGTCCCAGGGCAGTGGTGAAACAAATATGTTGTGTTTGGCGATGGTAGATGTAGCAGAGTTAGGTAGGTGATGCAGGAAGAATTGGAGGACACAGCTGGGTGCAGTTCCAAAGCATTACTCACAGTTCTTGTGTACACGAATACCCACTTGGCACTGCGTCCTCCAGGTGAGGGGTCCAGCAAACTCGCCGGCAGATGGAGAACGCCCTTCCAGAACTCCTTTCAGAGTGTTCCTTTCCTGGCCGTCTCCCTGTGCTGATTTCCTCCCTCTTGTCCAGCACCTTCACAAGCAGTGTCCCAAGCCAGAAAACTCGGATTTTGTTGGGAATAACCTCTAGGTCCCTGAATCCTATGGGTCACACCTTTCAGCGAATAATTGTGGATTTGGCTGCAGCACTTGCAATGCTCATAGCCTCTGGTTGATCTAGCTGAGTCCGTCGTTCACTCCACTGGTTTTTGGGCTAGTTCCTATACTGCAACCTGATCCCTCTACCCGACGTTAGCCGGCGAACAGTATGGTGGCTCTAGGATCCCTTCCCTCTTCAGGGAGCTTTCTTCTGTCTGTTTCCTTCCCTGCAGCTCCTCCTGACCAGGAGCTGCTTCACACACGTCCTTTCACTTCCTCCCCTCAGGGTGGACTCCTCACTAAACTATATTCTTCCGCTCTCATCCTACTAGCTCCACCCACCTCCCAACACCCTTTAACACCCAGGCAGAGTTGAGATCATCCTCCGGTAGGTTATATCCAGATGCCCTGCTGCTATAAGGTGTATGTCCGGTGCAGGTGTTAGAGTCCTGTCAGGTGCCTCCACCTTACCTGGGAAGTGGGATACCACACCTCTGGGTGAGGTGCAGTACCTCTGTGGCGACTGAACCCTCAGTATTGTCCCAAATGATTTTGATTATGAAATGAGGTCTGGTGCCTGCACCACAGTATTATCCCAAACAATTATGATTATGAAATGAGACCTGGCGCCTGCACCATGGTATTATCCCAAACTATCATGATTATGAAATGAGGTCTGGTGCCTACACCAGAGTATTATGATTTGGATTAGCAAATATGGCCTCCTGGCTGATCCCCAATATTTAGCGTAACGATTTTAAGAGGAAATGTGGCCTTCTGATTTGTTTCTGAAACAAAGTTTTATCACAAACAATTTGGATTAGCTAATGGGGCCTCCTGAGACTGCCACATAGTTTTTGCACAATCTACAGTAGTTAAATGCTGGAAGATTGATTTCATAAAGGACAGGATCCTATCTAGCTAACTGACAAATTCACTATCAGGAGCGGCTTCTCTGCACAGTTACACTGGGACACCAGCAATACAAGATATCCGCTTTTTATATTGCCAGGGATATTGGATTTCAGCAGCCAATCACAGAAGACCTTGTGTCATGACATTGAGGATGGTTTCTGCGCTTTGATTGGCTGCCAGAATCGACACACATGAGGTTTATGGGCGAAAAAAAAGAGCATGCTGCTCGTCTATCCTCTCCACACCACCTCCCCTCATCAAACACGTCCCCCCGTCCACCCCACTCATCATACAGCACCACTATCCTAGCCAAAGTAATAACAAAAGCATTAGTTGGAGCTTGATGATTTACCGAACTGTGCCCGAATTTTGCCAACTTTGAGTAAAAATGCTCTTGAAACCAAACACGAATTCAAATGTGCTACGTTCATGCTGAAATTGAGATTGGTGAACATTTTCTGAACAATTTTGCTCATCTCTAATAGAAATGATGTGCTTGTTGCTAGCGTGTGTATAAACAGCGTCTTGCAGATGCTTGTGTAGCCTTATAGTAGTTTTTTAAGCAGAAAACGTTTCAGGAAAATGCCAATGGCGTTTTGCCACAAGTGTCTTCTTTGACATTTTCCTAGCTGTCTTTGCCGTCAGCGTTTTTTTAAATTAATTTTATATTTAAAATAATGAACGGCTTCCAAATAGAACCCGCCGGAATAATGGTCAGGTCACTTCTTTTTGTCACTTCCCGGATTTTGAAGCTTGAAGTGGTTAAAAGTAAAAAAAAAAAAGATGGAACATATGCATAGCAAGTCGTTTTGAAATTGTTGTGCATATGTTTATAATTTTTATTTTGACTTTTAGAACTTTTTTAGAAAAGTTCAAGGCAGAATCCAACTGAAAAACATGCCATGTGCACTTAGCTGATGTTCTAGCCAGTATAAGCTAACCAACGATATTGTAGAGTAGGTAAGATCTCTCATGGAAACATTTATTGTTGAAAAGGTAAAGAAGTTGTATGGGCTTTATTGGCTACAATCTAAACTTCAGGTTATTTTAAAAGTTGTGACATGAAATTAAAAATGAAGGGTTTATTTTCTACTAAAACAGCGCCACTCTTATCAATAGACTTTGTCTAAATTGAATAAAATAACCCAATGTAAGCAGTACTTATCAATAAACTAGTGACATTGCCATAGAGTTTTACCAGATTATGATAAACTTGCATACTTCTAATTATTGTATAGTGTAGCAGACATGCTGCCTTGATACCCAATGGACAATTGAATTGAGATGTCCTGGCAAATAATGCCGACTGATAGATGAAACAGTAGATTGATCTGATAGCTTGCTGATTTTTGCTTCTTTCTGCACATTTAGCAACCAAAATCTGTTGTCTTTGCAAAACTAGTTATTAATATTATTGGCATATAGCTATACCATTAATGTAATATTTCTTACATTTCTATGTGTAAGACAATGATCCATTTTATACCCCTTTCCCATAATGAGAACTGTACACACAGAGAACAGAAGTTAGTTTCCAGCCTTTTAATGAATATGTAGAGCATCATTTCCCAATAGGCATCATGAGACTTAGAGAAAATTATTTATTTGTCGATATCACATTGAGGATTGAGTTGAAAAAGATTCTTCTGCCAATGAAGATGCTTGTAAAATGCTAGAACCATCATTCAATATATTAATAGACTTACGCAATCAAAAATGCATCTGTCCCTTGATTAAAATGGCTGTAATTATTGTTTGCTAGGATCAATATATGAAGCCTGAGGTAAGATTAAATAGAAATGATGGATTTATCTGGGAACAGAAGTCTAGTCAGTAATGTGATAGGGGTGCATTGGGAAGATGCAGTGGTTAGGACTTGTACTTTATACTCACAAAGAACAAATATGTTACAACTTGAAAAGAACAGTAATGTGATTTTCAGATCAAATACTGAGGTTTTAGTTCTTCGCGAACCAATGTGAATCAAGACGATATGCATATTAGTTGAAGGGGTTATTCATGACTAAATTATTTTTTACCATAAGCCAAAAAAATGAACATGAACTTAGTTAGCCTGTTTTAACCGGCACTGATACAGAGTGGTCACTGCCAGCTCCTGCCAGCGATTCAGCTGCTTCATGTCAACAGAGCAGCTTATCTTCTGTCGGGCTTCTTCTTTGAAAGATCGCCACTACCGACATCATACTGGTTGATAGCCGGCTTCCAGCAATAATGCAGTGGGGAGCTGGCTTCCAATTAGCATGACATGGACAGCCACGCCCCACCAACAGAGCAGAGCGGAAGAGAAGCCAATACTCTGTTAATGAGATGTCGGAGGAAGCCACAGAATCGCTGGCAGGAAACTACCTACAGTACCTGTTAGTTCTTAGACCCACAGACCAGGCTGCAGGTACCTGTACTGAGCCGGGTACGGAACTGTCGAGGCTGCGTCCCATATTTACCGGGGGAAGGAATAGGGGACTGGACAGGCGAAGCAGCAGTGGGGTTCCCGCCGTCAGCATGCGAGCAGCAAGGTGGCAGTGCGCTTGGCGGACTACAGCAGATAGCTCACGGTACCACCAGCAAGACAGCTAGTGTAGGAGGCACCATGCGCCGAGTGACAGTAAAGTCGTTGCATGTGCAGAGAGCCCAGGGCCAGCTAAAGGACAGTACCTTGCGGACCTTACTGCCGGACAGTGTCTCCGCAGTGTCTCTGCAGACTGTCAGCTACCAGTTACTCAGCTATCCAGGACGACACCCGTACTGTCTATGTCAGTTCCGCCTTGTCCTGCTACTCAGCCATCCATACCACTGGACGACGCTAGTGGGTCGCCCTCCCCAGGCTGTGGGGTACTCGGTACCGGGCCGGTGTCGGCGGGATGTGTCACAGCAGCGGTGACCCGGTCCGTGGCCCTGGGCGCCCAATTAATGGGGGAAATTGAATGGTAGAATGTAGTGAATGGAATAGTTTGTGACGCCACCTGTGGTGTTCGGCAAGTGAGATGTTAAGCCGACCCTGCATGCAGATCCACTGGGACTGATGGTATGGTGCAGCAAAGATGTAAAAGCTCCCCACAGGTGAAGCTGTAGTCCCAGGGCAGTGCAGATGTGGTTGGCACGGGGATGTAACAGTGCCGGAAGGGTAGGAAGCAGACAAGGACACAGTGGGGTGCAGTTTCTGTACCTTTACTTGATAAATGCAGTCCAGGGTCCTGATTACAGATGGTACCGGAGCAGGCTAGCCTGGAAGTAGCTCAGGATTCTCTCTCAGCAGAAGGGCTGTGCAGTCTCCTTCCTAGCGCTTATTTGAATGAAGTACTCCTAGTACTGAGTTACACTGAAGTTCCCCCTAATTCTCTTCTACTAGCACTCCTCGTATGGCAGACAGCTGTAGCCGTATTCCTCTCTTGGCTCACTCCGTGCTGTTGTGCCTCCGAGTCTTAGACGAGAATAGGGCATTTACAGCCTCCTACTCCTCTGGTTTCTGGTGCAGGACCATCAGTATCCATACACCCGTGGAGACCAGGCTCCAGTTCATGCGCTCTCACTGGGAGGGAGCTCCCTTTCCTCAGCTCAACCTCCAGTCTCTCTCCACACGTCTGCACACGTGGACCTCCTCACACTAACTGACCACTCCTTCCTCTTGGCCCTCAGAGAGCACTCTTCCCCTCAATTCCGGTTCAGAGTCCCCCCTGCTGGCCTGGAGTGGAACTGTGTTGCATGTATAGGTTAACTGCGAGAGAGACCCTTCACTGCTTCCAAGCATGACATCACCCCCCCGGAGGAAGGCAAAGTCACTGTGGCGGCCATACTCCTGGGGACGCCACACTAGTACCACCTGTGCCAGCTCCTACCCGTACACCCGGAATCCACAGGTCAGCTCCATGACATCTGAAAATCCTGCTTATCCATCTGTCCCGCTGGGACAGCAGCCACATGTCTGGGGTCTAACTGGAGGTAGCACCCATGTTCCCCAGGCATCCCTTTCTGACCCTGTTGAGTGGACTTACTATGGGTGTCTGGGGCTCACGTAGTCACGCCCCCTTCAGAGCCCCCCGGACCGTGGTCCCGAGGTTCCACTAAAATATCAATAAAAAACGAATGTGAACTTCATGACCTGTGCCTCCGCTTCCATTCGTTATAATGGGAACTTTGGTTTCATGTGGTCATCCTGTACGTCTGTTCAAAGGGTTATTGACAATCTGTAGTGCTTCCATTCGTTACAGATTGCTCTGGCCATGGAACCCGCTGGATCCCAGGTACCTCCGGCCGTGGAGTTATGTCAAAACTGAAATTCTCCACTGAGGGTTTTTCAGCCTCGTCACTGACATTCTCCCCTGCTGGGTCTTTTTCCTCAACACTGCAATTCTCCAATGCAGGTTCTTCAGGATCAACACTGACATTCTCCACTGACGGGACTTCATTCTCAACACTGCAATTCTCCAATGCAGGTTATTCAGGCTCAGCACTGCAATGCTCCACTGCCGGGTGTTCAGCCTAAACACTGCAATGCTCCACTGCCGGATCTTCATCCTCAACACTGCAATTCTCCAATGCAGGTTCTTCAGGCTCAATACTGCAATTCTCTGCATAGGCAAACAGTATGGGAACACCAAATTACTAATAATAGGAACATTGTTTTCATGAGGCCATCGTGTACGTCTGTTCAAAGGGTTATTGCTGTGCATAAAAATTTGGGGCAGGCCTTGCACATACCTCCCAACTCTTGAACAAGGGAAAGAGGGACAAAGGCCACAAATTTTAGGCCACGCCCCTAACCATACCCATTTCTAGACTAGCCACACTCATGTCCATGCCCAACCCCACCCATTTAGCACTACTGATCACACTGACTGGTACTGGTGGCATAGTGGCTGGCATTATGGGCACAGTGGCTCTCTCCATAGAGAGAGAGAAAGAAAGAAAGAAAGAAAGAAGAGTGAGAGAGAAAGAAAGAACAGAGAGAGCAAGAAGAAAGAACAGAGCGAGAAAGAAAGAGGGGAAATAAAGAAAGAACAGTGAGAGAACAGATAGAAAGAAAGAACAGAAAGAGAGAGAAGAAAGGGGAAAGAAAGAACAGAGGGAAAGAAAGAGGGGAAAGAAAAAAAGAAAGAACAGAGTGAGAGAAATAAAGAAAAGAGAGAGAAAGAATGAGGGGAAAGAAAGAACAGAGAGAGAGAGAAAAAGAAAGAGGAAAAAAAAAAGAAATAAAGAAAGAACAGAGAGAAAAAGAAAGAAAGAGGGGAAAGAAAGCACAGAGCGATAGAGAGAAAGAAAGAGGGGAAGAAAGAACAGAGAGAGAGAGAAAAAGAAAGAGAAAAAAATGAAAGAACAGAGAGAAAGAAGGAATGAAAGAAAGGGGAAAGAAAGAAGAGCGATAGAGAGAAAGAAAGAGGGGAAAGAAAGAACAGAGAGAGACAGAGGAAGAACAGAGAGAGAGAAAGAAAGAAGTAAAGAAAGAAAGAACAGAGTGAAAGAAAGAGGGGAAAGAAAGAACATTGAGAGAAAGAAAGAACAGAGAGAGAGAAAAAAAAGAAAGATTAGAGAGAGAAAGAAAGAAAGAACAGAGAGAGAAAGACAGAACAGAGAATGAGAAAGAAACAGAGAGAAAGAAACAGAGAGAGAAAGAAAGAAAGATTCTATAAAGATGCTATAGCAGCCCGGCTCCCATTGTAATGCCCACCTGAGCCTCCCGATGCAGGACATATCATGATCCACTCACATGGCCGGCATCCCTGATTTCAAGGCGATCCTGCTGTCCGTGCTGTCGGAAGAGGATACGGTGATGGATCTGAAGCATTCCTGGTTCCGTCACAATCTCTTCATGAAATTACCTCATTTCTGGTCAGCTTCCAGCACATCACTTCCGGTGGAATGAGTTTTAAAGTGCTCCTCGGGGCTCCTCCGTTTACTTTTGTGTCCGTGGGAAAAGACCACTTTGTATGCCTCCTACACACTTGGCTCCGCTGTGTACATCCAATACACATATGGCTCCACTCCGTACACACACAGCTCCGCATACCCCATACACACGCGGCTCCGCTTCGTACACCAAGCACACACACGACTCCGCTCCGTACACCTCGTACACGCGTGGCTCCTCTCCGTACACACGCGACTCTGCTCCATACGCCTAGTACATACGCAGCTCCGCTCCATACACATCGTACAGGTGCGGCTCTCCTCCGTACACCTCGTACACGCGCGGCTCCGCTCTGTACACCTCGTACACACGCGGGTCCGCTCCATAAACCTCGTACACACGCAGCTCTGCTCCGTACACCTCGTACATGCGCAGCTCTGCTCCATACACCTCGGACACATGCGCCTCCGCTCCGTACACCTCGTACACACGTGACTCCGCTCCCCACACCTCGTACACACACGCGGCTCCGCTCTGTACACCTCATACATGCACAGCTCTGCTCTGTATACCTCGTACACACGCGACTCCACTCCCCACACCTCGTACACACACGCGGCTTCGCTCTGTACACCTCATACATGCACAGCTCTGCTCTGCATACCTCGTACACACGCGGCTCCACTCCCCACACCTCGTGCACACGCAGCTCCACTCTGTACAACTCATACACACGTGGCTCTGCTCTGTACACCTCATACACACGTGGCTCTGCTCCATACACCTCGTACACACGCGGCTCTGCTCCGTACACCTCGTACACACACAGCACCACTCCGTCCACCTCATACATGCATGGCTCCGCTCCATACACCTCGAACACACATGGCTCTGCTACATCCGCACTGTAAACCTCTCTTGACCCCACACAGAAACTTTACCTCATCCAGCACTATGATGACGACCAGCACAGCAGAGTCCTGTAGAGTGCAGACAGACATGGAGGCCCCTGATCATGTGACCCCAGACTCCTCCCCTCTCACAGGTCCTGTGTGCACAGAATACATAGCCCAGCCACATCATTGCAGGCTGTGGTGGGCCTATCTGGGAGGCAGATAGCGTTGGTGCATGGGGGGGCGTGGCGGCTCAGTGCAATGCAGGATAAATAGCGTCCTGGGTGGGATGCGGGAGGGGGGTGTCAAAAACGGGACTGTCCCACGGGAATAAGGATGGTTGGGAGCCATGCTTGCATTCACTTCATGGGCAAACAGTATGGGAGTACCAAATTACTAATAATGGGAACAATGCTTTCAGGTGGCCATCCAGTACGTGGCTTCAAAGGGATATTGGGGTGCATCTAAATTTGATGTAGGGCAGGCCTTGCATTCAATGCATAGGCAAACAGTATGTGTAAGGGAGTACCAAATTACTAATAATGGGAGAAATGCCTTCAATTGGCCATCCAGTGCGTCTGTTCAAAGGATTATTGGGGTGCGTTTAACTTTGGGCTGGGTGGGCCTTGCATTCAATGCATAAGCAAACAGTATGGGAGTACCAAATTACTAATAAAGGGTGTTACACCTGTTCCCGTACCTCCACGGGGTCCTCGTCAGGATTCCCACTCTGTGCCATCCCCACGCTGTCCTGCTGCAGCCTCTGCTTACTTGATCCCCCCTGCTTCCTGGCTCGGGGCAAGCAGGTCCCCGGGTAGAGTGCTTAGGTCGCCAGCGCGCGCTCCCGGTCTCTTACAGAGACAGCGCGCATTTTTCAAGAACTACTTCTGACCAATGGTGTGTTAGTGATTACTATTTCTGGCCCTTCTGCTATAGGGAGGGCGCCTGAGCAACAAGTATCCTCTGTTGCTAGCTTCCGGTTTCTGCTAATGTTGTGCCTGTGCTTCTGCAATGCTCTGTCAGTGCTCCGCTTACACTTTTTGTCTCCGCAGACTGTCAGCTACCAGTTACTCGGCTATCCAGGACGACACCCATACTGTCGCCATTTCCGCCTTGTCCTGCTACTCAGCCATCCATACCACTGGACGATGCTAGTACCACCTCTGCCAGCTCCTACCCGTACACCCGGAATCCGCCGGTCAGCTCCACAACATCTGATAACCCTGCTTATCCATCTGTCCCACTGGAACAGCTGCCACGTGTCTTGGGTCTAACTAGAGGTAGCACCCGTGTTCCCCCGGCAGCCCATTCTGACCCTGTTTGAGGGTACTTACTACGGGTGTCTGGGGCTCACGCAGTCACGCCCCCTTCTGAGCTCGCGGGACGGGACGTTCCTACTACTCTGGATGACCTTTTATCCCTGGCAACCCCGATTGACCTGCGGTTTCAGGAATGTTCCAAGGAAGCCAAACGAGATAAGAGGCCATACCCCCTGGTTTCCAATTCACTAAAGCCTGCAGCCTCTCCGACATCGCCTTCCTTTCCTGAGGCTATGGAAGTGGATCAAGTAAGCATGGCCAACCGGCGTCAAGAGGCGCGTCACCTGAAGGGGAGTTGCTCCTACTGCGCCAGTCCTGAGCATCAGATCTGGTCCAGCGCAAAGAGGTCGGGAAACTCCAGTGCCTAGGGTCAGTGGGAGAGGCTACCCTAGGTAAGGAACATTTCTCTCCATCTCTGCAAATAACGGTCTCCGTGTCGTTCGGCACGGTAACATTTTTGGAACTCTGTTAACTGGACTCTGGAGCTGCTGGGAATCTCATACAGCAGGCAGTTGTGGACCGTTACCAGATTCCAGTCCAGCATCTTACGGACCCGTTGCGGGTGACTTCCATGGGTAGCAAGCCCCTGACTGAGCCCGTCCATTTCCAGACTGAGCCAATGGAACTTCAGGTAGGTCTAATGCATTCCAAAAGAATCCATTTTTATCTGTTGCCTGGTTTGCCTCACCCATTGCTTTTAGGTTTACCCTGGCTCCAGTTGCATGAACCAGTCTTAAATTGGAAGACAGGTGAGGTTCTGCGCTGGGGAGACTCTTGCTCAGATCGGTGTATCATCCCTGTTCAACCAGTTCCGCCTTCTGTCCAACTGCCTTGCCGGGCCTACATTCCTCTTACTGGTCCTTCTCTGATGTCTTCGGTAAAAAGAAAGTAGAGAGACTACCTCGTCACAGGTCGTATGACTGTCTGATCAATCTGCTTCCCAGAACATCTCCTCCCCGGGGGCAAATCTATCCTCTTTTTCAGGCCGAAACCCAGTCCATGTCTGATTACATCCAGGAGAACCTGGCCAGAGGATTTATCCAGAAATCATCTTTGCTGGCAGGGGCAGGATTCTTCTTCATGAAGAAAAAAGACGGATCCCTATGGCCCTGTATTGACTACAGGAGGCTAAACCAGATCACGGTAATGAACAGGTATCCATTACCTCTCATTTCAGAGCTGTTTGATCATCTCCGAGGGGCCAAAGTCTTCACCAAATTAGATCTTCAGAGGGGCCTACAACATGATTCATATACATGAGGGAGACAAATGGAAAACAACCTTCAACACCTGAGATGGACACTATGAATACCTGGCAATTCCATTTGGCCTAAGTAACACACCCACAGTTTTCCAGGAGTTCGTAAACGACATTTTCCAAGATTTGCGCTATACATGTGTTGTTGTCTACCTGGATGACATCTTGATTTACTCCACCGATTTAGCCTCGCACCGAAGGCAAGTACGTCAGGTCTTATAAAGACTTAGGGAGAACAGACTTTACGTCAGATTTGAAAAATGCCTGTTTGAACAATCCTCTTTGGCTTTTCTCGGTTACATAGTCTCGTCCACAGGATTAAAGATGGATCCGGAGAAGTTGTCTGCTGTCCTCAAATGGCCTCGCCCATCCGGGCAGAAAGCAATACAGCAATTCCTGGGGTTCGACAACTACTACCGTCAATGTACTCCACACTTTTCTACCTGAGTGGCACCCATCTCAGCCTTAACCCGGAAAGACGTGAACTCCAAGATTGGACTCCGGAGGCAGAGGAGGCCTTTGTTTCTCTAAAGAAAGCTTTCACGTCCGCACCCGTTCTCCATTGACCGGACTTTGATAAGCAGTTTTTCCTTGAGGTAGACGCTGCCTCCATAGGTGCTGGAGCGGTTCTCACCCAGAGCTCGTCTACCGGTCGAATGGTTCCCTGTGATTTTTTCTCAAAGGTTTTTTTCACGACTGAAAGGAACTACCCCGTAGGAGATCAGGAATTGTTGGCAGTCAAATTGGCCCTACAAGAGTGACGACACCTCCTCGAGAGAGCAGACCAACAGGTTTTCATCTTCACCAATCATAAAAACCTTGCTTATCTCCAATCCCCGTCAGGCCCGGTGGGCCTTGTTTTTTGACAGATTTAATTTTGTTCTTCATTTTTGTCCAGCTGACAAGAACGTTAAGGCCGATGCACTCTCTAGAGCATTCCTGCCTCCTGACTCAGAGGAAGAACCACAATACATCATCGAGCCATCAAGGTTAGTGCCCGTAGCCTCAGTCAATCTTGTTTGGCTTCCCCCGGGAAAGATTCTCGTGCCCGCTTCGGACCGGAATCATGTCCTCCGGTGGGGTCACGCTTCCAAGTTGGCCGGTCAGAAAAAGGCTATGCAACTCATCTCCCGTTACTACTGGTGGCCCATCATGGGCAAAGATATTTTGGAGTATGACGCATCCTATCCTTCATGTGCCCGCAACAAGACTGCTAAACATCTGCCATCCTTCTGCTCTCTGGCAGCATATCACGATGGACTTTATTACGGATCTTCCCATCTCTTCCGGCTGTTCAGTTGTCTGGGTTGTGGTGGATCACTTTTCGAAGATGGCTCACTTCATTCTGCTACCCAGTCTTCTGTCTGCTCCCGAGCTTGCTGATAATTTCATACAGCACATCTTCCATCTTCATGGGTTTCCTCTCCACATTGTGTCCAACAGGGGTGTCCAGTTCACCTCCAGGTTCTGGAGAGTGGTTTGTAAACTAGTGAAGGTGGAACTGGACTTTTCATCTGCATCTCACCCTCAATCCAATGGCCAAGTGGAGAGGACCAATCAAATCTTGACCGGATTCCTGCATCACTTCATCAATGTGCATCATGTTGACTGGGTCAAGTTGCTGCCTTGGGCAGAATTCTCATATAATAACCAAGTAAGTGAGTGCTCAGGAAGATCTCCCTTTCAGATCATGTTTGGACTCCAACCCGGAATCCCTCTTCCCGTCTCTAGACCTTCAGGAGTCCCTGCCACTGATACCTTTACAGAGGAATTCTAGAAAGTGTGGAGCAACACTAAGGTCGCCTTGTAGAAAGCCTCAATCACAATGTATGAAGAGGCATGCGGACAAAAGATGCCTGGATGCTCCAATCTTTAGGCCCGGGGATAAGGTGTGGCTCTCCTCCAGGTATATCCATCTAAAGATGCCCTCCTACAAACTGGGTCCCCGCTTCATTGGTCCTTTTGAAGTATTGAAACAAATCAGCGCAGTCTCTTACAAATTGAAGGTGCCTAACTCTTTCCATGTTTCCTTCCTCAAACCAGTCTTGAGCTCCTTCTTTAAGGACCCGGGTACCACTCTTGATCCCGTCAGTGAGGAGGATGTCTTTGAGGTAGAAAATATTCTGGGCACTAAGAAAGTAAGGGGTAAAACCTATTATTTGGTGGATTGGAGGGGTTTTGGTCCAGAGGAGAGGTCATGGTTGCCTAGAGAGAACATTCAGGCCCCTCTCCTACTGAAAAGACTCTACACAGGCTTGAAAAAGAGCGGGCGTAAAGAGGGGGATACTGTTACACCCGGTCCCGTACCTCCGCGGGGTCCCCGTCAGGACTCCCGCTTTGTGCCGGCCCCACGTCATCCTGCTGCAGCCTCTGCTTCCTTGCACTCCTTGCTTCCTGGTGCACGGCCAGCAGGTCCCCGGGTAGAGTGCTTAGGTCACCAGCGCATGCTCCTGATTTCTTATAGAGACAGCTCGCATTTTTCAAAAAATACTTCTGACCAATGGCGTGTTAGCGATTACTATTTCTGGCCCCTCCGCCATAGGTAGGGCGCCAGAGCAACAAGTATCCTCTGTTGCTAGCTTCCAGGTTCTGCTAATGTTGTGCCTGTGCTTCTGCAGTGTTCTGTCAGTGCTCCACTTACAGTGTTTGTCTCCGCAGACTGTCAGCTACCAGTGACTTGGCTATCTAGGATGACATCTGTGCTGTGTACACCAGTTCCATCTCGTCCTGCTACTCAGCCATCCATACCACTGGATGACGCTAGTACCACCTGTGCCAGCTCCTACCTGTACACCCGGAATCCACCGGTCAGCTCCACAGCATCTGATAACCCTGCTTATCCATCTGTTCCGCTGGGACAGCTGCCATGTGTCCGGCGTCTAACTGGAGGTAGCACTCGTGTTCCCCGGGCATCCCATTCTGACCCTGTTCGAGGGGAAATACTATGGGTGTCTGGGGCTCACATAGTCATGCCCCCTTCGATGTCACCCCAGACCGTGGTCCCAAGGTTCCACTAAAATATCAATAAAAAACGAATGTGATCTTCACCATCTGTGCCTCCGCTTCCATTCGTTACAATGGGAACTTTGGTTTCATGTGGCCCTCCTGTACGTCTGTTCAAAGGGTTATTAGGGTGCATGCAAATTTGGGGCTGGGCAGGCCTTGAATTCAATGCATAGGTAAACATTATGGGAGTTCCAAATTACTAATAATGGGAACCTTGAATTCATGTGGCCATCCTGTATGTCTGTTCAAAGGGTTATTGGTTTGTGTGTAACTTTGGGGCTGGGCAGGCCTTGCATTCAATGCATAGGCAAACAGTATGGGAGTACCAAATTACTAATAATGGGAGCAATGCTTTCAGGTGGCCATCCAGTACGTCAGTTCAAAGTGTAATTGGGGTGCATTTAACTTTGGGGCTAGGCAGGCCTTGCATTCAATGCATAGGCAAACAGTATGGGAGTACCAAATTACTAATAATTGGAACAATGCTTTCAGGTAGCCATCCAGTACGTCTGTTCAAAGTGTAATTGGGGTGCATTTAACTTTGGGGCTGGGCAAGCCTTGCATTCAATGCATAGGCAAACAGTATGAAAGTAATAAATTACTAATAATGGGTACTTTGGTTTCATGTGGCCATCCTGTAAGTCTGTTCAAAGGGTTATTGGTGTGCGTTCAAATTTGGGGCAGGCCTTGCATTCACTTCATGGCCAAACAGTATAGGAGTACCAAATTACTAATAATTATAACAATGCTTTCAGGTGACCATCCAGTACATGGCTTCAAAGGGGTATTGGGGTGCGTCTTAATTTGATGCAGGGCAGGCCTTGCATTCAATGCATAGGCAAACAGTATGTGTATGGGAGTACCAAATTACTAATAAAGGGAACAATGCTTTCAATTGGCCATCCAGTGTGTCTGTTCAAAGGATTAATGGGGTACGTGCAACTTTGGGGCTGGGCAGGCCTTGTATTCAATGCATAGGCAAACAGTATGGGAGTGTAGGTAGGAGAGCCGACTGGGGGGTGGTCCTTCTTCCGACGCAAACAGACTTCAGACAGACACCAATGTGCGTTCAACAGGTCCTCTTTATTAGCCATCCTCTCGATGACCCTCAGCACCACACAGCAGCTGCTCAACTCCGCAGCACCACACAGCAGCTGCTCGACTGCACACACAGGCCCGGGTACCTTCACTTCCTTCCTTTTCCTAATTGATGTCCCTCGCGGCTCTTTCACTGTGGCTGCCCTAGGCCTACCACCACAGTGCTTCACCCGTCCGAGTCCGTCCGTCAGGTACCCCCGGGCCTCCTCAGTTCTGCGGCTTCTCCTGTCAGGGCCACCCCCTGACCGTCTCTGTTATCAGTCCCTTCTGGAGCTTCTTCTCGGTCTTTCTCTCCCTTCAGTCTTCTCCTCTCCTGAGCTCCTCTCCCTGGACTGACTCCTTCTGGAACTCTCTACCCCTTCTTATATTCCCTCTCTCTGGGAATTCCCCTCTAGAGCTCCTGTAACCCCGCACCCCATGACTCTGCAGTTTCATAGCCTTAAACTGATCTAAAGTCCTTTTCTCACTGCTCTCTGCAGCCATCTTGTGGCCAAACTACAGTATTACACCTCCTTCTGTTTCTGCTGTCTTTAGTCTCTCCCTAGTGGTGAAACCCAGTACTTCACCATCCTTCTCCTATTTCTAGCTGTCTCCCACCTTCATATCCAGCAGTCCATGTCAAGCACACTGTACATTACCCTCCTGCTGCAGACAGGTCCATAGGTCAGTCCACTTCCCCTACATGTCTCCTTCCTTTGACCTTTGTTGTCCTTGACAATCTCGTTGCCTTCATTTTGCGTTCTGAAGCTTCCCCACCTTCTTTTTGTCAGACTGGTTGTTGAGCAAGGCCCACGATATGCAAGGAGCTGAACTAAATCGGGAGCAATCATACTCCGATTAGCTTACAGCTACCCGCCAGCGCATACGCCACTATGACAATTCCTTCCTGTTGGGATAGGACCACCCGGATTCCTCTACGGGTGTGTACGTCTCACTTTTCTCATGTTCAGCAACTCAGCGCAATGACCGAGGCCTTTTAACCTTCTAAGTCACAGTCCGCTTCCCTCTCTCCTTTGGGGTGTTCGTGGTACTCGGGACCTGATCTATGAACCGATGTCTGTTTCAATTCCACCTGTTTCCTTGTCCGTTCAAGTTAAATCAGTTATGGTCAACATTTTTCTCTTTTACCTAGTATCCGGGACCTGTTGAACATCTCCATTTTTTTATGCAGATAACATTTCAAACTAACTATACATGCTATACATAGTTTCGACATACACTTACTGTTAATGTTTCAATCATATATCAGCAACTTTTTAAACAGTGTTTATCATCCTAAAACACTTAAGCTATCCCCTATCTCTGCTAATATATAACTTTTGCCCCCTTACCTATTTAGCATTTCTCATATATGTCCTAAAAATTACCTCTAATATGTACAGAATTATCTCCACTACACATTCTATATCTACCTTGTGTACACTATTCTTCTACCTTTATACTCTCAAAATATTTTGTTAAACATTTTCGAACATCTTCTCTTTTTTCACATAACAATTCTACCAACTTTCACAATAATAACCCCCCAAATCTTTGTATAGCTGTTGCCAACTACTGTACCACTATGAAAACATTTGTAAACGCAAGGGCGCCCCCTTCCTCTATGAACAGTACTCCCAACACATCCCTTCTGCGTCAGGAACAGGGCTTCTTACCCCGAAGGGACATGGAACAGTCCCCTGAGCTGCGCAATGGTGGGCAGCAGTCCCGGTAGTCTGTGAACATCAACGGTGCTCCGGGCCATCTCCTGATGGCTGTTCCTCTTTGCCAGCAGTAGGGCCCCCCACTGCCCTGGGGCCCCCTGGGTGTCTGGCAGTCCCTGGACCACAAGTACCCACTTTCCCGTAGTAGTTCTGCTATAGGAGCGCAACAAACGCTCCCCAAAAATTTTCCTCAGGTCCCGTGGACCATCATGAACAATGGGGGGCAGTTCTAGGGGCATAAACATGCACTAGAAGGGAAAGGGGGGCCATGGAGGGTTCCACGGCGCGCATCCTGTGCCATATCTTCACTTGGGAACCAGGTCCTGGCATGGGCCGAAGAGAACGCCGCCGCCGCAGCATCTCCAAACAGTGGAAAAGTCTTGGGGGCAGAAGGGTTCTTATTTGCCCCTGCATGTGGGTCAACACCTCCTCCAGATGGCTCAGCGACCCCTGGGGATGCCCGGCGCAGGCGTCCAGCGACAGGGGCCCCAGACCCCAAGTCCCCGCCGGGGGACAGCGTCGGGGCCCAGCAGTCCACCACCGCTGGTGGTGTGGGCGCGCTCATCTCCGGCGATGTGGTGGCTCTGCTTCATTCAGCTCCCAGCTCCTGCAGATACAACCGCAGGCGGACAGATGGCTCCACAAAGACGGCGGAGCCCGGTGACCCTGCCGCAGCCGCGATCTGGAGTGCGACGGAAGCAGCCACAGATGCCGGTGAGTACGCCGCAACCGAGGATGGAGCAGCGGCAGCCGCGGATGTCGGTGGATAGGCCGCCGCTGGGATGTGAAGTGCTGCAGGAGTAGCCGTGGGTCTGGTCCATGCCAGTGACGCGGGACGGAGCACCGCCGGGCGCGGCAGCTCGGGGTCGTAGATGGGAGCGGTGGTCGGCCCTGCAAGGGTCATGGAGTCATCAAGAGCTGAGGTCGCTGGAGGGCAGGAGGCCGAGCAGAGCGGCCAAGGGCCGGTGTCGGGGCCCTGAGGCTTGACTCATGCATGGGGGGTGGGGTCTGCCTCCTGTGCTGCCGGCTGGGCCGGGGGAACTCTCACCTTCCCCGGCGCCGCAACTTCTGACAGGCCATCCCGCATCTCCTCCAGCAGCCGATGTTCTCCACTCTGCCGTCCGGCAGGGCCAGCCTCCAGGCCTGATGGTTCCGCGGGGAGAGTCGGCAACAGTTCCTCTGTCGGCTGCTCCGACACAGCCTGGGCCATGGGTGAGCACTCCTTCGTTTTCTCCTTGGGCTCCAGCTCCGTGGGTCTGGCTGTCGGGGACTCCATCTGCTGCAGATCTCCAGGACGGGTGAGTACTTGCTGCACTGTCATCTGCTCCTACCTCTCGCTGTAGTCCTTTAAAAACCCTCCGTCAGGCGCAATAGATCTGACAGGCACACAGTAATTAGTTTCACTTCTCTCTCCTTGCCCACTTATCAGAAAACCCCACCCCTCCTAGTTATCTCCTGACTCTACAGGCTCTGTGAAACCTGATATCACAGTGACTCAGCAGACCTTCTAGTGAGCAGATATCAACACTTTGGCTTCTCAGGCACATTGCGCCTGATTTCAACACAAATTGAAAGGTTAGTATTTTCTTTTTTTATTCATCACGATTGTGTATTTCGCTTGTTTTATGAAGGATTAATGCTAAGTTAGTGTACATAAGTACTGTTTTCTTAGACAAAAGGAGGGTGGCTTCTAAGGCACATTGCGCCCTAACACATACTCTTTCTCTCTTGCTTCAGATTTTCTGCTGCAATGGCCAGAAAATAGTATGATTCATCTAAACCCCTTCATTTAGAAGAAATGAAGATTTTTTTTGTTAGAAGATGATGAGGAAGAACCAGCAGTAACTGAGGATTTAGAGGAATCTAGTGACATTTCATCTGAAGATGAGGTAGCAGAATGTAACACTGATTCTGGAACAGAGCAGGATGGTGATGACACTGATACAGAGGAAACAGACACAGATCTAGCTTATTATTTGGGCAAAGATAAAAATACAAAGGACGTCCCAAGGACGTTCCAGAACAAACACCGACTCTACCACCTTCTAAAAGACGCAGTTGTACTACCTGCTCATTTGTATCTGGTTTCAGAAGGCTTTCTAAATATGACTGCAAAATATGTAAAGAATCAATCTGCCTTTCCCATGCAACTTTCGTCTGCCAGCCTTGCTTTTCTAAGTGTACCTGTGCTGCTTCTGCTGCAATTGAAACCACTGAAGATGAGTAGAAAATAATTAAGTAACATCTAAGTGCAATATCCTTTAAGTTTTTTTCCATAATTTTATATTTAAGCAATAGTTAAGTAAAGATAACTGGAGCCTATTTGGCGGTACTACCGAAAAGTGGTACCTTTAGTTTTAATAAGTTTATGGTTAATAAATGTTTTTTTTTGCATCTGATTTGGTGTAATCTCTTTTAATACATTCCTATGAAGGTCACTGACTACTTCTATAGTCCTGAAATTGAAATATGTAGCTACTATAGGTGGTTTTCTGACCTATGCTTGTCAGGCACATTGCGCATGAACTGAGGAGAATCTATATTGCGCCTGACGGAGGGTTAACGTGGGAGGGTACCCAGCTTTCCAGAAGCGGCACCCAGCTTTCCCAGCAGTGTTCCATGGGCAAGCTCGGCTTAGCTGCCACTGATAGTCCAATTTAGCAGCAAACTCCTGCGATTCGTTAAGGCGCTTGTATGCCCCAGCCATCCTACAAAGTCCTTTTCCGCTCCAGATCCGCCCGATGAAAGCCAGCACTCCGGAACACAGTCCAATTTTGTAATCCACAAGGGAAAATCTTCAACCTGTTCAGCTTGGGTCCTTTGGATCTTCGGTGCAGGCTTACTGCTGAAGTTGGAGTATTGGCGGTGATGATCCTGCCGACTACGCCAAATGTAGGTAGGAGAGCCGACTGGGGGGTGGTCCTTCTTCCGCAGCAAACAGACTATTTCTAGCCGTCTCCCACCTTCATATCCAGCAGTCCATGTCAAGCACACTGTACATTACCCTCCTGCTGCAGACAGGTCCATAGATCAGTCCACTTCCCCTACAGTAGTACCAAATTACTAATAATGGGTACTTTGGTTTCATGTGGCCATCCTATCTGTCTGTTCAAAGGGTTATTGGTGTGCGTCAAAATTTGGGGCAGGTCTTGCATTCACTTCATGGGCAAACACTATGGGAGTATCAACTTCCTAATAAAGGGAACATTGCTTTTAGGTGGCCATCCTGAACGTGGCTTCAAAAGGATATTCGGGTCATTTAAATTTGATGCAGGGCAGGCCTTGCATGCAATGCGTAAGCAAACAGTATGGGAGTACCAACTTCCTAATAATGAGAACATTGCTTTCAGGTGGCCATCCTGTATGTGGCTTCAAAGGGGTATTGGGGTGCATCTAAATTTGATGCAGGGCAGTCCTTGCATTCAAGGCATAGGCAAACAGTATGGGAGTAACAACTTCCTAATAATGAGAACATTGCTTTTAGGTAGCCCTCCTGTACGTCTCATCCAAGGGTTATTGGGGTGCATCCAAATTTTGGGCAGCCCTGCCATTCACTGCATATGCAATAACATGATAGGAGACCCACTGTTTAATAATGGGAACAACAAAGCATATCGGGCTGATGGCTCTCTAAGAATAGTGAGGACTGACTGCTGGACCTTTAAGAATAGTAAAGGCCGCCTGATGACCCTATAAAAATAGGTTTTGTGACTTCCAGAGTCCCTCCGTCATAAATGCAACAGGATGTGCCAGATGATGTGTCATACACAACATGCCCAGATAAGGTTGTAAAATGTTAAAATAACATTTCCCAGTTAATGCATTTGTCTTGGTTGAAAGCAATGCTAAAGTTGAAAAATGCATAAAAAACGCTATGTGTGAACTTAGCCCAAGTGGTGGAGGAGCATTTTTGTTTTGGTTATTTATTTTGCCTTATATACAAATCATTACCCTGGAAAGGATGTTCCTTAACATATTTCCCAGGAAAATCCATTTTGGTTTTGTTTTTGTATGTTTTATTTTGAGTCTGTAAAAGTGGCAACAACATTGCTCACAGCAGTGACTTGGGAGTCATAAATGCTTCCAGGGGTCTTCCCCATGATATTCCCATATCATTTGAGCACTGTTCCCATCGACTTAAGCAGTTTATAGCCCTACTAAAGACTAGAGTTGAGCGAAACGGGTCGAAAAATTTCAAAAGTCGCCGACTTTTGGCAAAGTCAGGTTTCATGAAACGAATCCCGACCCTAGGATGAGGTCGGCCACGAGGTCGGCGACTTACGCGCCAAAGTCGCGTTTCAAAAGTTTGTTTTGCGCTTTTTTTCAGCCAATCGGGATCCACGGACACTGTGGGCAACGTGATGACATAGGCACGGGTCACCACCATCTTTCAGAAGGGCATGCAAGTGATTGGCTTGCTTTGGTGGGCGTCACAGGGGGTATAAAAGGGCGTGCACGCCGACCGCCATCTTACTTCTGCCGATCTTAGCATAGGGAGAGGTTGCTGCTGATTCTGTAGGGAGAGCGTTAGGCAGGGAAGAAGAAAAAAAAACTGCTTCTGCTGCTAGCGATTGTGCCTGTACAACACACCAGTCACTGTGTGTGCAGTGAAAGGGGAGGCTATATTGTGGTGTATCAGTGGTGTTGGTTGTTGGGCTGCCTTCTAAGGCTTCCTGACAGCTGCATTGCTGTTTACCCACTGCTCTGCAAACTGCTTTTTTAAAAGCAATCCCAATTTTTTTTTTTTTTTGTCCTGCTGAGGTACTGAGCGTGCATTTTTTCACACCATACAGCGGTGTACGCTCCTCACACAGTACCGTGTAACGGCTGTTATCACAGCCACAGTGAAGCTATCTGTGTCACTCTGTGAGAATAAGTCGAGGACATGTTCCATTCTTACAGACCTGCACTCTAGGGAGATTCCTACTCTGCCCAATTCTACATACACCTTGTAGTTTGTGATACACTAGCCAATTTCTGACTGTGACATAGCGCTGTGATATTCAGTGGGCCTCACACAATCCAAAAGTGTCCAGTGTCCACAAGTGTCTGCAGAAATTCAAAATCTCCCTTATCCTCTGGTCACTTTGGTCACAGATGTGCCATCGAGCCTGTGACATAGCACTCAGATATTCAGTGGGCCTCACACAATCCAAAAGTGTCCAGTGTCTGCAGAAATTCAAAATCTCACTTATCCTCTAGTCACTTTGGTCACAGCTGTGCCATCGAGCCTGTGACATAGCGCTCAGATATTCAGTGGGCCTCACACAATCCAAAAGTGTCCAGTGTCTGCAGAAATTCAAAATCTCCCTTATCCTCTAGTCACTTTGGTCACAGCTGTGCCATCGAGCCTGTGACATAGCGCTCATATATTCAGTGGGCCTCACACAATCCAAAAGTGTCCAGTGTCTGCAGAAATTCAAAATCTCACTTATCCTCTAGTCACTTTGGTCAAAGCTGTGCCATCGAGCCTGTGACATAGCGCTCATATATTCAGTGGGCCTCACACAATCCAAAAGTGTCCAGTGTCTGCAGAAATTCAAAATCTCACTTATCCTCTAGTCACTTTGGTCACAGCTGTGCCATCGAGCCTGTGACATAGCGCTCAGATATTCAGTGGGCCTCACACAATCCAAAAGTGTCCAGTGTCTACAAAAATTCAAAATCTCCCTTATCCTCTAGTCACTTTGGTCACAGCTGTGCCACCGAGCCTGTGACATAGCGCTCAGATATTCAGTGGGCCTCAAACAATCCAAAAGTGTCCAGTGTCCACAAGTGTCTGCAGAAATTCAAAATCTCCCTTATCCTCTAGTCACTTTGGTCACAGCTGTGCCATCGAGCCTGTGACATAGCGCTCAGATATTCAGTCGGCCTCACACAATCCAAAAGTGTCCAGTGTCTGCAGAAATCAAAATCTCCCTTATCCTCAAGTCACTTTGGTCACAGCTGTGCCATCGAGCCTGTGACATAGCGCTCATATATTCAGTGGGCCTCACACAATCCAAAAGTGTCCAGTGTCTGCAGAAATTCAAAATCTCCCTTATCCTCTAGTCACTTTGGTCACAGCTGTGCCATCGAGCCTGTGACGTAGCACTCAGATATTCAGTGGGCCTGTCAGTATCTAGTCCTGGAATCTGTTTCTCTTGCCCTTAGACTTGCCCTTAGTTAACATGGATCTTGATGTTTCCACGTCGGCCATCTTGCTTCCTGCCAAAGCTGTATATAAAGCCAGCACCTGCTCTGATTCATTGCTTGTGTATTATGTATTGGACTTTGTGCCTCTGCAGTCCCAAGCCTGGACTTACTATCCCTGTTTGTCCTCTCTTAACGGCGGAGTCCTCTGCCAACCTGCACGTCTGGATCCCTGCCTGCTGACCGAGTGATTGCTGAACACTTGACTTCAGGAACCTCTGCCTGACTACACCTGCGGTGAAGTAAGAACTCCAGCCAGCTAGTGTGTTCCTCCGCTCTGCAAGAGTCTGTGTCTTGTGCCCGCATTGCTCAGTGACTTTGCATGCTGTGTCGCAGAGTATCAGCTCTGCTATTACCTTTTATCATATTGACTGAACATTTATCTGGACTTATATGCTATATTGCATTCAGATCATTAATACAATATTGCTTGCACAACCCACTGTGTCTGTAGTCTCTTTGACCTAGCCACTGGTGTCCAGTTGTATCCACTAGTATCGTGACAGGATACACAAGCCTTAAAAATGGATGCCGCTGGGTCAGAGACTTTAGAAGTGCGTGTTAAGAAGCTAAATAATATCACTGCCACTGTACACGCTGAATTGCAGACATGGAAGAGCAGAATAGAAGGCCTAGAGGGGCAGACTAAATATGATATACAAGTGCTCAGTCAGACCCTTCAGAATTGCGTGGCCGAGTTGCGGCTCTGGAGGCACAATCTCAGGCTTCTGTTCCTACCATCCCCAAACTACCACCATTTAGGTTTGGTGGCGACCGAGACAAGTACCGTGGGTTTCTGAACCAGTGTCGTTTATACTTTGCTGCACATGTCACACAGTTTCCTACAGGCCGATCCAAAGTATTGACTATCATCATGTTGCTGACTAATAAGGCCCTTGCCTGGGCAAACCCTCTGATAGAATCACAGAATGCATGTCTGAATGACTTCAATATTTTTATCGCCACCATGGGGCAGATGTTTGACGATCCGAACCGTGGCCTTACAGCTGAGACGGCCCTGCTGAATTTGCGTCAAGGTAAACGCCCAGTGACTGAGTATGCTATGGATTTTAGAAGGTGGGCTCAGGACACCACCTGGAATAGTGCAGCAAAGTACTCTATATTTAAGAAGGGGTTGTCCAGTTCTATCAAGGACGAGCTTGCACGTGCGGAGGCTCCCACTGCTCTAGGTGATTTCATCAATCACTGTATTCGCCTAGACGTTCGCATCTCCGAACGAAAACTAGAAAGGTGGTCTGAGATGAACCGCAGCAATAAATCGCTTCTTCCTTTCCTTCCTAAGGAGATTCCGGACTCAAGTCCTCAGGAGTCCACACCTGAGCCGATGCAGGTAAATTCCCTACGAAGTCGAGTAAGTGACGAACGGAAGGAATTTCGCTTCAAGGAGAATTTATGTTTTTACTGTGGGAAGTCAGGACATTTTATTATCAACTGCCCCAATCGTTCTCGCAGAAAAACCGCAGCCGTGGTAGAACGCGACTTCTCTGAATCGTACTCCATGACTTCCGAATCAGGGCCACCCGAAATTGCAGCAACCACTCCTGATTATGACTTTTCAGATATGAACTCTGTTACATCCGAAACGATACTACCCATTAATGCTGTTATTCTATCTTCTGCAGTTTCATACCCTTGCAATAAGAAAAAAGATTCACATTGTTACCTTCCTATTAAGATCTGGATTGACTCCCGTTGGGTGAACAGTTCCGCCATGATAGACTCTGGGGCTAGCGGTAACTTCATGGACACTTCTTTTGCTAAGGAATGTGGAATCCGATCACAGAGAAGAGTGTCTTCAATTCTGATGGAGACTGTGGATGGGTCCCCTTTGACCTCGGGGCCCGTAGACCAGCAGACTGAACCACTGAAGGTCCTCATGGGAGATGATCACCAGGAGAAATTGCCCTTCCTTCTGATTTCCTCTCCACATTTCCCTATTATCTTGGGTTTACCCTGGTTGCAGGCTCAAAATCCCATCATTGACTGGGAGACTAAGAGATTGCGCTTCCCAGCTAAAGAGGTAACTTCTGAGAAATCGACTGATCCATCTCCGGCCAACCCATCATCGGACCTAGAGTTACCGGCAGTTTATAAAGAATTTTCGGACGTGTGCGATAAAAAGAATGCAGATAAATTACCACCACACCGCTCTTATGACTGCCCAATCGAGCTTCTGCCTGCTGCTACCATTCCTTTTGGTAATATTTATCCATTGTCCGGTCCTGAGCTCAAGACTCTCAAAGAATATATCGACGAGAACCTGTCTAAGGGGTTTATACGCCCCTCATCCTCTCCAGCCGGTGCACCCATCTTTTTCGTTAAAAAGGATGGATCCCTCAGACCCTGTGTTGATTACCGGGAAAATAACAAGGTAACCATCAAGAACCGCTACCCCCTGCCATTAATTCCGGAGCTTCTCGAGAGAGTTCGTCAGGCCAAGGTCTTTTCAAAATTGGACCTACGCGGGGCATACAATCTAGTCCGTATAAGACCTGGAGACGAATGGAAAACAGCATTTAGGTCTCGATATGGACACTTTGAGTATTTGGTCATGCCATTTGGACTTTGCAATGCCCCAGCAACGTTCCAACATCTCGTAAATGATATTTTCAGAGACATTCTTGATATTTTTGTCGTAATCTATTTGGATGACATTCTGATTTTTTCTAGCTCCATGGAGGAACATCAGCAACATGTCAAGACTGTCTTACAGCGGTTGAGGGAACACCAGCTGTACATCAAGCTGGGGAAATGCGAATTTCACAAGTCGGAGATTCAATTCTTAGGTTATGTAATTTCTCCACAGGGTCTGAGTATGGATAACAGCAAGATCAAGGCGATTCAGGAGTGGCCAATCCCCAAGAACGTCAAGGAGGTCCAACGTTTCATCGGGTTTGCTAACTTCTACAGACGTTTCATCAAGAACTTCTCTGACATCGTCTCGCCCATCACCCGGTTGACACAAAAGAAGACAGCATTTATTTGGTCCCTTCAAACCCAAGAAGCATTCTCTCGGCTCAAGACCAAGTTCACGTCAGCACCAGTACTGATCCACCCTGACCCGGAACTCGCCTTCATTATTGAAGTGGATGCCTCAAACTGTGCCACCGGGGCTATACTGTCCCTAAAGAACAGGTGAGAAGAATTTACTTCATCCTTGTGCTTTTCTTTCCAAGCGACTGTCTCCTGCCGAAAAGAACTACGATGTAGGAAATAAAGAATTACTGGCTATCATCGCCGCCTTCAAGGAGTGGAGACATCTTCTGCAAGGAGCCTCACAGCCGATCGTGGTCCTCACGGATCACCGCAACCTTGAGTTCATCAGGTCAGCAAGATGCCTGACCCCACGGCAGGCCCGCTGGAGTCTTTTCCTTAATCAATTCAATTTTACAATCTCTTATAGACCAGGTTCTCGCAATGGAAAAGCAGATGCTCTATCCCGGATGTTCTCCACTGACGCTGTTCCAGATGCTCCACCTAAGACCATACTTTCTGATTGCAATTTTGTAGGAGTCATTCAGAATCAAGATTTGCTGCAGGTCATCAAAGAAGCTTACAACTCTGATCTTTTCCTGTCTCAGCCATCTGATGAGGTAAGCCTTCTTTTTAGGAATGGAGTTTGGACCCGGGAACGGCGCCTCTACATTCCTTAAGCCGTGAGGTTAAGAGTGTTGAGATTGGTTCATGATTCCAAGGTTGCAGGGCACAGAGGAATTCAGAAGACTCAAGAATTCTTATCTCGCTTCTTCTGGTGGCCAGGTTTTCGGAAGGATGTCCAGAAGTACGTTTCATCTTGTGAGGTATGTGCCAAATTCAAGGTTCCACGTGCCTCCCCTACTGGTCTGTTACAGCCTTTGCCGGTGCCGTCTCGCCCGTGGGGATCCATTTCTATGGACTTTATTGTAGAACTGCCCCTTTCTGAGGGAAAGAGTACGATTTTGGTGGTGGTCGATCGCCTGACCAAGGCGGCCCATTTCATCCCTTGTTCCGGTTTACCCTCTGCGAAGGACACTGCTGACCTAATTATCCAGAACATCTTTCGCCTGCACGGGGTTCCGGATGAAGTTGTTTCTGACCGTGGAGTTCAATTTACTTCAAAGTTTTGGCGAAGCTTTTGTTCAGCATTAGGCATAGAAGTTAACTTATCTTCTGCTTTCCACCCACAGTCCAACGGGCAGACAGAACGTACCAACCAAACACTAGAGCAATACCTTCGCTGCTATGTTTGCCATTTGCAAGATGATTGGGTAAGGTTACTCCCCTTGGCCGAATTCTCTTATAACAACTCCCAGAGTGCCTCCACCAAACAGTCACCATTCTACGCTAACCTGGGATATCACCCTAGCATTCTTCCCAGATTACCGGTAGATACATCTTTACCAGCAGTTGCCGACAGGATCTCTTCACTTCAACAGAACCTTGAACTTCTGAAAGAGACTTTGGGTTCCGCACAAGAGAGGTACAAGAATGCAGCTGACAGATTTCGCAAACCAACACCAACATTTAAGGTAGGAGATTTAGTCTGGTTATCTACGAAGAATTTAAAGATGAAGATCCCTTCCCCTAAGTTGGGACAGAAGTACATTGGTCCTTATAGGATCAGTGGTCTGGTAGGTGCTGTTGCATGTCACTTAAAACTCCCAAGAACACTGAAGATACATCCTGTCTTTCATACTTCCCTACTAAAGACTGTAGTACCAAATCCTTTTCCAGGACGTTCATCTCCTCCTCCCGATCCCGTTCTTGTGGATGGTCAAGAGCAGTTCATCGTTGAGAGGATTCTGGATTCAAGAATCTACAGAAATCGACTGCAGTATTTGATTAAATGGCAAGGCTATTCCTCAGAGGAGAATTCCTGGGAACCCGTGGATAATATTAACGCCTCCCGACTGATTGAGCAGTTCCATCAAAGGTACCCTGGCAAGCCTGGTTTAGGGTCGTCCGGAGGCCGTTCTTGAGGTGGGAGTAATGTCAGTATCTAGTCCTGGAATCTGTTTCTCTTGCCCTTAGACTTGCCCTTAGTTAACATGGATCTTGATGTTTCCACGTCGGGCATCTTGCTTCCTGCCAAAGCTGTATATAAAGCCAGCACCTGCTCTGATTCATTGCTTGTGTATTATGTATTGGACTTTGTGCCTCTGCAGTCCCAAGCCTGGACTTACTATCCCTGTTGGTCCTCTCTTAACGGCGGAGTCCTCTGCCAACCTGCACGTCTGGATCCCTGCCTGCTGACCGAGTGATTGCTGAACACTTGACTTCAGGAACCTCTGCCTGACTACACCTGCGGTGAAGTAAGAACTCCAGCCAGCTAGTGTGTTCCTCCGCTCTGCAAGAGTCTGTGTCTTGTGCCCGCATTGCTCAGTGACTTTGCATGCTGTGTCGCAGAGTATCAGCTCTGCTATTACCTTTTATCATATTGACTGAACATTTATCTGGACTTATATGCTATATTGCATTCAGATCATTAATACAATATTGCTTGCACAACCCACTGTGTCTGTAGTCTCTTTGACCTAGCCACTGGTGTCCAGTTGTATCCACTAGTATCGTGACAGGGCCTCACACAATCCAAAAGTGTCCAGTGTCTGCAGAAATTCAAAATCTCACTTATCCTCTAGTCACTTCGGTCACAGCTGTGCCATCGAGCCTGTGACATAGCGCTCAGATATTCAGTGGGCCTCACACAATCCAAAAGTGTCCAGTGTCCACAAATGTCTGCAGAAATTCAAAATCTCCCTTATCCTCTAGTCACTTTGGTCACAGCTGTGCCATCGAGCCTGTGACATAGCGCTCAGATATTCAGTGGGCCTCACACAATCCAAAAGTGTCCAGTGTCCACTAGTGTGAGCAGAAATTCAAAATCTCCCCTGTCCTATAGACACCTTGTACCTTGTTTTACATTACTATAGTTTGTTGGATTTTGTCTACATTTCTACCAAAAATGAGGAAGGCTGGTGGAAGAGGCCGTGGAATTGGGCGGGGGTTGGCAGCTGGTAATGATGGTGTTGGTGGTGGATCTGATGGTAGTGGCAAGAGCAAAATAGGACCGAATGCAGGAGGTGTTGAGCCTGCGTCATCGTCTGACTCCATAAGGCTTCGAAGGCTTAGTTTTCTAGGAGTTGGCAAACCGCTTTTAAAGCCAGAGCATCAGGAAAAAGTTTTGTCTTACATTGCTGACTCAGCCTCCAGCTCTATCGCCTCCTCATCTTCAGTTGTAAAAAGTAAAAGCACTGAGTCGTCATTGGAGGCTCATGTTCATGAACCACACCTTTCCTTGTGTCCTTCACCCCAACCAAGATTGAAGGATGATGCAGGCCATACTACTGATTACTCCATGGAGCTGTTTTCACATACCATGCCTGGATTATCAAGTCAAATGGTGAATTACCCAGGCCAAGATGAATCTGACATGGAGTGCACTGATGCACAGCCGCTGATGGATGATTCTGCTGGTACATTCACTCAGAGCACTACATTGTCCTCGCAGTGTACAGAGCCAGATTCTGACCCTGATGAGACTCAGGTGCCCCTTCCCGCACACTATACCACCATACACGGTGACACAGAGGAAGGTGCACATGACATTGAAGAGGAGGTGATGGATGACCCAGTTGTTGACCCAGATTGGCATCCATTGGGGGAAGAGGGTGCTGCTTACAATAGCTCAGATGAGGAGCATCCACAGCAGACATCGACATTGCAGCAGCTGTTATCTGGCAGGCCTGGAGCACTCCAAAGACAGGTTCCAAAAATCAAAAGAGTTGCTGGACAGCTTGTCCAGATGGTCAAAAGATCACAGCGTGCTAGGCCGCAAAATGTCTGCCAAAGTAGGAAGAGTGCAGTGTGGCACTTTTTTGAACAAAATCCTCATGATCAGGCCAAGGTTATCTGTAAGAAGTGCGCAAAGACCTTTAGCCGAGGGAAAAATCTGAAAAATTTGAATACCAGTTGCATGCTTAGACATTTAACCAGCATGCACTTGCAAGCGTGGACACAACACCAAACCTCAAGTGCCACATGTGCAACTGATCACAACGAAGGTAGTCAGCAACGCTACATTGTTTCCCCCACTGTAAGCCCACCGGTTAGCACAGCAGCAAATGTTGAGGTGTCGTTGCAAGGCCACAGCAGTCAGGGAATCCCACTGTTATATCAACGAAAGACTGATTCTAGGCCATCAGAAAGAACACCAACTCCATCACCATCATCAACCCTCTCTCAGTCCGCCCTGTCCACTGCTACTTCCACCATATGCAGCTCTCAAGTCCAGCTCACCCTCCCAGACACTATGAGTAGGTCAAGAAAGTACTCAGTCTCTCATCCGCGTACACTGGGTTTGAACGCCCACATTGCCAAACTAATCTCGTTTGAGATGATGCCCTTTCGGTTGGTGGAAAGCGCAGCTTTCCGCGAACTCATGGCCTATGCAGTACCACGCTATGACCTACCCAGTCGCCACTTCTTCTCTCGCAAAGCCATCCCAGCCCTCCACCATCATGTGAAAGACCGCATTGTCCATGCACTCAAGCAGTCAGTGAGCGGAAAGGTGCACCTCACAACTGATGCATGGTCCAGTCGGCATGGCCAGGGGCGTTACGTGTCCATCACTGCGCACTGGGTTAATGTGGTGGATGCAGGGTCCACAGGGGACAGCGGTGGTGGGACAGTGCTGCCTAGCCCACGGTATAGGAAACAGTTGGCTGTAGGCGTTCGACCCTCCTCCTCCTCCTCCTCCAGAAGCGAAAGCTCGTCCACAGAGTGCAGTCGTACGAGCACTCCATCTGCAGCTGCCACTGTTGCACACGAGGTGTCCCCCTATCGAGCAGCTAGTGGAAAGCGTCAGCAGGCTGTGTTGCAGATGATGTGTTTGGGCGACAGACACACCGCCGAGGTGCTGGCCGAGTACTTGAAGCGACAAACTGAGTCATGGCTGGGCAGTGTACATCTTGAGGCAGGCAAGGTAGTTAGTGATAACGGCCGTAATTTTGTGGCAGCCATAGCCCTTTCAAAACTCAGCCACATACCTTGCTTGGCTCACACCTTGAACCTGGTGGTGCAGTGCTTCCTCAAAAATTATCCGGAGTTAACAGCCCTGCTCCAGAAGGTGCGAAGACTGTGCGCGCACATCCGCCGGTCGCCTGTACACTCCGTTCGTATGCAGAAGCTGCAGCGATTGCTCCACCTTCCCAACCACCGCCTCATTATCGACATTGCAACAAGGTGGAACTCCACCCTGCACATGGTGGAGCGGCTGTGCGAGCAGAGGCAGGCCATAATGCATTTGTGGGAGGATACACGGCCAGGCACTTTGAGAGCAGACATGGAGTTGACAGGTGTGCAGTGGTCGAAGCTGAAAGACCTCTGTAAAGTCCTTCAGTGTTTTGAGGAATGCACACGGCTGGTAAGCGCAGACGACGCCATCCTAAGCATGAGCATCCCACTTATACGTCTGCTCATGCAAACTTTGACGCACCTTAAGGAGCAGGCTTCTGCAGCCAATGTTGATGAAGAGGAAGAGGAGGAGGGAATCCTTGATGACATTCAGCCATTGTCTGCTCAGGGACCTCTCCTGGACGAGGTGGAGGAAGAAGAGGAGGAGGAGGATGATGGGGATGATTACTTAGGGGAGGAGGATGCATCTCGTGGGGCAAGTGAAAATGTTGGCGTGGCAAGGTCTGGTACAGGGTTTGTGCGTGACTGGAGGGATGTGGATTTGCCAGAAAGTGCTCCTCCAACCAGCACTCGCAGTGCATCATTGACACCGGGAACATTGGCCCACATGTCAGATTATGCCTTGCTGATCCTAAAAAGGGACCCCCGCATTGCCAAAATGATGAACGATGACGACTACTGGTTGGCCAGCATCCTGGATCCATGCTATAAAGGCAAATTACAAAACATCATGCCACAGGAGAACCTTGACCTAATATTGGCTAATAAACAAGCAACTCTGGTAAATCGGTTGCTTGAGGCATTCCCAGCACACAGCAGCGGTGATGGTTCTCACACGAGCCGTACGGGCCGGGGGCAGCTTGCCAGAGGTGTTCGTGGTGCACACAGCAGAAGTGGCGTTGGAGACAGGGGTTTCATGACAATGTTGTGGACTGATTTTTCAAGTACCGCTCACACAACTGGTAATACTGCATCGATGGAAAGTGACAGGAGACAGCAGTTGTCAACTATGGTTACAAACTACTTTTCCTCCCATATCGATGTTCTCCCACACAGGTCATTCCCCTTTGACTATTGGGCCGCTAAACTGGACACCTGGCCTGAATTGGCACAATATGCCTTACAGGAGCTCGCTTGCCCAGCTGCAAGTGTGCTATCGGAAAGAGTCTTCAGTGCAGCTGGATCAATCCTGACAGAAAAAAGGACCCGTCTGTCAACCCAAAATGTGGATGATCTAACCTTCATTAAAATTAACCACGCATGGGTTTCCAAGGATTTTGTCCCACCTTCCCCTGATGACACATAGGCTGACAGAAAAATGGCTTGCTTTGGTCCACCTCTTCCTGGGACTTGACCTATTTCACCTTTTGCATCAGCTGAATGTCCAACATCAACATATGCCACTTTCTAAAACTCCCTAACTGTGCTGCCTCCCCCCCATGGCCGGGGTCACCACCTAGCGCACGACACCTTGCGAGTGCCGTTGCCCTGGACAGGTGGGTAGGCCGACTCTTGGGCGCGGGCACTGGCACAGGGTCCCTCATAGTGCAATCAAGTGTCTCTGACGGTGGTGGTGCACACCCGCCGTCAGACACACCGCCGTACTATGAGGGGCCCAGTGCCAGTACCGACGCCCACGAGTGGGCCCCCCTTGCTTGGGCAGGGCCCCAGCATTTGCAATCTTTACCTCTCCCTGCTCCTCCGCTGTGTAGTCTGGGCCGTTAAATCCATACTGTGCCTGACACCGTTTGAGCCTGCCTCCTGATGTATAGACATATATTTTGAAAGTATACGCTATCCATACATGTTATCCGGGGATACGGTACCCTTTCTAACCTTTGTGCAATCACGTGCAATCCATACTGGGCCTATCACCGTCTGAGCCTGCCTCCTGATGTATAGACATATATTTTGAATGTGTACGCTATCCATACATGTTATCCGGGGATACGGTACCCTTTCTAACCTTTGTGCAATCCATACTGGGCCTAACACCATCTGAGCCTGCCTCCTGATGTATAGACATATATTTTGAATGTGTACGCTATCCATACATGTTATCCGGGGATACGGTACCCTTTCTAACCTTTGTGCAATCACGTGCAATCCACACTGGGCCTAACACCGTCTGAGCCTGCCTCCTGATGTATAGACATATATTTTGAATGTGTACGCTATCCATACATGTTATCCGGGGATACGGTACCCTTTCTAACCTTTGTGCAATCACGTGCAATCCATACTGGGCCTAACACCATCTGAGCCTGCCTCCTGATGTATAGACATATATTTTGAATGTGTACGCTATCCATACATGTTATCCGGGGATACGGTACCCTTTCTAACCTTTGTGCAATCACGTGCAATCCATACTGGGCCTAACACCGTTTGAGCCTGCCTCCTGATGTATAGACATATATTTTGAATGTGTACGCTATCCATACATGTTATCCGGGGATACGGTACCCTTTCTAACCTTTGTGCAATCCATACTGGGCCTGACACCGTTTGAGCCTGCCTCCTGATGTATAGACATATATTTTGAATGTGTACGCTATCCATACATGTTATCTGGGGATACGGTACCCTTTCTCACCTTTGTGCAATCACGTGTAATCCATACTGGGCGTGAGAACGGCTGGCGAGCTGTTAAGCAAGCTATAGCACCTGTGGTTTGCACACGTAAGTTTTTCATTTTTTCAGGAATGACGGTTAGGCCTAATTCCGGAACTGCGGTTGACCTGCACTTACTGGGAAATCATTGTTCGCGGGTAATAATTGTAATCAGTGATCCCCATCACTAACGTTGTTCAGCGGGTTATCTGCACCTGTAAGCGACAAACGCTGGCCTTTTCAGTGTAGCGCACATGCAGCCACGGACATGTAAGGGCATGACACACTAGTTATTGGCCAATCTCATGTGCCAGAGCCTCACGTGTCCCTCTAGTAAGCCAGACTCGGACCGCGGGGAATGACGGAGTCTCGTTCGTTAACGGAATTAAGCTTGCAATGTGTGCATCTGTTCTGTAGCTGGCATGTTTGAGGTTTCCCAGGTGGAGTCGAATTTAACCGTAGGCTCCACTCCTGGTGGTGCCCTTCTGGACATTCCTTTAAGGTTCAGCTTTGCAACCATACTGCCCACGTAAAACAAACACTTTGCCTTCATGAACGCTGTTTGGAGGGTCATGACTCGTGGGAATAACGCCGCCCAATCAGTTAACCTGCTAGAGAGATCGTTCGTTGCTCCCAAGCATGACATCACACTCCCTAGGAGGAAGGTAATGCCACTGTGGCGACCGTACTCCTGGGGGCGACACAAGTGCACTGATGCCCAGCCACTGCTCGATGAATCTGCTGGTACATTGACCCAGACCACTACATTCCCCTCGCACGCTACACGGCCTGAATCTGACCCTGATGAAACTCAGGTTACCCTTCACATATACAGTTCCATCTTACACGGTGACAAAGAGGAAGCTGCAGATGAAAGTGCAGGTTCGGCCCACCCGCCATCAGACACACCACCGTACTATCAGGGGCCCTGTGCCAGTGCCGTCGCCAATGAGTGGGCCCCCCCCTGCTTGCTCAGGATCACAGCACTTGCAAAGTTGAAATACTGTGCAGTGAGATGGAAGATGGGGACGACGAGGAGTCCAGACAAGTACAGGGATTCCCTAGCGAGGAGACTTATTTGATTGTTTTCAATGTTGGGACAGCAATTTTTGGGGAGCACTATACTCTGGAGAATGATAGATGGGGCCCACCATACACTGGAACATTCCAAAGGTGGACATCAGACACCGAAGCAGCATTTACAGGGCCCATTATACACTAGAGCATTAGAAATGGGGCCCATTATGTTTGGAGCATTATTTGGGCCCATAAGACAGTGGAGCTTCATCCATGGGGACCAACATATACTGTAGCATTATGTGGAGCTCATCATATACTGTTTCAAACATTATATGGGACCAATGATTCTGTATGGAGAAATAGATGGGCCTCGTCATGAGATGTAAAAAGTGAAGTATTTTTCATTGTACTATACCGCTATTTCTCTGCCGTATCGGAGCATGATGAGTTGTGGTATGTATTAAAGGGGCGCTCTTTCGCCCAGGGCACATGAAAACCTGGAGCCAGCCCTCCCCCCCACAACTGTAGCCAAATAACCCCCATTTTTCAGTGCGTAACTTGTATTATGAAGTTAATTAAGGTTGACAAGCTTAAGTAAGAAGAATTGATGCTTTTGGCATTCAAATGGGCACTGTAGGTGTGTTTCCTGTCCTCCTCTCACTGCCGACTTTTATTCCCCATTGACTTACATTGGGTTTCGTGTTTCGGGACGACCCCGACTTTTCCCTATAATCGGACGATCTTGCTCGACCGGACTTTTGGAAAAGTCGGGTTTCACGAAACGAAACGCGACCCTAAAAAACCAAAAGTCGCTCAACTCTACTAAAGACCCCCGAGTGGGGCAACAGCAGAAATTCTTGAGTTTCCCCATAGACTTACATTGGGCTCATTGCTCGGGTCGAGTGTCTGAGCATTTCAATATGCTTGACCGTTGAGCAACGGGCACCCGAGCTTTTTAGTGCTCGCCCATCACTGCTCTAAACTTAATATTAAAGAAAAATATATTGTGTATACAGTATATCCAACTCAAATAAAACCATGTTAAATGTAAAGAAAACAGGAATGTAATGATTTGGAAATTTATTATAGCCATATTTTCTTTGCTACAGAACACATGACGCGCCCCAGAGGTCGTGGGATACTTGGTACCAGGCCGGTCATCTTTAAGGGATGTGTCACAGTTCCAGTGACACGGTCCATGGCCTCAAGCAGTCATGTAAAAGGGGTAGAATTGAATGGGGATTAAAGTTTATGTAGTGATTTGTGACGCCGCCTGTGGTATTCTGGTCAGAGTGATCAGCGCTGCAGTGCTGCTTCTCTGGGACAGATGTCATGATGTGTAAAGCGGGCAAGGGCTTTGCTCTGCAAATGTTGATATTGTTGTATATTCTGTGAGCAGTATGCATGCTGTGTGTGTGTGTTTGTGTCCACACAACATTAGTTAGATAAGTTAGGTGTAGTGTTAGCAAAGGGCCACTAGATGGGGCACTGAGCTCAACTAGTGAGAAGACTACTTAGGGGTTAACTAAGAGGAGTGGCTAGACAGGAGGAAAGGAGATAGATTTCTGTTATGAATGGGTCACCAAGGAGGAAAACAAGACCAAACTAAGTCACAGAAAACCAGAGAGGTTGGTAACTTCGCGGATTGCAGACCCCTGATCCTAACCACACAATTAACAGCAGCCATGGAGCTTACCTACAAGGATTCTAGACGCCTCGTCACAGCCGGGGAACTAAATAAGCCTAAAGCAAGAAAAGGCAAAATCTAAACTGCCCCAGAGCAGACCCCAAAGGAATAGACAGCCCCCACACATGTATTGACGGTGAGACAAGATGAAAGCACAAACACAGGTAGGAAAATAGGCTGAGCAAACGATGGGGCCCACACTAACTAGAAAGGACAGGAAAGGAAAGACACTGTGTGCAATCACGCCAAAAACCCTGCAAAAATGTCCAACACTTCTGATAGCAAAAAATACCCTGAAGTCACTAGACTTCTCCCACTATATCAGCACTCTGGCATATTCTGAGAACAGAGCAAAAAGAGGCCAATCTAATAAGGGACAAAAGGCAAACTGGCACATACAGTGACATAAGAATGGAACTTCAGCACAGCCCCATCCGGGGCTGGCTGACCACACAAAAAACTGAACAGACCAAACCAAAACAAATGTGAACATTAGCAGAGAACACTTAGCTTGAGAAGGCAGGAACTGAACTGGAAACCAAGACCTCAGGAGGCAGGAAAAAATCACCAGCATGGGAATAGGCAGTCGGCTGTCTTAAATCCAGTCTGAGACTCCAGATGTCCAATCCTCATCCTCATTATCAGGTGGCAGGTCTCTGTTAATTAGATCAGCTTCATTACCACCTCCTGCCACCACCAGAGGGACCCCGGAAAGAGAACTCACAAGTCCTCTGTCAGCACAACCAGCTCCCTCACCAGAAACCAGAGGCAGACCAGAAAATGAGTTCACAACAGATTTCCCTCCAAGAGTTAGTTGAGCTGGGGGTAGCAAACAGGACAGGACAAGAGCGAAGAAGAGCGTAATGCCTACAGCAGTAGCCAGCATGTAGTGGTGCTGGAAGCCTTGCAGTCAGGGACTGGGGACTGTAAGGCTAGCGAGACAGGAGAAGGAGTCTCGTCAGTCAAGTCAGCTAGCAAGGAAGAGCTGAAGTGACAACCCAAGCCAGTCCATTGAGTCCAGCCCATGTCTGGAGAATTGCAAGCCAGGGAGGTCCGTGGAAGAGTCCCTATGAGAGTAGCACCTGGAGTACGGAAGCATTGTGGGGAGTTTAGTGAGCTGTGAATCTAGGACACGAACAGGAGCAACAGTGCCTTAAGGGGGTGAGCTTTAACGGAAATGTTGGGTACCTTCGAGGGCTGAAGTCCGGCTCTGAAAGAAGGGAAGTGTTCCGTGTTCATCGTGCTCCGTGTGACGTGTCAGCTTGCCTGTGTGGTGCATATGTGTGAAGTGAAGGAAGAAGTGACGTACTGCTGTAGATGAAGATGTATTGCTGTTACCAAATAAACAGTCCTGTTGCTGTATTGGACGTGCTGTGCCCTGAAGAGAATAAACCTGAGTTGTTAAAGTGGTTTCCAGCCTCTGTCTGCAGTCAATTGGGTCCCCACAGTGAACAGCATATGGGTGACGAAACAGCCTCCAAGCACAGTGAGTACTGGAGCGGCCACAGCAGCTACCCCCCCGGCGGTCATGGTATTACAGATGCAGCAGAGTTGTTGAAGCTCTCCACAGGTAGAGCTGTAGTCCCAGGGCAGTAGGGATGAGTTGGTAGATGGTGAGGTAGTGTAGAGAGGAAGATGTAGCAGAGCTGGGTAAGAGGCGCAGGAAAGGAAGCAAATGACTCAATTGGATGCAGTTCCAATGGCTTTACTCACAGTTCTGTCTGCAGCACAGGTGCCACTTCAATGCTGCGTTCTCCAGGTGAGGGGTCCAGACTAGAGTTGAGCGACTTTTGGTTTTTTAGGGTCGAGTTTCGTTTCGTGAAACCCGACTTTTCCAAAAGTCGGGTCGAGCAAGATCGGCCGATTATAGGGAAAAGTCGGGGTCATCCCGAAACACGAAACCCAATGTAAGTCAATGGGGAATAAAAGTCGGCAGTGAGAGGAGGACAGGAAACACACCTACAGTGCTCATTTGAATGCCAAAAGCATCAATTCTTCTTACTTAAGCTTGTCAACCTTAATTAACTTCATAATACAAGTTACGCACTGAAAAATGGGGGTTATTTGGCTAAAGTTGTGGGGGGGTAGGGCTGGCTCCAGGTTTTCATGTGCCCTGGGCGAAAGAGCGCCCCTTTAACACATACCACAACTCATCATGCTCCGATACGGCAGAGAAATAGCGGTATAGTACAATGAAAAATACTTCACTTTTTACATCTCATGACGAGACCCATCTGTTTCTCCATACAGAATCATTGGTCCCATATAATCTTTGAAACAGTATATGATGAGCTCCACATAATGCTACAGTATATGTTGGTCCCCATGGATGAAGCTCCACTGTCTTATGGGCCCAAATAATGCTCCAAACATAATGGGCCCCATTTCTAATGCTCTAGTGTATAATGGGCCTTGTAAATGCTGCTCCAGTGTCTGATGTCCACCTTTGGAATGTTCCAGTGTATGGTGGGCCCCATCTATCATTCTCCAGAGTATAGTGCTCCCCAAAAATTGCTGTCCCAACATTGAAAACAATCAAATAAGTCTCCTCGCTAGGGAATCCCTGTACTAGTCTGGACTCCTTGTCGTCCCCATCTTCCATCTCACTGCACAGTATTTCAACCTTGCAAGTGCAGTGATCCTGAGCAAGCAGGGGGGGCCCACTCGTTGGCGACGGCACTGGCACAGGGCCCCTGATAGTACGGTGGTGTGTCTGATGGCGGGTGGGCCGAACCTGCACTTTCATCTGCAGCTTCCTCTTTGTCACCGTGTAAGATGGAACTGTATATGGGAAGGGTAACTTGAGTTTCATCAGGGTCAGATTCAGGCCGTGTAGCGTGCGAGGGGAATGTAGTGGTCTGGGTCAATGTACCAGCAGATTCATCGAGCAGTGGCTGGGCATCAGTGCACTTGTGTCGCCCCCAGGAGTACGGTCGCCACAGTGGCATTACCTTCCTCCTAGGGAGTGTGATGTCATGCTTGGGAGCAACGAAGGATCTCTCTAGCAGGTTAACTGATTGGTCGGCGTTATTCCCATGAGTCATGACCCTCCAAACAGCGTTCATGAAGACAAAGTGTTTGTTTTATGTGGGCAGTATGGTTGCAAAGCTGAACCTTAAAGGAATGTCCAGAAGGGCACCACCAGGAGTGGAGCCTACGGTTAAATTCGACTGCACCTGGGAAACCTCAACCATGCCAGCTACAGAACAGATGCACACATTGCAAGCTTAATTCCGTTAACGAACGAGACTCCGTCATGCCCCTCGGTCTGAGTCCGGCTTACTAGAGGGACACGTGAGGCTCTGGCACATGAGATTGGCCAATAACTGGTGTGTCATGCCCTTACATGTCCGTGGCTGCATGTGCGCTACACTGAAAAGGCCAGCGTTTGTCGCTTACAGGTGCAGATAACCCGCTGAACAACGTTAGTGATGGGGATCACTGATTACAATTATTACCCGCGAACGATGATTTCCCAGTAAGTGCAGGTCAACCGCAGTTCCGGAATTAGGCCTAACCGTCATTCCTGAAAAAATGAAAAACTTACGTGTGCAAACCACAGGTGCTGTAGCTTGCTTAACAGCTCGCCAGCCGTTCTCACGCCCAGTATGGATTACACGTGATTGCACAAAGGTGAGAAAGGGTACCGTATCCCCGGATAACATGTATGGATAGCGTACACATTCAAAATATATGTCTATACATCAGGAGGCAGGCTCAGACGGTGATAGGCCCAGTATGGCTTGCACATGATTGCACAAAGGTGAGAAAGGGTACCGTATCCCCAGATAACATGTATGGATAGCGTACACATTCAAAATATATGTCTATACATCAGGAGGCAGGCTCAGACGGTGTCAGGCACAGTATGGATTTGACGGCCCAGACTACACAGCGGAGGAGCAGGGAGAGGTAAAGATTGCAAATGCTGGGGCCCTGCCCAAGCAAGGGGGGCCCACTCGTGGGCGTCGGTACTGGCACTGGGCCCCTCATAGTACGGCGGTGTGTCTGACGGCGGGTGTGCACCACCACCGTCAGAGACACTTGATTGCACTATGAGGGACCCTGTGCCAGTGCCCGCGCCCAAGAGTCGGCCTACCCACCTGTCCAGGGCAACGGCACTCGCACGGTGTCGTGCGCTAGGTGGTGACCCCGGCCATGGGGGGGGAGGCAGCACAGTTAGGGAGTTTTAGAAAGTGGCATATGTTGATGTTGGACATTCAGCTGATGCAAAAGGCGAAATAGGTCAAGTCCCAGGAAGAGGTGGACCAAAGCAAGCCATTTTTCTGTCACCCTATGTGTCATCAGGGGAAGGTGGGACAAAATCCTTGGAAACCCATGTGTGGTTCATTTTAATGAAGGTTAGATCATCCACATTTTGGGTTGACAGACGGGTCCTTTTTTCTGTCAGGATTGATCCAGCTGCACTGAAGACTCTTTCCGATAGCACACTTGCAGCTGGGCAAGCTAGCTCCTGTAAGGCATATTGTGCCAATTCAGGCCAGGTGTCCAGTTTAGCGGCCCAATAGTCAAAGGGGAATGACCTGTGGGGGAGAACATCGATATGGGAGGAAAAGTAGTTTGTAACCATAGTTGACAACTGCTGTCTCCTGTCACTTTCCATCGATGCAGTATTACCAGTTGTGTGAGTGGTACTTGAAAAATCAGTCCACAACATTGTCATGAAACCCCTGTCTCCAACGCCACTTCTGCTGTGTGCACCATGAACACCTCTGGCAAGCTGCCCCCGGCCCGTACGGCTCGTGTGAGAACCATCACCGCTGCTGTGTGCTGGGAATGCCTCAAGCAACCGATTTACCAGAGTTGCTTGTTTATTAGCCAATATTAGGTCAAGGTTCTCCTGTGGCATGATGTTTTGTAATTTGCCTTTATACCGTGGATCCAGGATGCTGGCCAACCAGCAGTCGTCATCGTTCATCATTTTGGCAATGCGGGGGTCCCTTTTTAGGATCTGCAAGGCATAATCTGACATGTGGGCCAATGTTCCCGGTGTCAATGATGCACTGCGAGTGCTGGTTGGAGGAGCACTTTCTGGCAAATCCACATCCCTCCAGTCACGCACAAACCCTGTACCAGACCTTGCCACGCCAACATTTTCACTTGCCCCACGAGATGCATCCTCCTCCCCTAAGTAATCATCCCCATCATCCTCCTCCTCCTCCTCCTCTTCTTCCTCCACCTCGTCCAGGAGAGGTCCCTGAGCAGACAATAGCTGAATGTCATCAAGGATTCCCTCCTCCTCTTCCTCCTCATCAACATTGGCTGCAGACGCCTGCTCCTTAAGGTGCGTCAAAGTTTGCATGAGCAGACGCATAAGTGGGATGCTCATGCTTAGGATGGCGTCGTCTGCGCTTACCAGCCGTGTGCATTCCTCAAAACACTGAAGGACTTTACAGAGGTCTTTCAGCTTCGACCACTGCACACTTGTCAACTCCATGTCTGCTCTCAAAGTGCCTGGCCGTGTATCCTCCCACAAATGCATTATGGCCTGCCTCTGCTCGCACAGCCGCTCCACCATGTGCAGGGTGGAGTTCCACCTTGTTGCAATGTCGATAATGAGGCGGTGGTTGGGAAGGTGGAGCAATCGCTGCAGCTTCTGCATACGAACGGAGTGTACAGGCGACCGGCGGATGTGCGCGCACAGTCTTCGCACCTTCTGGAGCAGGGCTGTTAACTCCGGATAATTTTTGAGGAAGCACTGCACCACCAGGTTCAAGGTGTGAGCCAAGCAAGGTATGTGGCTGAGTTTTGAAAGGGCTATGGCTGCCACAAAATTACGGCCGTTATCACTAACTACCTTGCCTGCCTCAAGATGTACACTGCCCAGCCATGACTCAGTTTGTCGCTTCAAGTACTCGGCCAGCACCTCGGCGGTGTGTCTGTCGCCCAAACACATCATCTGCAACACAGCCTGCTGACGCTTTCCACTAGCTGCTCGATAGGGGGACACCTCATGTGCAACAGTGGCAGCTGCAGATGGAGTGCTCATACGACTGCGCTCTGTGGACGAGCTTTCGCTTCTGGAGGAGGAGGAGGAGGAGGAGGGTCGAACGCCTACAGCCAACTGTTTCCTATACCGTGGGCTAGGCAGCACTGTCCCACCACCGCTGTCCCCTGTGGACCCTGCATCCACCACATTAACCCAGTGCGCAGTGATGGACACGTAACGGCCCTGGCCATGCCGACTGGACCATGCATCAGTTGTGAGGTGCACCTTTCCACTCACTGACTGCTTGAGTGCATGGACAATGCAGTCTTTTACATGATGGTGGAGGGCTGGGATGGCTTTGCGAGAGAAGAAGTGGCGACTGGGTAGGTCATAGCGTGGTACTGCATAGGCCATGAGTTCGCGGAAAGCTGCGCTTTCCACCAACCGAAAGGGCATCATCTCAAACGAGATTAGTTTGGCAATGTGGGCGTTCAAACCCAGTGTACGCGGATGAGAGACTGAGTACTTTCTTGACCTACTCATAGTGTCTGGGAGGGTGAGCTGGACTTGAGAACTGCATATGGTGGAAGTAGCGGTGGACAGGGCGGACTGAGAGAGGGTTGATGATGGTGATGGAGTTGGTGTTCTTTCTGATGGCCTAGATTCAGTATATCGTTGATATAACAGTGGGATTCGCTGACTGCTGTGGCCTTGCAACGACAACTCAACATTTGCTGCTGTGCTAACTGGTGGGCTTACAGTGGGGGAAACAATGTAGCGTTGCTGACTACCTTCTTTGTGATCAGTTGCACATGTGGCACTTGAGGTTTGGTGTTGTGTCCACGCTTGCAAGTGCATGCTGGTTAAATGTCTAAGCATGCAACTGGTATTCAAATTTTTCAGATTTTTCCCTCGGCTAAAGGTCTTTGCGCACTTCTTACAGATAACCTTGGCCTGATCATGAGGATTTTGTTCAAAAAAGTGCCACACTGCACTCTTCCTACTTTGGCAGACATTTTGCGGCCTAGCACTCTGTGATCTTTTGACCCTCTGGACAAGCTGTCCAGCAACTCTTTGGATTTTTGGAACCTGTCTTTGGAGTGCTCCGGGCCTGCCAGATAACAGCTGTTGCGTTGTCGATGTCTGCTGTGGATGCTCCTCATCTGAGCTATTGGAAGCAGCACCCTCTTCCCCCAATGGATGCCAATCTGGGTCAACAACTGGGTCATCCATCACCTCCTCTTCAATGTCATGTGCACCTTCCTCTGTGTCACCGTGTATGATGGTAAAGTGTGCGGGAAGGGGCACCTGAGTCTCATCAGGGTCAGAATCTGGCTCTGTACACTGCGAGGACAATGTAGTGCTCTGAGTGAATGTACCAGCAGAATCATCTATCAGCGGCTGTGCATCAGTGCACTCCATGTCAGATTCATCTTGGCCTGGGTAATTCACCATTTCACTTGATAATCCAGGCATGGTATGTGAAAACAGCTCCATGGAGTAATCAGTAGTATGGCCTGCGTCATCCTTCAATCTTGGTTGGGGTGAAGGACACAAGGAAAGGTGTGATTCATGAACATGAGCCTCCAATGACGACTCAGTGCTTTTATTTTTTTACAACTTCAGAAGAGGAGGCGATAGAGCTGGAGGTTGAGTCAGCAATGTAAGACAAAACTTTTTCCTGAAGCTCTGGCTTTAAAAGCGGTTTGCCAACTCCTAGAAAACTAAGCCTTCGAGGCCTTGTGGAGCCAGACGATGACGCAGGCTCAACACCTCCTGCATTCGGTCCTATTTTGCTTTTGCCACTACCATCAGATCCACCACCAACACCATCATTACCAGCTACCATCCCCCGCCCAATTCCACAGCCTCTTCCAACAGCCTTCCTCATTTTTGGTAGAAATGTAGACAAAATCCAACAAACTATATAGTAATGTAAAACAAGGTACAAGGTGTCTATAGGACAGGGGAGATTTTGAATTTCTGCAGACACTTGTGGACACTGGACACTTTTGGATTGTGTGAGGCCCACTGAATATCAGAGCGCTATGTCACAGGCTCGATGGCACAGGTGTGAAAAAAGTGACTACAGGATAAGGGAGATTTTGAATTTCTGCACACACTAGTGGACACTGGACACTTTTGGATTGTGTGAGGCCCACTGAATATCAGAGCGCTATGTCACAGGCTCGATGGCACAGGTGTGAAAAAAGTGACTACAGGATAAGGGAGATTTTGAATTTCTGCACACACTAGTGGACACTGGACACTTTTGGATTGTGTGAGGCCCACTGAATATCAGGGCGCTATGTCACAGGCTCAATGGCACAGGTGTGAAAAATGTCACTAGAGGATAACGGAGATTTTGAATTTCTGCACACACTAGTGGACACTGGACACTTTTGGATTGTGTGAGGCCCACTGAATATCAGAGCGCTATGTCACAGGCTCGATGGCACAGGTGTGAAAAAAGTGACTACAGGATAAGGGAGATTTTGAATTTCTGCACACACTAGTGGACACTGGACACTTTTGGATTGTGTGAGGCCCACTGAATATCAGGGCGCTATGTCACAGGCTCAATGGCACAGGTGTGAAAAATGTCACTAGAGGATAACGGAGATTTTGAATTTCTGCACACACTAGTGGACACTGGACACTTTTGGATTGTGTGAGGCCCACTGAATATCAGAGCGCTATGTCACAGGCTCGATGGCACAGGTGTGAAAAAAGTGACTACAAGGATAAGGGAGATTTTGAATTTCTGCACACACTAGTGGACACTGGACACTTTTGGATTGTGTGAGGCCCACTGAATATCAGAGCGCTATGTCACAGGCTCGATGGCACAGGTGTGAAAAAAGTGACTACAGGATAAGGGAGATTTTGAATTTCTGCACACACTAGTGGACACTGGACACTTTTGGATTGTGTGAGGCCCACTGAATATCAGAGCGCTATGTCACAGGCTCAATGGCACAGGTGTGAAAAATGTCACTAGAGGATAACGGAGATTTTGAATTTCTGCACACACTAGTGGACACTGGACACTTTTGGATTGTGTGAGGCCCACTGAATATCAGAGCGCTATGTCACAGGCTCGATGGCACAGGTGTGAAAAAAGTGACTACAGGATAAGGGAGATTTTGAATTTCTGCACACACTAGTGGACACTGGACACTTTTGGATTGTGTGAGGCCCACTGAATATCAGAGCGCTATGTCACAGGCTCGATGGCACAGGTGTGAAAAAAGTGACTACAGGATAAGGGAGATTTTGAATTTCTGCACACACTAGTGGACACTGGACACTTTTGGATTGTGTGAGGCCCACTGAATATCAGAGCGCTATGTCACAGGCTCGATGGCACAGGTGTGAAAAAAGTGACTACAGGATAAGGGAGATTTTGAATTTCTGCACACACTAGTGGACACTGGACACTTTTGGATTGTGTGAGGCCCACTGAATATCAGAGCGCTATGTCACAGGCTCGATGGCACAGGTGTGAAAAATGTCACTAGAGGATAACGGAGATTTTGAATTTCTGCACACACTAGTGGACACTGGACACTTTTGGATTGTGTGAGGCCCACTGAATATCAGAGCGCTATGTCACAGGCTCGATGACACAGGTGTGAAAAATGTCACTAGAGGATAACGGAGATTTTGAATTTCTGCACACACTAGTGGACACTGGACACTTTTGGATTGTGTGAGGCCCACTGAATATCAGAGCGCTATGTCACAGGCTCGATGGCACAGGTGTGAAAAATGTCACTAGAGGATAACGGAGATTTTGAATTTCTGCACACACTAGTGGACACTGGACACTTTTGGATTGTGTGAGGCCCACTGAATATCATAGCGCTATGTCACAGGCTCGATGGCACAGGTGTGAAAAATGTCACTAGAGGATAACGGAGATTTTGAATTTCTGCACACACTAGTGGACACTGGACACTTTTGGATTGTGTGAGGCCCACTGAATATCAGAGCGCTATGTCACAGGCTCGATGGCACAGGTGTGAAAAAAGTGACTACAGGATAAGGGAGATTTTGAATTTCTGCATGCACTAGTGGACACTGGACACTTTTGGATTGTGTGAGGCCCACTGAATATCAGAGCGCTATGTCACAGGCTCGATGGCACAGGTGTGAAAAATGTCACTAGAGGATAACGGAGATTTTGAATTTCTGCACACACTAGTGGACACTGGACACTTTTGCATTGTGTGAGGCCCACTGAATATCAGAGAGCTTTGTCACAGGCTCGATGGCACAGGTGTGAAAAAAGTGACTACAGGATAAGGGAGATTTTGAATTTCTGCACACACTAGTGGACACTGGACACTTTTGGATTGTGTGAGGCCCACTGAATATCAGAGCGCTATGTCACAGGCTCGATGGCACAGGTGTGAAAAATGTCACTAGAGGATAACGGAGATTTTGAATTTCTGCACACACTAGTGGACACTGGACACTTTTGCATTGTGTGAGGCCCACTGAATATCAGAGCGCTATGTCACAGGCTCGATGGCACAGGTGTGAAAAAAGTGACTACAGGATAAGGGAGATTTTGAATTTCTGCACACACTAGTGGACACTGGACACTTTTGGATTGTGTGAGGCCCACTGAATATCAGAGCGCTATGTCACAGGCTCGATGGCACAGGTGTGAAAAAAGTGACTACAGGATAAGGGAGATTTTGAATTTCTGCACACACTAGTGGACACTGGACACTTTTGGATTGTGTGAGGCCCACTGAATATCAGAGCGCTATGTCACAGGCTCGATGGCACAGGTGTGAAAAAAGTGACTACAGGATAAGGGAGATTTTGAATTTCTGCACACACTAGTGGACACTGGACACTTTTGGATTGTGTGAGGCCCACTGAATATCAGAGCGCTATGTCACAGGCAGAAAATGGCTAGTGTATCACAAACTACAAGGTGTATGTAGAATTGGGCAGAATAGGAATCTCCCTAGAGTGTAGGTCTGTAAGAACGGAACAAGTCCTCCACTTATCCTTCCACAGTGACACACAGATAGCTTCACTGTGGCTGTGATAACAGCCGTTACACGGTACTGTGTGAGGAGCGTACACCGCTGTATGGTGTGAAAAAATGCACGCTCAGTACCTCAGCAGGACAAAAAAAAAAATTGGGATTGCTTTTAAAAAAGCAGTTTGCAGAGCAGTGGGTAAACAGCAATGCAGCTGTCAGGAAGCCTTAGAAGGCAGCCTAACAACCAACACCGCTGATCCACCACAATATAGCCTCCCCTTGCACTGCACACACAGTGACTGGTGTGTTGTACAGGCAAAATCGCTAGCAGCAGAAGCAGTTTTTTTTTCTTCTCCCTGCCTAACGCTCTCCCTACAGAATCAGCAACCTCTCCCTATGCTAAGATCGGCAGAAGTAAGATGGCGGTCGGCGTGCATGCCCTTTTATAACCCCTGTGACGCCCACCAAAGCAAGCCAATCACTTGCATGCCCTTCTGAAAGATGGTGGTGACCCCTGCCTATGTCATCACGTTGCCCACAGTGTCCGTGGATCCTGATTGGCTGAAAAAGAGCGCAAAACAAACTTTTGAAACGCGACTTTGGCGCGTAAGTCGCCGACCTCGTGGCCGACCTCATCCTAGGGTCGGGTTTCGTTTCATGAAACCCAACTTTGCCAAAAGTCGGCGACTTTTGAAATTTTTCGACCCGTTTCGCTCAACTCTAGTCCAGACAACTCCCAGATAAGATGAAGTACACCCTTCCAGCTCTCCCTGTCAGTATGTACCTTTCTTGTCCATCTCCACACAATATGCTGCTTTAACTCCTTCCTTCCTCTCCAGCACTTCACAGTTATCATTCAGGGCCAGCAGCTGTGAATCCTGTCAGACAACGCTCTGCCATTTCTGTGATCCTATATAGCTGCCTTTCCAGTTGGACTAAGCGTGGTAGGGGCGATGGTCCATAAAGTAAACAAACTATCGGCTTGCTAGTGGCGCCCTGAGGTACGCGGACTAGGCTAGGGGCCGTTCCCTTTGTGACCAATTTCTCCCTCCACCTGTCCTGAAGTCAGCGTGGAGAAGGGACCCACGGGGAGTATGCTCCAGCCATGTCCCAGAAGAACCTTCTTTCCTTTAGGAAGCTTCCTTTGTAATCCAATCCGTCCAGCAGCCTCTAATCTATAGAGCTGCTGCAGACACATCCTTCTCCTTCCCTCCCTCAGAGGGATCTGATCTTGCTTTCTATCCTACTCCCGCTCTCAAGCTAAGCTCCGCCCACCTCCCAGCAATCTTCGTGTTCCAAGCAGGGACCATAAAGGGTGCTCTGCTACACTACTGTTGTGTGTGGGATGCAGGTGTTGGAGTCTGGTTGGGTGCATTCACCTTACCTGGTGGTGGGATACCACACCTCTGGGTGAGGTGCAGTACCTATGTGGTGACTGGACCCTCAGGGGCGCCACACACACATCAGTTGATAAGTTCAAAGTTAAACAATTTCCACTGCATTATAAAAAAAATATAATTTAGAAATTGGTGACAGTAACACATTTCAAAAACCATTAGGACTAGGCCATGTCTACCATTGTGTAGCATCCCTTTTCTTTTTACAAGTTTGCAAACATCTGGGAGGTGAGGAGATGAATTTCTGGAGTTTTGGGAGAAGAATGTTTTACCATTATTGTCTAGGGTAGGATTCTAGCTGCTCAGTATTTTTGGGTCTTTGCGAAATTTTTAATTTTATAATGCACTAAATGTTGTTTTGCTGATGAAAAGTTTGGACTGCAGTAGGCCAGTTCATCACCTGAAGATTGCTTTTGCGAACCAAGGCCTTCCCTGAAACAGACATTGTCCAGACGGTAGCATATGTTGTTCTAAACCCTTTACATAAAGTTATATAATGTTCAGCATTGATAATTGATTTGAAGATGTGTAAGCTGCCCATGTCATAGGTACTAATGCAGCCCCATACCATTAAAGAGAATTTATCTGATAGGTTAAAAAAGAGGAGATACAACGCGTTTTGGATACAGTATATATCCTTCATCAGGTATCATAAAAACACAGTACAAATCCTAATAGTATGAAATTCCTTTTATCCCAGTCTCAGAAACTTGATTTAGGGTGTGGACAAAGTTCAGGAACACACCCACTGCTTGATCCAACCTTGACAACATAGATGCAGAAAAAAAAAACGCAGAGGTAGAAAAACCCAGAGAAAAATAAAAGGCAATGTTTAAACTCTCTCTATGATATCATTCAATCCATTTGGATATAATGTTCCCAGGCGATATATCCAAAACGTTTCTTTCCGGTTTAAAAGAGCATTCCTATTTGCAACACCAGAGGGTATCTGCTCCACCGGAGTTATTTTTATGTTAAAAATGTTGTTATGTTTAATTAGCAGATGCCTTGAGAGAATGTTTTAAAAAGCCATTTTTTGCTCTATTTCTGTGACCATTAATGCGGGACTGCAGTGTCTGCACAGTGCGTCCCACATATTGCAAATCGCAACTGCATGTGATGACATATACAAATAATCACTGCTACAGGTGAGTCTTTGTGAAATCTCAAAGACCTCACCAGTATAATTACATTTGATAGTTTTAGCCCCGTGATCTAGAATCCCACAGGTACAACATTTTTTAGAGGTGTATTTAAAAACTCCGGTTCCTTGAGAAACACCACATAAAATTTGATCCGTACTTTTTTTATGTTTTTTCCTTTTGAATCCAACTGTTTTTTTAATTTACTGGGGACCACCAAATTTTTCAAAGTTTTCCCCCTTCTATATGTAATACCTGGTTTATCAGGTTTCCCAAAACAGGGTCACGCTTCAATATATACAAATATTTTGAAAGCACAGTTCTTATGACTTTATTTCCCCTATTGAATGTTGTCACAAAATTCAATTTCCGGTGATCATCACTTTTTTCTTTACCAATGGTCAAATTATCCCCCTTCCTATTTTTCCTTTTAAACATTCCTCCTGTTTTTACTTTGTTATCCCTATATGCACCATTTATCAAATTTTGTGGGTATCATATTTCCTTAAATTTTCTTTTTAGAATTTTAGACTTAGCTACATAATCAGAAAAGTATCCCAGAAGGATTTTTGAGGATACACAATCTAAAGCCATATTAGTCTTCGATCAGGTGAGTGCATAAAATTGTGCACTGTTTAAAGACTATAATATTGTGTTTCCGCACTTAGGGCGCCGCGATTTGTCTGTTCTTCTCTCCCAAACAGGGTTTTTTTTGTATATTAAAGAGAATTTGTCACTAGTGATGAGCGAGTATACTCGTTGCTTGGGTTTATTTTGACGTGCTCGGAGATTTAATGTTTGTCGACACAGCTGCATGATTTGCGGCTGCTAGACAGCCTGAATACATGTGTGGAATTCCTAACAAACAGGCAATCCCCACATGTATTCTGCCTGTCTAGCAGCTGCGTTGACACTAAATCTCCGAGTATGCCAAAATACTTGGATATCACCCGAGCAACGAGTATACTCGCTCATCACTATCTGTCACCACTTTTGAGCTACAGTATGTAACCTATTAATATGGGCATTGAGGTTATAGACTGCTGAAAGAAACCTACCTGTATGGCTCATATCAGATGCCTTGTTAAGAAATCTGCTTTTATCACTTAATGTAAATGAGTTCTTCCAGGCTATGGGGAGGATGCTGCCTGGAAGATAACTTTTGCCTGTGTACTTCATTATCATGTGAATCACCTCCCTCAGTGTCACTGTGTGCCTGTGACTTCAGGTTTTTGTCCTGTGAAGTTCCTGTGAGTATTGGCTTCACATTCCTACCGTGCAGGTGCCAGCGAGTCACCGGTACGTCCACTTCCATCATTCTCCGGCATGCAGAAACAATGAGAGTGGAAATACCAGTAACTCGCCAACACCTGCCCTGTAGGAACATGAAGCCAATGCCCAGAGAAGAGCTGAACACTGAAAAGGAATGATGGCACTGGGACTGCGCAGGCGTGAAATTAAAAAACAGATGTCAGAGGCACACAGTAATGCTCTGTCAAGCAATTCACATGATAAAGAAGTATGGCAGCAGATTTATCTTCCAGCACCATCCGTGACGATAGTCACTACTCACGGACAGGCCGTGAGGCAGGATAGTCAAATTTTCCAGGGTCAGATACCAAGAGAGCACGTAGCAAACTAAAGGGAAAAGAAGACAAAGATGAAGACAGGTCATGGTCCGATGTCAGAATACCAGAAAGAAAGTGGATCACAGCAAAGGGGCCAGGCAAATGGATTGTCAGAATAAGGTCCAAGGTCAGGCTGAAAAAGATCAACAGAGCATAGAAATACAAGGCAAAACAACTGAGCAGATACTATGTCTGGCAGAGGTCTGGGACTGATTGCTACACTAAGTACAGTAGCTGAGTAGCCAGCTGGTAAAGGGAATGCCTAAAAGAATCTCAGCACTTCCCACACTCAGGTAGGATGTCTGAGCTGTCCATCAAAACACCAACAGATTGGAAGACTGAGCTGTCAGTCACCATGTCCGTGACACACTTAATGAAGGAATTGGAACAGCATCCTCCCCATAACCTGGACGAACTCATTTACATAAAGTGATAAACAGGAAGGACTTTTTTCACCAGTCTTCAATCTGTGTGCCCATATTAATAAGTTACATAGCTAAAAAGTAATGACAGATTCCCTTAAGGCGGCACAGTGGCTCAGTTGATAGCACTGCAGCCTTGCAGCGCTGGGGTCCTGGATTCAAATCCCACCATTTTTTTCCCTTTTTTTTCAAAATTAAGCATTGTTCATTAATAAACATCGGCCTTGGCATTATATAGCTATCTATCTATCTATCTATCTATATGTGTATATATATATATATATATATATGGATAGATATAGCTATCTATCTATAGATATATCTATCTGTAGATATATCTCTCTAGATTCAAATTCAACTTCAAAGAAGCTTTATTGGCAGGACTAAATACACATTAGTTTTGCCAAAGCAAGTGTACAAAAGGGAATAGGGATAGGGACTGTAGGGATGTTGGGAAGGGGCTGTAGGAAAGGTGGATGGGGGCAGATCCAGGATGGGGCTATAGAAGTCCATGGCATAGGGAAGGTGGATGGGGGGATGGGGCAGATCCAGGGTGGGGGCCATAGAAGTCCATGGCATAGGGAAGGTGGATGGGGGCAGATCCAGGGTGGGGCTATAGAAGTCTATGGCATAGGGAAGGTGGATGGGGGGATGGGGCAGATCCAGGGTGGGGCTATAGAAGTCCATGGCATAGGGAAGGTGGATGGGGGGATGGGGTCAGATCCAGGGTGGGGCTATTGAAGTCCATGGCATAGGGAAGGTGGATGGGGGGATGGGACAGATCCAGGGTGGGGGCCATAGAAGTCCATGGCATATCATAGTTCTCTTTCTCGCAGTGTATGGCATGCGCTCACATATTGCGCTGCTATCTCCACTGCTCTCTCTTCTTCCCCATCAGGATATATGTTTTCTCTTCCTCCTTCATGGTGATGAAATCCGGGAAGAGATGTGAGAGTCTCCTGAAGTGAGTGTCTCTCACTGCTGAATATTTGGGGCAGTGTAGCAGGAAGTGGGTCTCATCCTCCAGGGCCTCCTGGTCACAGTGTAGGCACAGTCTTTCCTCCCTGGGCTTGTAGCTCTGCCTGTGTCGGCCAGATTCGATGGCCAGACTGTGGGCACTGAGTCTATATCGGCTCAAGATCTAGATCTAGATAGATAGATAGATCTAAAGATAGATAGATATATCTATCAATATATCTATCTATATCTATATCTATCTATCTATATATCTATCTATATATCTATCTATAAATATATCTATCCATGGATATAGCTATCTATAGATATATTTATCTATAGATAAATGTATTTATATATATTTTTCTATAGATATATCTATCTATAGATATATCTATGGATAGATATATCTATGGATAGATAGATAGATATATCTATAGATAGATATATCTATAGATATATAGATCTATCTATATCTATCTATATCCAGTATCTATCTATAGATATATATATCTATGGATAAATTTATCTATAGATAGATATATCTATGGATAGATATAACTATAGATAGATATACAGATAGACATATCTATGGATATAGATAGATAGATAGATAGATAGATAGATAGATAGATATATGGATATCTATATCTATATTTATTTATATCTATCTATATCTATAGAATTATCTTTATATATATCTATAGATATATCTATGAATATAAATATATACATATATATGGATAGATAGAACGATAGAACGATAGATAGATAGATAGATATAGATCTATCTTACTAGAGATCTATGAAAAAATAGAATTAGAGCAGCACAATAAAAAACAATAGAGAGTCCGGGTGCAAAGCTCCCACAGGCTTACAAACACGCATACAAATCTGCATGAAAAAAAAACCTGAAAATCTGCATCAAATCCTCACTGATTTTTACCTGCATTTTCTGCCAAGAGGTGCAGATTCTGTGCAGAAAATTCTGCAGGCAAATCGGCAACGTGTACACATACCCTTAAAAATGCAAGCTTTGAAGTGTTCTGATAACAAGCTGGATGCTCCCTCTCCCCTTGAGTCTGGTGAATGTGGCATCTGTTGTTGCCAAAAAGGATTTCAAACATCTGGGATATTTTTGGTTGTAAATTACAAAGGGAGCTGCCAGCAGTGGATCTTGATGATTTGCATGCCAACTGCATTCAGTATGGAAAAACTTTCCTCCGACAGCCTTTAGTAACTTCATACTCAGAACATAATAATTTGAGATGTTTTCAAAATTTTATATCCATTTTTTCATTATTTGCATACAATTAACATGTATATCAATCCTGTGATCAGTGGCGGTGATGTGAAAAGTGGCCGAAGACTTGACAGTGAGTATAAATATTTTTTACATTTTTTTTACTTTTGATGGTCCTTTTTTACGATTCAACAAAATTGTGGCCAGGTGACTTCCATTGTGTTGAAATTAATTAAAAAAAATATGCATTTTGGCAAATTTTTATAATATTTAAATAAAATTCAATTCCACTTGAATATTTTAACTCACATATAAGCTGTATATTTTGCTATGTACTATAGGTATCTATTACACACTTTTGCAATCAGAGTATTGCATATTCTGGATAATTCAATAAAGGCAGAATGGAAAGGAAGTTTGTATAGAATGTCTAGTCATTTTAGCTGTATAAATGCTAACCAGGAAATTTCATTGATTACCTCTTAAATCTGATTACTACTTAGACTATATAAAGATACCATGCATTTTCCTCATGAAGTTGTTTAGGAAATAGCTTAGAAACAATAGCAAGTTAATGGCCATCATCAGGTGCAAGCTCCATTTCCTCAGTAATAGAATTTAAAAACTTCTATAACCAGTAAAACACATATATTAAAACTGAATATACAATGCATTAGAAAGTTAGTATTTACGCATAGACTTTCTAAAACATAAAATTGTATGAATGCAGTTTATTGCCACACAATAAAATGTTACTTATTTTCATATATATCAATCACTTTTTGCCGTATTTCAAAAATTCAATTATTGTTGTTTAACGTTTTTTGGCACAACTTATTCAGTGTAACTGGCTCCCAAGGCATATTAAGTCAGCAAGTGTATAAAGTAATTAGTATAAATCATAGTCTTTTCATGGAAATGTAGAATAGAACACAAGAGAATGAACAGTATGCCATAAAAAAAGAAAAAGAGAAGAATCGGTGAATGTAAAATATAAACATATACTGTAGTATACATTTTATAGAAGATATGACACAAAAAGAAAGGGGTCCTAACACCCACAGAGTATACGCTTTTAAAATATTTTTTTATTGAAATATATTTAAAACTGCAAACAGTAATTAAAACACAGAGGCTGCTGAGCATGAATGCAGGGAAGAACACTCATCAAATATAAAGTGCAACACGATTACTGTATAATATGTGTGCGCTAAGAAGGCCTGTCTTCATATAACACAGTAGTACGGTGGGTTAACTACCTTAACAGTCTGGACAAAAGTGGCCTAAGTGCAGAAACACATGTAGATGTAGCTCTTTTGAGTGTCCCCTCTGCCCCAACGCATGTTTCGTTAAGACTAAAGATGGGCGGACACGGAGTCCGCACTTCAATTTTTCTAATTATTTAAAGAAATAATTAAGAAGGAGTAGGATCCCCCCCCCATTTTTGACAACGTGCTTTGCTAAAGCAAACAGCTGGGGGCCGGTATTCTCAGCCTGGTAAGGGGCAATGGATATTGGCCCCTAGCCTAAAAATAGCAGCCCACAGCTGCTCAGAAAAGGTGCATCTATTATAAGCACCAATTCTGGTACTTTGCCCGACTCTTCACACTTGCCCTGAAGTGGTGGCAAGTGGGGTCGATGTCACATTTGTATTGTCCGGTGACTTCAAGCCCACGGCTTAGCAATGGAGAAGCTTCTATAAGACACCTAATCATTACTAATCCTATAGGTATTGTCACGGGTGTGTCAGGGGTGACTGACTCTCAACCTGGATCTGGCTGTAGAAGGTCTTTGCAATTAGCTCAAGCACCTTCTTGATTCTTATGTCTCTGTTGTGTAGCGATATCCCTCTCCCTTTAGGACCCGATGGTTACCTCCACCTTCTGCTGCTAATTAGACACCTTTGCTAAGGGTTTATATTTATTCCATGTCTGCAGCATGTTGCTGTGGTTAGCTCTTACTTGTCTCTGTCTAGTTGGAAGTATCATCAGTCAGTTTGTACCTTCTTAGAAGACACTTGGAGGACTGCTGGCGTGACATCTTGGTGGTCTTCAAGCTAAGTGTTCCTTTTGTTCATCTACCCTTTCTGTCTTTATGCAATTAAAGAAAAAAGTGGAGTAGCCATCAACCATAAGACAAGGATGTGAAAAAAATAAAAACAAGCCTTTATTATCTCACATTTAAAAGAATATCAGACATTTATAAGTACACACATGAGGTGAAATAGAAAAAGTCATCCATATATGAAGCAAGGAATCGCCCCTACATATAAGATGACAAAAGGTAAAAAAGCCACATGCATAAAATAGAAATCAATGCGATCAGGTCACCCAAGTGTGCTGTGTAACTATCCCAGGACTATGTCTCCATACAGGACACAAAGGTGCTACTTATAACATAATGCCAAAACATATATACAGCAGCAGAATGTGGCTCCAAAAAGTATCTCAATCAATACCGGGATCATACCCGGAGTCCATAATGCCCATGTCACTTACCCATGATGGGATTGTAGAGAAGGGGAGATGCCTCGCTCGACCCCGATGCTCGTTTCACCTCGGCTTTCTCAAGGGGAAGTGCCTGTTTGTTGTCATCCACCCATATATAAATGCGGCGTCCCCGGTGTCGATAATCGAGGCGGCGCATGCCCAGTGGGGCCGATCGGCACTCTCGCGATGGCCCGCCACCATCAATGGGCCGCACGCATGCATGGTGAAAGCACCACTTAGACATCATCAACATGCGCGCAACCCACAATGTGATGGCCGGAGCATTGCGTACTTTCTGTCTTTAGTTGTAGTGGGGACTGACTAGTGCCTACTCTGTCCTCTCCATAACCAGGGCCTATCGCTAGGGTCATGCAAGGATTAGGTTCCTGCTCGGCAGAACCTATATAGGGAAGTTTAGGGCAGAGAGGGTGATTTTAGATCTGTATAGGGGTCTCTCTACTCCCCACTTCCCTTTTATTTGGGCTCCCCCCTCCCTTTTCCCATTTGCTTTTCACTTACTCCTTCCTCACCCAGCGTGACATGTATATGGTAAATAAAGACTACAGCAGGTATAAAATCACTGAGTATAAGCTGAGATTTTCAGCCCATTTTTTAAGCCTGAAAGTGTCCCTCTCGACTTATACTCGAGTCATATACCTGGGGGTCGGTGGGGGAGGGGGAGCGCAGGTGTCAAATCATACTCACCTCCTCCTGGCATGGACTCTGCAGCCCCCCTGCTTCTCCCATGGTCTCTGGCACCTGTGTTCAGCGGTCACATGGTACCGCTCATTAAAGTCATGAATATGCGCATATTCATGACTTTAATGAGCTGTACCACATGACCGCTGAATGAAGGAAGAGCTGCGGTGTCGGAACCATGGGAGAAGCAGGGGCTGCAGAGATGCGCCAGGAGGGGTTGAGTATGACGGGGAGGACGGGGGAGCCATATTTACCTGTCCCGGTTCCACCGCCGTGTGCCGCTCTGTCCTCCGCATCCTCTGTCAGTGACGTTCAGGTCAGAGGGTGATGGCGGTGGTGTAATGAGGACAGGTGAATATCTCAGGTACCAGGGCCTTGAGCCAGTGGCGAAAGTGGCACCTGGTCCCCATAGTGCGCCGGTGTCCCCGCCTGCTCAGTACACTGGCACCTGGCCCCCAGCAATGAGAGGTGAGTATGTCTTTTCTTTAGTCGCAGCAGCAGCATATGGTGCCTATTCTATGGAGCATCTTATGGGGCTTGTTGTGAGTTCATTTTCCCCTTCACCATTGAAACTCCCTCTTCTGGTGAAGGAAGGTAGTGAGGCTGATTACAATGCACCTGGGTATGATGATGATGATGACTGGGTGACGGGAATTGAATTGCTGATTGGATATAAGGCAGCCGACGCCCTTCTGCCTTGCTGGTGATCTCTCTGAGAGATTCTAGGAGACCAGTCTGATTCCTGCTCCTCAAAAGCTAAGTTTTCTGCACTGCTTTTTGCATTTGTGTTTTGTTTTGTTTTGCCTTGTTTTTCTGAATTTCTGCCATTCCCTGCTAGGGTGAGTTGAATTCCTTTTTGCTCTGTCTTCAGAAAATACCTGATTGCTGATATAGTCTTTTTGAAGCCTAGCGTCTTCAGGGCCTTTTTCCCTATCAGCCTGTTGGCCCTTGTTTTGATAGGGTTTTTGGTGGATTGCAGACAGCAGCTTTCCTATCCTGTCCTATTTAGTTAGCTTGGGCCCCATCATTTGCTCAGCCTATCTTTCTATCTGTGTGAGTGTTTTTTCATCCTGCTTCATCGTCATTATATGTTGGGGGCTGCCTATTGCTTTGGGGTCTGCTCTGGGGCAGTTTAGATTTCCCTTTCTGTCTTTAGGCTATGTAGTTCTCCGGCTGTGATCGAGGGGTCTAGGGCACCGTAGGAACCCCCCACGGCTACTGCTAGCTGTTGTTGATAGGTTCAGGGGTCTGCAATCCGATAGCTGCCAACTTCTCTGGTTTTCTGGACTTAGCTAGTATTTCTGTTTTTGCCTCCTATGGTGACTCATTCATAACAGGGGCCATAACCTTTATGGAGCAGCATATGGGGCATAATCTATGGAGCATCTTATGGGGCCATAACCTTTATGGAGCAGCATATGGGGCATAATCTATTCATATTATGGGGCCATAACCTTTATAAAGCAGCATATGAGGCATAATCTATGGAGCATCTTATGGGGCCATTATTAACCTTTATGGAGCAGCATATGGGGCATTTTATTCTATGGAGCATCTTATGGCGCCATAACCTTTATGGAGCAGCATATGGGGCATATTATTCTATGGAGCATCTTATGGGGCCATAACCTTTACGGAGCAGCATATGGGGCATATTCTATGGAGCATCTTATGGGGCCATTATTAACCTTTGTGTAGCATTATATGGGGCGTATTTTGTATGGAGCATCTTATGGGGCTCCTAATTCAATATGGATATTCAAAAACATTTAACCTACTGATGTCTCAATTAATTTTACTTTTATTGGTATCTATTTTTATTTTTGAAATTTACCAGTAGCTGCTGCATTTTCCACCCTAGGCTTATACTCGAGTCAATAAGTTTTCCCAGTTTTTTTGTGGCAAAATTAGGGGGTCGGCTTATACTCTTGTCGGTTTATACTTGTGTATATACAGTAAAACAAAACACTTACTTCTTTATTTAAAAATAACAATCACAGTTATACTCACCTAATTCCACTGAATCCTTTGTCTCCTGTAATAAAACAAAAATGAAAAACAGCAATATCCCTCACCTGTCAATCATTCTGTCCCACGCCATAATCCATGTCTAGGGGATAAACCATTTTCAACCTGGACAGTGCCAAGATGTGACCGTCCAGACTGAGAACCACTGATGAATCAGCTGCTGCGTACGCAGCATCAGTGACTAGCGATAACGTCATTGAGGCTACTGCCCGTCACTGAGGCTGCATTCCCAGACAGGCAATGAACTTCAGTGACCTTGGTGATATCCCCACTAGCACCGTGAGAAATTCTCACAGTGCAGAGGCGAGCTCACCGCAGTGAAATTCTCCTGGTGAACTCGCCTCTGCACATTGAGACATTCTCAGCTATGTAGAGCAGGTATGTAGATGGAGACTTGTGTGAATAATGCAATGAAGAAGAGTAGATTACATTATAGCGCTAATAGGGGCTTAGGATGTAATTATTGGGAGGGGGTTGGATGTGGCTTGCAACCATCTCTCAGAGCTGAATGTGGCTCTCAAGATAAGAAAGGTTGGCAATCATTAATTTTGAAAAATTGACACATTGATGCTGTTTTGAAGGCAAAGGGCTATCACATCAAATATTGATTTGATTGAGATTTCTCTTTTTCTCATTCTCACACAGAATTTTATTTGATAAATTACACTATTAAATAAGCACTCCCATTAAGTTTTTTGTTAATTAAATGTGTGTATATATGCATGTAAGGTAGTGTAATTGTATTAATATACCTGCCTACCACTGCTCCCTTTAGTGTACAGCACCGTTCTAGTGGTAGGAAAGTATATATTATATTTCTAGTCTATGGCACAGTTTTGCTAGCATCTATACATTGGCTAACATGGTAGCACAAATTCACCTGTACCAGGACTTTCAGTACCATTATTTATAACGCCACTTTATGCTTTAGACAAACAAGTACTAATACATGATTTGATGCACAATGGCTAGTGTACAAAATAATGACTTCTAATTACTACTGAAACTCTTGAGCTCCAGCAGAGACATATGAGTGGATTGGACCGAATCTAACTTCTAAGTCGTTAAAGAAGTGAAGGAGTTAATTCTGTTCAGCCTCATTAACAATCATTAAACATTTGCATCACTCAGAAAATAATGGTACTTTAGAGTTCTGAATTATTATGTGTTGTTTGCAATGATAAAGACAAGAATTTCTCTTTTTGTATTATCTACTCACAAGAAATGTTTTTTATGCTCTTGAAAAGAGTGCGGTTGCTTTTTTGTTCTTTTACTAAACACATAATTGGGTTTTTTTTATACAAACACCTTTATTTTCTACAATAGCAATGCAATAAACCCCCACTGCTCTTAAGCAAACAGATATAGAAAGCATTCCTATAATTGTTTCCTTACGAAGCCATATGTGAAATATCATATACTGTGGACATCTTTACGTACAGCTTGATTTTCAGTAGCACACATAGAAGACAGAATTAAAAAAAAAAAAAATCCCCATTTCCTATTTTGCTTTCCTGAATATCCATATCAGAATATCCCCGTTCCCACACTCCATTTTAATAATATGTTTATTAATATGGCAGCCTCACAGTGTGCACACCGCAAGCTGTGTCAGTATTCTACAGTGTCTATGGCAAAAGTGGGCAGTCATGTGACTGCAAATATGCATTATGCCTCATTCCTATTAGACATGCGTGGTCTCGCTAATAAGTCAATTATGCCAACCAGCACACGTCTAGTCGGTATGTTGCAAATCGCTGCAAGGATACAGATATCTGCAGTCACATAGAGTGACTGCATGCTTTTAGCAAAAGACCAGTCAACCATTTTAATTAAAAGGAGGCTAAAAATAAGGTGGGGTGCCCACGATCTGGAACTAGCAGAGCTTTGGACGTATGTTCACTGCATCCAAAGCATTGCGTTCTATTGAACATGGGTAAATCCGCATGTGTTCACTGAACCATGTGGACTTACCGGATCCAATACTTTTTATTGGTGAAATTGACATGCAGTCTTGAAAAATGTGTCACATGTCAGTCTCCGCTTACAGGCGGCGTTGGATGCCTAATGGACCTGAGGTTTCTAGAAATCCTATCCACTATGTTGTCACAGCTGGCCGCTGCGAGTATGACGCTGCATAAATACGCAGCAATTACTGATTGTGGGCACATACCCTAACTTGAAATGGGTGCCCTTTCAGCAAGCATCTATTAAAATCTATATGAAATGGCTTGAACATGCATCCTTGAAAGACAGTAAGGAAAAAAACAACAAATTGCATTTTAAATGCTGTGGTCACCTTTGGCATGCAAGAAATTATATTTTAGCTTAGTTTTAATTACATAAAAGTTGCACTAAGTATTAGGTTGTAATCAGTGGCATACATAGAAATCATGGGGCCCCATAGCAAAAGTCTGAATGGGACACCCCCAAAAAATAAAAATTCACTGCCGGGCCCAGCTCACCATCTTCCGTCTCCACACAGCCTCAGCTCCTCATGTTCCGCCTCCAACAACCGGTAGCCGCTCTCATATGTGCAACTACTTCCTTCCGTGCCCAGCATACACTGCTTTCTCACACTATATACTAAGGAACTGTGCTATACATAATAAGTGAGTACACTATATACTAAGGGACTGTGTTAAACATAATAAACGATAATAACATCTTCTTTCACCTCCCCCTATTCCTAAATCCATTATAAATCCCCCCTCCTCCCTTCCCAATCCCCCACATCCCTCATTATCCTACTCCCCCTGCATCCCATTATTGCCCTCTTCCCCCCATCATTGCCTTCTCACCCAGCACCCCCATCATTGCCCTTTCCACCACATCTATCATTGCTTTCTCCCCACCACCCCATCATTGCCCATTCCACCACCTCCATCATTTCTTTCTCCCCCTATCTCCCCCATCATTGCCCTTTCCTCCTTCATTGTCCTCTCCACTACCACCATCAATGTCTTTTCCCCCACCACAAGCATCATTGCCCATTCAACCACCTCAACTATTTCCTCCTCCCCCTTCACCCCCATTACTGCCATTTCCACCACATCCATCTTTGCCTTTTCCCCACCACCCCCATCATTGCCCATTCCACCACCTCCATCATTGCTTTCTCCCCACCACCTCATTATTGTCCTTTCCACCACCTCCATCATTGCTTTCTCCCCCACCACCCCATCATCGTCCTTTCCACCACCACCTCCATCATTGCTTTCTCCCCCACCACCCCCATCATTGCCCTTTCAACCACCTCCATCATTGCTTTCTCCCCCACCACCCCCATCATTGCTTTCTCCCCCACCACCCCCATCATTGCCCTCTCCCCCACCACCCCATCATTGCCTTCTTCCCCACCACCTATATCACAGTCCTTTCCACTGCCACCATCATTGCCTTCTCCCCACCACCCCATCATTGCCCACTCCACCACCTCAATAATTTCCTCCTCCCCACCATCCCCATCATTGCCCTTTCCACCACCACCATCATTGCCTTTTCCGCATCACCCCCATCATTGCCCTTTCCACCACCTCATCATTGCTTTCTCCCCCCACCACCCCATCATTGCCCTTTCCACCACCTCCATCATTGCTTTCTCCCCCCACCACCCCCATCATTGCCCTCTCCCCCACCACCCCCATCATTGCCTTCTTCCCCACCACCTCCATTATTGCCTCCTTCCCCACCACCCCATAATTGTCTTTTCCACTGCCACCATCATTGCCTTCTCCCCACCAACCCATCATTGCCCATTCCACCACCTCCATAATTTCCTCCTTCCCCACCATCCCCATCATTGCCCTTTCCACCACCACTATCAGTGCATTTTCCCCACCACCCTATTATTGCCCTTTCGACCACCAATATCATTGTCCTTTTCACCACCTCCATCATTGCCTTCTCCCCCACAACCACCATCATTGCCCATTCCACCACCTCCATCATTTCTTCCTCCCCCACCCCCCCATTATTGCCCTTTCCACCACCCCATCATTGCTTTCTCCCCCACCACCCCCATCATTGCCCTCTCTGTCAACCCCATCATTGCCTTCTCCCAATCACCCTCATCATTGCCTTCACCCCATCACACACATCATTGCCCTCTCCTCCACCTACACATAGATACACACAGCGTCTCTGCATGTTCCCCTACACGCACGCACACACACACCACCACTCATCTTTACACACACGTATGTACACACACATGCACAACAGACAGCACCATGCATCTCTCCACATGGTCTCCCGCATCCACAGCATCACTGTCGCTGGCAGCTTCCTCTCACTGACGTAGTTGCTATGGTGCTGAATGATGATGTCATCCAGCCACGCCGCTGACTGCTGTGTGAGGCAGGAAGCGCAGGCAGGAAGCAGAACCGATCGCTGCAGCTACGATGCCATTTTCTCTTGTAGGCAGCAGAGCTGCAGGGATCTCTCCCTGCCAGCGCACACGAGGGCTGGATAAACAGACCAGATTGCCCTCATTATTAGCCGCCCTGCAGGGGTCCCCCGGAGCCTCTGGGCCCTGATGCAGCTGCACTGGCTGCACATGTGGTATGTCCGCCCCTGGCAGTCCATCTCCTGCAGGCCCACTCACCCCTCGGGGCCACATAGCAGTCGTGTGGCCTGACACCATTGACGGTACGCCACTGATTGTAATCTCCATTTCTTTAATGATTTTAGAGCAACGATATACAGTTTCCAGACCTTTCTCATGTATTCTTGCACCCCTTTCCTCCATTAAGTCACTCTAGAGTTGCATACTCCAAGATGTTGCTGCCTTCACTAGATCTCATGTGCTAGCACAACGTGAATCCTTTAATGACTATTAGTGATGAGTGAACATGCTCGGATATCATGTTATCCAAGCATGCTCGGGTGTTATCTGAATATTTTGGGCGTGCTCGAGAAATATGTTCAAGCACGCATGGCTGCATGATTCACAGCTGTTAGACAGCTACAACACATCTAGGGATTGTCTGTTTGTTAGGCAATCCTCTCATGTTTGGCAGAGGTCCAATAACTGCAAAACATGCAGCCGCAGAGACTCGAACATATTATACGAGCACGCCTGAGTTACTCAGATAGCACCCAAGCGTGCTCGGACAACTCGATGTCCGAGCACGTTCACTCATCACTACTGACTATATGTTTTCATTCTATACTCATGGGTGGATTTTGCTTTTACTTGTCATACGTATTTTTACTTGGAACCCAGGACAAACAACAAGTTAAAAACATCTAAAAACATACATACAACATGATAGTCATAACACCCCCAAAAAAGCATGTGTCCATGTGGGACAGCTAATGTATGGAGCTCCACTCATATACAATAAAGAAAAAAGAAACCAATAGTGCATTCAATACAATCATTAATATGATTATATTGCAAAGATATGGACATACAGTATATAATAATACAGTATGTGATGGAGATACCCTCTATAATGTCTCAATCCAATGCCAAATAGAGATTCCCTAAGCAATCAACATTATAATCAATACCAGATGTCAATCCTAATCCATATAATAGTCATAGAAGATAAAGGCATGCTGAAAGGAAGAATTAATAGGTCCCATAAAAGCCTGAATAGATCGGATATATATGCCTCAAATAGAGAAGGAGCAGCATGTATTTGGAGATTCAAGGTAAGAATTGCATGGTATGGGAAAAGCAGCCAAGAGTAGAGGCAGTGAGGATTGAGATAGAAAGCCAGTGAAATAAATTTAGATGATCATAAGAGCGCTAATACTCTATTAAGAATAATAGCTGAAATTAGAGGAAGGATGTGACCATGAGCATACGTATCTGTGTAGCTCAGAAAAGGAGCTCCAATCAAGCCCGGATGGGCAGCAAGTCCTCATGAGATGGGGGTGTGGGGAGACACTACACGTATCACTGTTCAGGACAGCTTCATCAGGGGAAATATATACATGATATATCATGAGTGTGTCACATAAACCTGGGAGATCTGGAGGTAGAAGTGAATTGGAGATCTTCCATTTAGCCTGTGTGTTTGGATCCCATATTAAATGAATTTGGTTTCCTTTGATGCTGAAGAGGTTAATGACCCTTTCTATGCTGATCAGAAACATTTCAGATACTTCTGATCTGGTCGTTAACTCTTCCCATAAAATCTGACCAGACCCTCTCAGTCATGCCAGTGAAAGCTTTTCTTCCTTGCTCATTGGAGAGGAGATTGTCACGTGCCGTTTTGCGTGTATGCCTTCCTCTTTATTCCTATCACATTTGATTAATACCAGCCTATCCTTTCCTCTATATCCCCCTACCTTTGGTGAGTGTTTTTGAATGTAAGTTGCTTTTTGTTTTCCCTATTTGTCTTACGTGTTTGTACACTAACATATCTGTCCCAGGACAAAATTTTACGTTTCGATGCGGTCACCGCACACATCAAATCGTTGCATGTTGACGCATCCGCATACAACGCATGTCCCTGCATACCCAGTGTTAAAGATAGGTGCGCAGGGAAACGCTGGACGCCCGTGGCAGTAGGCGGAGCGTGGGCTGAGCTTCACGGAGGAAGAAAGAAGTAGGCTGCCATCCTCAGCCCTCCTGAACGCTAGTGTAAAACTAGCCATAATAATGAGTGTGTGATTATCCTCTGCCTCTATTTGCTACTTGCAGAGTTCACCATAGGTTCTTTCTTTTCTTTTAGAGCCTGTGAATTACATATCTGTCTGCATACTGCCTTGTGTGCTTTCATCCCTATTATCATAGTGGGTATGATACAGTACAGTTTTGGTGACAGAGGAAGAAAGATAATAAACAATACACATGGATGATTTCCCTATCCACACTCTGATCTGTTCTTTTTCAATTCTCTGCTGCTATCCTCTATCCTGGGGATAAGCAAGGGGAAAAGCAGAGAAAGCCAACATAGCTGGTGGCTGAATGCTCACAGATCAATTTGAGTAGCATCAGAACAGCTAACTATGTGAAGGAGTTGCACATACTACAGCAGCATGGTAGGAAATGCAATATATTGTATTGAGGAAGCAAAGGAACAAAAAAAAATGAATGTTACAAGTGTTAAGGCAGAGATTAATATTTGCACTCATTTTTCTATAGGCTCTGTTGGTATACATTATAAGTTCTTTATTTCCATGAAAAAAACATTGAATGTCTGAATTATGAAAAAGAAAAAACAGTAATGCATATCTGACTGCTGCAGTAAAACAAAAGACCTAAAGCACGACACAAAAAGAACACCTCAGTTTAAAAAATATAAAAAATTAAATGTCTATTAGATATTAATTGTGCAACTTACTGTTAACAGCGATATGTGTCCAGAATGGTAAATAAGTTCGAGGACCAAAGAAATGCTTTATATTATAGAATACATGTTAAAAGTAAGTTTATTACATTGATTTATAAACTTGAAACTATTTTAGCAAGTGGTAGATATAGCAATTACAATGATGTAATGATTGAATGTAATATTAGCTTTACTTTGACTACTGCATTTCTGTAATGAAATATGATGTTCAAACGAGTCTAAATTGTACCTGTCATGTAGATGAAAAAAATCTAACAATAATAGCAAAGCCTGAGTAAATGCCTAATTGCAATGTGCCACTTATACCACACATATCCATCTCACAAATGTTTTTGTCATTTTTAAAGGAGTTGTTTGATATATTAAAAACATCAATAATAACATGCAAAAACTTGGATTTATGTGCGTGTGACTGCTAAAGCTAGCACTGACCTCAGCATGATGTCTGCATGTATGACTTGTGACCACTGAGTTAACAAAAATTGATCCAAAAAGGGTATCCAACTGCTAAATCATATATATCCCTAAAAATTATCTTTATTGTTTAAAAAAACATATGCAATGGTTCACACCAAAAAAAAGTGAGACCACTGAGGCCAATAATTGGCTATAGTGGTCAATAGAGTTGAGCGAAACGGGTCGGTCATATTTAAAAGTCAGCGACTTTCACTGAAGTCGGGTTTTATGAAACGAAACCCGACCATAGCGTGAAGTAGGCCACGAGGTCAAAGGATGCTTCCAGCGCCCTTTTTCAGCCAATGATGGAGGACGCACACTGTGGGCAACGCGATGACATGGACATCGGTCACCACCATCTTTGAGAAGGACATGCAAGTGATTGGCTGGCTTTGTGTGGCATCACAGGGGATATAAAAGAGCATGAACGCCGACCGCCATCTTACTTATGCCGATCTTAGCATAGGGAGAGCTGCTGCTGCTGATTCTGTAGGGAGAGCGTTAGGCAGGGAAGAAGAACAAAAAAGCTGCTTCTGCTGTTAGAGATTTCCACTTACAACACAGCACTTTGTGTGCAGTGACAGGGGAGGCTCTATTTTTGTGCATCAGCTCTGTTGGTTATTAGGCTGCCTTATAAGGCTCCATGATAGCTGCATTGCTGTTTGCACACTGCTGTGCAAACTTCTTTTTTAAAAGCAAAAATACTTTTCTTCCTCTTTTCTGCACAGTTACCAAGCGTTCATTTTTCCACCCTTTTGTGTGTGCACTGTGCAGCAGTCCTGCTTGTTAGGCTGCCTGCGTCCATACTTGGACTGAGAGCATCATTGTCAGCTTCCTCAAATCTCTAGTGAGATCCAAATTCTCACCAATCCTATAGACACCCTCCACCTTGTCATACACCATCCAATTTCAGCCTGTTACATTGAGGTGTAATCTCTCCTGGTCCTGAGCGTCTGTCACATTGGTGAACCATATGTTTTTTAGGCATCTATTCTGTTTTTAATCATTTTTTTGGAATAAAGCCTTTTGATTTTAACCATCCTTTGGTCGAAGTTGCTGGAACATGTCCTAAGTATTGTACCATCCAATTTCAGCCTGTTACATTGAGGTGTAATGTCTCCTGTGCCTGAGACAATAGTTCAGTGTCCTCAAATCTCTAGTGAGATCCAAATTCTCACCCATCTTATAGACACCCTCCACCTTGTCATACGCCATCCAATTTCAGCCTGTTACATTGAGGTGCAATCTCTCCTGGTCCTGAGACAATAGTTCTGCGTCCTCAAATCTATAGTGAGATTCAAATTCTCACCAATCCTATAGACACCCTCCACCTTGTCATACACCATCCAATTTCAGCCTGTTATATCGAGGTGTAATCTCTCCTGTGCCTGAGACAATAGTTCAGCGTCCTCAAATCTCTAGTGAGATCCAAATTCTCACCAATCCTATAGACACCCTCCACCTTGTCATGCACCATCCAATTTCAGCATGTTACATTGAGGTGTAATCTCTCCTGGTCCTGAGACAATAGTTCTGCATCCTCAAATCTCTTGTGAGATTCAAATTCTCACCAATCCTATAGACACCCTCCACCTTGTCATACACCATCCAATTTCAGCCTGTTACATTGAGGTGTAATCTCTCCTGTGCCTGAGACAATAGTTCTGCGTACTCAAATCTATAGTGAGATTCAAATTCTCACCAATCCTATAGACACCCTCCACCTTGTCAAACACCATCCAATTTCAGCCTGTTACATTGAGGTGTAATCTCTCCTGTGCCGGAGACAATATTTCAGTGTCCTCAAATCTCTAGTGAGATTCAAATTCTCACCAATACTATAGACACCCTCTACCTTGTCATACATCATCCAATTTCAGGCTGTTACATTGAGGTGTAATGTCTCCTGTGCCTGAGACAATAGTTCAGTGTCCTCAAATCTCTAGTGAGATCCAAATTCTCACCCATCTTATAGACACCCTCCACCTTGTCATACGCCATCCAATTTCAGCCTGTTACATTGAGGTGCAATCTCTCCTGGTCCTGAGACAATAGTTCTGCGTCCTCAAATCTCTAGTGAGATTCAAATTCTCACCAATCCTATGGACACCCTCCACCTTGTCATACACCATCCAATTTCAGCCTGTTGCATTGAGGTGTAATCTCTCCTATGCCTGAGACAATATTTCAGTGTCCTCAAATCTCTAGTGAGATTCAAATTCTCACCAATCCTATAGACACCCTCCACCTTGTCATACACCATCCAATTTCAGCCTGTTACATTGAGGTGTAATCTCTCCTGGTCCTGAGACAATAGTTCTGCGTCCTCAAATCTATAGTGAGATTCAAATTCTCACCAATCCTATAGACACCCTCCACCTTGTCATACACCATCCAATTTCAGCCTGTTACATTGAGGTGTAATCTCTCCTGTGCCTGAGACAATATTTCAGTGTCCTCAAATCTCTAGGGAGATTCAAATTCTCACCAATACTATAGACACCCACCACCTTGTCATACATCATCCAATTTCAAGCTGTTACATTGAGGTGTAATGTCTCCTGTGCCTGAGACAATAGTTCAGCGTCCTCAAGTCTCTAGTGAGATTCAAATTCTCACCAATACTATAGACACCCTCCACCTTGTCATACACCATCCAAATTCAGCCTGTTACATTTAGGTGTAATCTCTCCTGTGCCTGAGACAATAGTTCAGCGTCCTCAAATCTCTAGTGAGATCCAAATTCTCACCAATCCTATAGACACCCTCCACCTTTTCATACACCATCCAATTTGAGCCTGTTACATTGAGGTGTAATCTCTCCTGTGCCTGAGACAATAGTTCAGCATCCTCAAATCTATAGTGAGATTCAAATTCTCACCAATCCTATAGACACCCTCCACCTTGTCATACACCATCCAACTTCAGCCTGTTACATTGAGGTGTAATTTCTCCTGTGCCTGAGAGAATAGTTCTGCATCCTCAAATCTATAGTGAGATTCAAATTCTCACCACTACTATAGACACCCTCCACCTTGTCATACACCATCCAATTTCAGCCTGCTACATTGAGGTGTAATCTCTACTGGGCCTGAGACAATAGTTCAGCGTCCTCAAATCTATAGTGAGATTCAAATTCTCACCAATAGTAGATACACCTTCTACCTTGTTTTACAGTACCATATAGCTGGTGGTATTTTGGGTACATTTTCGCAAAAATGAGGAAGTATGGTGGAAGATGCCATGGAAGTGGGCGGGGGTTGCCTGCTGGTCCCGATGGTGGTGGTGTTGCATCTGTTGGTAGTGGCAAAAGCACAATAGCACCTTAGGCAGGAGGTATTGAGCCTGTGTCATCGTCGGACTCCACAAGGCCTCAAAGGCTCTCTTTTCTGGGAGTGGGTAAACCACTTTTAAAGCTGGAGCTTCAGGAACAAGTTTTGGCTTACATTGCTGACACAGCCTCCAGCTCTCTCGCCTCCACTTCTGAAGTTTCAAAAAATAAAAGTACTGAGTCGTCAGTGGAGGCTCCTGGTCAGGAACAACACCTTTCCTTGTGTCCTTCACCCCTACCAAAAGTGAAGGATGTGGCAGGCCACACTACCGATTACTCCATGGAGCTCTTTTCACATACCATGCCTGGGTTAGCAAGTCAAATTGTGAATTCCCCAGTCCAAGATGAATCTGACATGGAGTGCACTGATGCACAGCCACTGCTAGATTTTTCTGCTGGTACATTCACTCAGAGCACTACATTGTCCTCGCAGTGTACTGAGGCAGAATCAGACCTGATGAAACTCAGGTGCCCCTTCCCGCATACTATTCCACCTTACGCAGTGACACAGAGGAAGGTGCACATGAAATTGAAGAGGAGATGATGGATGACCCAGTTGTTGACCCAGATTGGCATCCATTGGGGGAAGTGGGTGCCGCTGCCAATAGCTCAGAAGAGGAGGAGGAGGAACCGCAGCAGGCAACGACATCGCAACAGCTGTTATCTGGCAGGACCGTAGCAGTCCAAAAACGTGTTACAAAAACCAAAAGAGTTGCAGGACAGCTTGGCCAGACGGTCAAATTAGCACAGCGTGCTGTCATGATCCAGTTTGGATCTGACAGTTTAAATGGACAAAGTGAACTTTTTTTTCCTTTGGCTAGGTGCCAAAGTGATGTGATTGCCCCCGGTGGCCATTAGAATTATCACACGTGGTGTCGTTCATTCTGAGTTGCCCCGGTGGTGGTGAGCGGTAGTGCACTTTAGTTTCTTTGGTTTAATGTGCACTTAATTACAAAGCAGGTGTTAGGCTCTATAAAAGAGAGTCAGAGGTTTTCAATCATTGTTGGTGATATTGTGTGTTCATTTGGCAAGTAAGCCTGGGGTGAGGAAGGAGCTGAATATGAGTCCTGCGCAGCCCAGCCAGAGGGGACGAGTGGCAGCTATGTGGTCTGCAAGAAGGGCTGGCATGGCGTGGTGGAGTCACAGTTTATGGTGTCGGCAGGAAGTGCTTGCATGGCTTGGTGGAGTGGCGACTATGAAGAGAGTTGCACTCAGCATGCGGGACTTGGTTGCTGAGAGCTGGACTCAAGCAATTTGACTTTTTGGGCAGTTGCTGAACTCATCTTTGGGACTGTGTTGCTGGACTTCTGCAATTGGTGGTGGACTCTGCTCCAAGGCTGCACTATGGTGAAGGATCCAGTTATGGTGATGGATCCGGGTGGAGGAGAAGATGCACGCAGGTGGTGGGCTCTGTTGCTAGGAGCGTACGCAACAGAGCAAAGCTAAGTGGTGTTTCCCCTGTTTTGTCATCTTTCCTCATGTGTGTTTTAGTGCAGTGGTGGGATTAGTTTCCGCACCGACCAATTACATAGTGAGAGTTTAGGTCAGGGCGAGCTAGGGTTCTTAGGTTCCTGTTGCGCGCCCGGTGCTGAATAGGCATAAGGAACGTTAGGAGTGCAGGGACACTGGCTCAGGGGAGCTCAGGAGGTCTCCACTTCCCTATTCCCTATCGCAGGGCCCACCATTGTTAATGTTTCCCAGGTTTCCCTTATTGTTTAAATTCGCCTTACTGGAGGCGGGGTTTCCAGACTTGTATATACGTGTAATGTCTAAATTCGCCAGTTGGAGGCGGTGTATCCAGCTGCACGTGTTTATTATTTAAATTTGCCCCACTGGAGGCGGTGTATCCAGGGTCTCGTGTGTCACATGCGTTCACCTTGCGGTACTCGCTGCGTCCAAGACACACGTGACCATGACACGTGCAAGGTCTCAAAATGTCTTCCATAGTAGGAAGAGTGCCGTGTGGCAATTTTTTTAACAAAATCCTAATGATAATGCAAAAGATATCTGTAAGAAGTGCGCAAAGACCTTTAGCCGAGGGAAAAATCTGAGAAATTTGAATACCAGTTGCATGCTTAGATATTTAACCACCATGCACTTGCAAGCGTGGACGGACTACCAAACCTCACGCACCACATGTGCCCCTGGTCAGAATGAAGGTAGTCAGCAACGCTCCATCGCTTCCCCCACTGTAAGCCCACCGGTTAGCACACCACCAGCAGCAAATGTCGAGGTGTCGTCGCAAGGGCAAAGCAGTCATGGAATCACAATGTTATTGCTACGAAAGACTGAATCTAGGCCATCAGCAACACCACCAACACCATCACCATCACCAACCCTCTCTCAGTCCACCATGTCCACCACTAGTTCCACCATATGCAGATCTCAAGTCCAGCTCACCCTACTTGAGACTCTGAGTCGGACAAGAAAGTACTCATCCTCTCATCCGTGTACACTGGCTTTGAACGCCCACATTGCCAAAGTAATCTCGTTAGAGATGATGCCCTACCGTTTGGTTGAAAGCAAAGCTTTCCGCGAGCTCATGGCCTACGCAGTACCACGCTATGACCTACCCATTCGGCATTTCTTTTCGCAAAAAGCCATCCCAGCCCTCCATGTGCATGTGAAAGACCGCATTGTCCATGCACTCAAGCAATCAGTGAATGGAAAGGTGCACCTCACAACAGATGCATGGACCAGTAGGCATGGCCTGGGCCGTTATGTGTCCATCACTGCACACTGGGTTAATGTGGTGGATACAGGGTCCACAGGGGACAGCGGCGGTGGGACTGTGCTACCTAGTCCAAGGTATAGGAAACAGTTGGCTGTAGGCGTTCGACCCTCCTCCTCCTCTTCCTCCAGAAGCAAAAGCTTGTCCACAGATCGCAGTCGCATGAGCAATCCATCCGCAGCTGCCAGTGTTGCACACGAGGTGTCCCACTATCGAACAGGTAGTGGTAAGCGTCAACAGGCTGTGTTGAAGATGATGTGTTTGGGCGACAACAGACACACCATGGAGGTACTAGCCGACTACTTGCAGCGACAAACTGAGTCATGGCTGGGCAGTCTACATCTTGAGGCAGGCAAGGTAGTTAGTGATAACGGCCGGAATTTTGTGGCAGCCATAGCCCTTTCAAAACTTAGACACATACCTTGCCTGGCTCACACCTTGAACCTGGTGGTGCAGTGCTTCCTCAATAATTATCCGGAGTTAACACCCCTGCTCCATAAGATGCGAAGAGTGTGCTCGCACATCCATCGGTCGCCCGTACACTCCAGTCGTATGCAGAAGTTGCAGCGATTGCTCCACCTTCCCAAGCACCGCCTAATTATCGACGTTGCAACAAAGTGGAACTCCACCCTGCACATGGTTCAGAGGCTGTGCGAACAGAGGCAGGCTGTAATTCATTTGTGTGAGGATACACAGGCAGGCAGTTTGCAGGCAGACATGGAGTTGTCTGGTGTGCAGTGGTCGAAGCTGAAAGACTGTAAAGTCCTTCAGTGTTTTGAGGAATGCACACGGCTGGTAAGCGCAGACGACGCCATCATAAGCATGAGCATCCCACTTATGCATCTGTTCATGCAAACTTTGACGCACATTACGGAGCAGGAGGCTGCAGCCGAGGAGGAAGAGGAGGAGGGAAGCCTTGATGACAGTCAGCCATTGTCTGCTCAGGGAAGTCTCATGGATGAGGTGGAGGAAGAAGAGGAAGAGGAGGAGGATGATGGGGATGATTATTTTGGGGAGGTGGATGCTTCTCAGGGGGCAAGAAAAAATGTTGGCGTGGCAAGGTCAGGTACAGGGTTTGTGCGTGACTGGAGGGATGTGGATTTGCCAGAAAATGCTCCTCCACCCAGCACTCACAGTGCAACATTGACACCTGGAACATTGGCCCACATGTCTGATTATGCCTTGCAGATCTTAAAAAGGGACCCCCGCATTGCCAAAATGATGAACGATGACGACTACTGGTTGGCCAGCATCCTGGATCCACGCTATAAAGGCAAATTCCAAAACATCATGCCACAGGAGAACCTAGAGCTAATATTGGCTAACAAACAAGCATCTCTGGTAAACCGTTTGTTTGAGGCATTCCCAGCACACAGCAGCAGTGATGTTTTTCCAACGAGCCGAAGGGGGCAACGTAGAAGAGGTGTTCGTGTTGCACACAGCCGAAGTGGCGTTGGACACAGGGGTTTCATGATTGACCATGTTGTGGACTGATATTTCAAGTACCGCTCACACGACTGGTAATACTGCATCGATCGAGAGTGACAGGAGGCAGCAGTTGTCAGCTATGGTAACAAACTACTTCTCCTCCCATATCGATGTTCTCCCTCACAGGTCATTCCCCTTTGACTATTGGGCCAGTAAACTTGACACATGACCTGAATTGGCACATTATGCCTTACAGGAGCTCGCTTGCCCTGCTGCTAGTGTGTTATCTGAACGAGTCTTCAGTGCTGCTGGATCAATCCTGACAGAAAAAAGGACCCGTCTGTCGACCCAAAATTTTGATGATCTAGCCTTCATTGAAATGAACCATACAAGGGTTTCAAAGGATTTTGTCCCACCCTCCCCTGCTGACACGTAGGTTGCCAGAAAAATGGCTTGCTTTTGTCCTCCTCTTCCGCAGACTTCTCCACTTACTGCATTTGCAGCTGCTGAATGTCCAACATCAGCATATGCCATTTTTTCCACCTCCCTAACTGGGCTGCCTCCCCGACAGGGCCGGGGTCACCACCTGGTGCAAGCACCCGTGCGAGTGCCGTTGCCCTGGATAGGTGGGTGGGCACACTCTTTGGCAACGGCACTGGCACAAGGTCCCTCATAGTAGAATCAAGTGTCTCTGATGGTGGGGGTGCACACCTGCCGTCAGACACACCGGCGTACTATGAGGGGCCCTGTGCCAGTACCGCCGCCCACGAGTGGCCCTCCTGTTTGCTCTGGGCACCAGCACTTGCAATACTTACCTCTCCCTGCTCCACCACTATGTAGTCTGGCCTGTTAAATACTTCACTGGGACTGCCAATACAAATTTGGTGGTTAAGACGTAGCTATGCCCTGTTCTGCTGGGCTCTATCTTCAGATGATCAATGGCTTCCATTTGTTATGGACGTCGACTCACAATGAGATGCAGTGGTGGTTTATCATCAGCTTTCATGGTTTTCCGACTCACAGACGTGTGACATTCCTGCCCACATTTTTAAATGTGTCCTCTCATGCCAATCCAATAGAATTGCCTGCGGCCTGTGGCTTCTGTCTTTTGCACTCCAAAGTTACCTGACAGATCATGTTAGGCAGTGAGGACAATGTCTACATCTGTCCCTGTGATCACAATTTGATGGAAATGAGTAACGGTGATGGGATCCACGGTACTGCGATTACAGCAAACCTTTCTTCACAAGAACTGCTTTTGCTGTCTCCACAGGCAAAGTAATTGAGGGTCAGCATCGCCTCTGAGAATTCTCCCGGGAGTTTTTACCGTGATTAGTAATTCCAAAATTTCTGCAATCAGTCAACGTTCCGTCTGTACTTGTATCCATCTCATTTCCTCTTGCGGAGAGTCTGGACTGTCTTACTGAGACTGAAATATATAAGAAGATTGAAAAATACCCCAACAGTGTATACTGGTGTACGCTTTGAATACATAACCCTTTTTCTACTTTTTAGATTCTTGTCTAATCCATACTGAGGCTGTGAGTGTCTTTGTCGGACTCCGGAAATATACACGCAGATTTTTAATGTTTAAACTATGCTATATATACCTGCTATCCAGTGATACTGTACCCTTTCTCAACTTTCTACAATCACGTCGAATCCATACTGGGCCTGAGACCATCTGAGTCTGCCTCCTGATATACAGACATAGGTTTTTAATGTTTAAACTATGCTATATGTACCTTTTATCCGGTGATACTGTACCCTTTCTCAACTTTGTACAATCACGTCAAATCCATACTGGGCCTGAGACCCTCTGAGTCTGCCTTCTGATATATAGACATAGGTTTTTCAGGTGTTCACTATGCTACATATATACCTGTTACCCGGTGATACTGTACCCTTTCTCAATTTTCTACAATCTTGTTGAATCCATACTGGGCCTGAGAACGTCTGAGTCTGCCTCCTGATTAGAGATGAGCGGTGTTCGAGTCGACCTGTTCGCCAAGTTAAAATTCCAGCTGTTTTGGGCGGTGTTCGAGCCGTTCGTCGAGCTCGAACACTTTGCTTAAAATTCGGCTGTTCGAGGTTCCGTTTGAGAACGGTTCATTCACCTAAAGCGTAACTTCATTTTCACATTAATAATGGTTTTCAATGTTAATAGACTGTTTCATGAAATAGTAGCGGTGTGTGGTAGCAAGCGGTGTAGTACACCTGTCAAGGAGCTACACCGTGTGTGCTTCTAATTATTTTTTACCGCATCTTGTCCAGAAAATCCTTTTGGGCCTTGTAGCACTGTCTGCTATTCAGCAGAGGAGCCCACCAGTGAACCAAGCTATGTCGCCTGTTTATGTAAGAACTGCGTGCTACTCAGCGTAGGAGCCCAGCTGTTAAGCAAGCTACAGCACCTGTGGTTTGGACACTTAATTTTTTCATTTTTTCTGAAATGCCGGTTAGGCCTAATTCTGGAATTCCGGTTGACCTGCACTTACTGGGAAATCCTCGTTCGCGGGGAAGAATTGTTATCCCAGATCCCCATCACTAACGGGGTTCAGCGGGTTATCTGCACCTGTAAGCGACACACGCTGGACCTTTCAGTGTAGCACGCATGCAGCCCCGGACATGTAAGGGCATGACAGACCTGTTATTGATCGATCTCGCGTGCCAGAGCCTCGCGTGTCCCTCTAGTAAGCTTGACGCATACCGCTGGGGCATGCCGGAGTCTTGCTCGTTAACGGAATTAAGCTGACAAACCACTAGCACAAATAAAAATGGACATCCACCACCACCCACAGAATCAACAAAGCTTGCAATCTGTCAATCTTTTCTGTATCTGGCATGGTTGAGGTTTCCCGAGTAGAGTCGAATTAAGCCGCTGGCTCCACTCCTGGTGGTGCCCTTCTGGACATTCATTTAAGTTTCAGCTTTGCAACCATACTGCCCCCGGAAACCAAACACTTTGCCTTCATGGACGCTGTTTGGAGGTTCGTGGGAATAACTCTGCCCAATCAGCAGTTGGCCTAATTTATGGTGGGAAGTCCGACGGTATATGATCATCTTCGATTTCAGATTTTTACTGTTTTTGGTATTTTACACTTTTATTCCACCCTTTCTTGACTTCATAAGGGCATGACATGCCTAGATCTGTGTCTCCTCCTCCTCTTCCTTTTACTCCTCCACCTCTTTTCTATATGTAGTTTCCGTTTTCCATGTTATTTTTGTATTCTGAGCATTTTGTCTGCTTTGGGACACGTTTTAAGGTGTTTTGTAATTGTTTTCTATGTTTTTGTATGTGTTTGTGTTTGCCTGCCATTGTTTTCAATGGTGTTCGACGTTGTTCGTCGAACGTTCGACAAATATTCGACCAACTTGCCTCGTGTTCGACGAACCAAAACGAACTGTAACACTAGCGGGGTGGCTCAACACTACTCCTGAATATATAGATGTACATTTTTAATGTTTAAACTATGCTATATATACCGGGTATCTGGTGATACTGTACCCTTTCTGCCAGGAAGTCCTCCTCCACTCACCACTCTAAGTATATCATTGACACCTGGAACATTGTCCCACATGTGTGATTATTTCTTGCGGATCTTCTTGTTATATTGTGGTGTGATCCATCCAGAGCGTGTGACAGTCTGTGGGTTACTCCTGCAATTTAGATGCACATTTAAAAATTACCCCAACACTAGTGTATACAGCTCTACGCTTGTGATACATTACCCATTTACTGCTTTTTAGATTCTGGTCTAATCCAAACTGACCAAGTGAGTTATTTTCTGACTGTGAAAATAAATACTGAGATCGACAATAATGACCCCTACACTGTGTACAGCTGTACTCTTCAGATCCATTACCGTTTTATGGCTTTTTATATTGTGCTGTAATCCATACTGAGCCTGAGAGCGTCTGTGTCTGCCTCCTGAAATATCTTCGGAGATTTAGAATGTTTAAACTATACTATATATATCTGCTATCTGATGATACTGTACACTTTTTCTACTTTTTATATTCTTGTATAATCCATACTGAGCCTGTGAGTGTCTCTGTGTGACTGATGGTATATATAGGGAGATTGACAATCATCCTTTGACTGTATAGAGCTGTACGCTTCTGATACAGTACGATATATCTGATGTTATTTTGGGTTCATTTTCCGCAACATTTTGAAGTTTGGTGGAAGAGGCTGCGGATGTGGGCATGGGGGGGCCAGCTGGTGCTGATGGTGGTGGTGCATCTGCTGGTAGTGGCAAAAGCACAATAGCAGCTAAGGCAGGAGGTGTTGCGCCTGTGTCATGGTCTGGCTCTGGAACGCTTGGAAGGCTACCTTTTCTGGGAGTAGGTTAACTGCTTTTAAAGCCGGAGCATCAGGAACTGGTTTTGGCTTACATTGCCGTCAAGTTCTGGCTCCTGGTCAGGAAGAACCCCTTTCCTTGTGTCCTTCACCCCCACCAAAAGTGAATGACGCAGCAGGCCACACTTCACATTAGTCCATGTAGCTCTTTCTATCATACCATGCCAGGGTTATCAAGTCAAATTGTGAATTCCCCAGTCCAAGATGAATCTGACATGGAGTGTGGGTGGCCAGCCAGGGCAGTGGGGTTAATCGGTACCAGGCCGGTGTCTCAGAGGGATGTGTCACGTTGGTGGTGATGACCCGTTCCATCGCCCTGGGCGTCCATGCAAAGGGGTGAATAATGTTTATAGGTGAATGATACATGACGCCACCTGTGGTTTCTGATCAGATTGACCCACACTGCAGTGTCGCTTCTCTGGGACAGATGTTGTGGTGCAGCTAAGATGTAGAAGCCCTGCACAGGTAGGGCCGTAGTCGCAGGGCAGATGAAAGAGTTGGTAGATGGTGTGCAGTACTGAGAAAGATAAATTTCAGCTCACCTTTATAAGTTCATAAGAACTGTTGGAAAGACTCTGAGCACGGACATGTCTATGCCAGGACGTATAATAGAATCCAAGAAAAGAAAGGAAGGTCCAGCTCCAGAAATTAAAATCCAGGATTTTTATTGAATCATATTTAAAATAAATTCATGGCTGCTTGTGATCAAGTAACGGCAAGATTTACCGCATGGGGATATTCTCCAGATCTCTCCAGATGGTGTGCAGTGCAGGATGTAGCAGAGCCGTGCGCCAGGCGCAGGAGAAAGATGGCAGACAGTCGTGCAGTTCCTTTACCTGTACTTGGTAAGTGCCGTCCAGGACCCAGAGTACAGATGGAGAAGGAGTTGGTCAGCCTGGAAGCAAATTAGGAATTCTCTCTCTGCAGATAGGTAGTGTGGCCTCCATTCTAGCGCTTATCTGAGGAACTCGCAGTACTGAGTTCTTTGAAGTTCCCCCTGTTGACTGTCTTTTGGAACTTTCTCGTATGGCAGGCAGCCATAGCCTTTTCCTTCTGGCTCACACACGTCACTGCTGGGGCCTCCGAGCCTTAGTTGGGAACAGAGCATTTACAGCTGCTACTTCCTCCGGTTTCTGCTGCAGGACCGTCAGTGTCCCTACAAACTCGGAGACCGGAATCCCGACCATGTGCTCCAGCTAGGAGTGAGCCTTAACTCTGCTCATCCCCCAGCTCCCCTTCTCACGTCCACACACTTCCCCTTCCCTTCACAGACTGCCCTAACTTACCTCCTCCCGACCACAGAGAGCAGCTCCTCAGCAGTCAGGTTCAGAGGTCTCCCTGCTGGCCTGGAGTGGGAACTGTGTTGTGTATTGGTTTAACTGCTAGAGAGATCCTTCATTGCTCCCAAGCATGACATCACACTCCCTAGGAGGAAGGTAATGCCACTGTGGAGACCGTACTCCTGGGGGCGCCACAAGTGCACTGATGCCCAGCCACTGCTAGATGATTCTGCTGGTACATTGGCCCAGACCACTATATTCCCCTCGCACTTTACACAGCCAGAGTCTGACCCTGAAGAAACTCAGGTTCCCCTTCCCGCATACTATACCACCTTACACGGTGACAAAGAGGAAGGTGCAGATGAAAGTGTAGGTTCCTTGAGCAGGTGGGGGGGCATACTCATGGGCGTCGGCACAGGGCCCCTCATAGTACGCAAAAGTGTCTCTGTCGGTGGGAGGGCCCACCACCCACCCGCCGTCAGACACACCGCCATACTATGAGGGGCCCTGTACCAGTACCGTCACCAACGAGTGGGCCCCCCCTGCTTGCTCAGGATCACAGCACTTGCAAAGTTGAAATACTTACCTCTCCCTGCTCCACAGCCGTGATGTCTTCCGCTTTTCCTGACAGTGACATTCTGGTCAGAGAGCGCAATGACATCACGTCTGTACGCCCTCTGCCTAAACAGTCCAAGTGCAGTGAGATGGAAGATGGGGATGACGAGGAGTCCAGACTAGTACAGGGATTCCCTAGCGAGGAGACTTATTTAATTGTTTTCAATGTTGGGACAGCTATTTTTGGGGAGCACTATACTCTGGAGAATGATATATGAGGCCCACCATACACTGGAGCATTCCAAAGGTGGACATCAGACACTGGAGCAGCATTTACAGGGCCTATTATGCACTGGAGCATTAGAAATGGGGCCCATTATATACAGTTGTGGCCAAAAGTATTGACACCCCTGCCATTCTGTCAGATAATACTCAGTTTCTTCCTGAAAATGATTGCAAACACAAATTTTTTGGTATTACTATCTTCATTTAATTTGTCTTAAATGAAAAAACACAAAATAGAATGAAGCAAAAAGCAAAACATTGATCATTTTACACAAAACTCCAAAAATGGGCCAGACAAAAGTATTGGCACCCTCAGCCTAATACTTGGTTGCACAACCTTTAGCCAAAATAACTGCGACCAACCGCTTCCGGTAACCATCAATGAGTTTCTTACAATGCTCTGCTGGAATTTTAGACCATTCTTCTTTGGCAAACTGCTCCAGGTCCCTGTTATTTGACGGGTGCCTTCTCCAAACTGCCATTTTTAGATCTCTCCACAGGTGTTCTATGGGATTCAGGTCTGGACTCATTGCTGGCCTCCTTAGAAGTCTCCAGTGCTTTCTCTCAAACCATTTTCTAGTGCTTTTTGAAGTGTGTTTTGGGTCATTGTCCTGCTGGAAGACCCATGACCTCTGAGGGAGACCCAGCTTTCTCACACTGGGCCCCACATTATGCTGCAAAATTTGTTGGTAGTCTTCAGACTTCATAATGCCATGCACACGGTCAAGCAGTCGAGTGCCAGAGGCAGCAAATCAACCCCAAAACATCAGGGAACCTCCACCATGTTTGACGGTAGGGACTGTGTTCTTTTCTTTGAATGCCTCTTTTTTTCTCCTGTAAACTCTATGTTGATGCCTTTGCCCAAAAAGCTCTACTTTTGTCTCATCTGACCAGAGAATATTCTTCCAAAACGTTTTAGGCTTTTTCAGGTAAGTTTTGGCAAACTCCAGCCTGGCTTTTTATATCTCGGGGTAAGAAGTGGGGTCTTCCTGGGTCTCCTACCATACAGTCCCTTTTCATTCAGATGCCGACGGATAGTACGGGTTGACACTGTTGTACCCTCGGACTGCAGGGCAGCTTGAACTTGTTTGGATGTTAGTCGAGGTTCTTTAGCCAACATCCACACAATCTTGCGTTGAAATCTCTTGTCAATTTTTCTTTTCCGTCCACATCTAGGGAGGTTAGCCACAGTGCCATGTGCTTTAGACTTCTTGATGACACTGCGCACGGTAGACACAGGAACATTCAGGTCTTTGGAGATGGACTTGTAGCCTTGAGATTGCTCATGCTTCCTCACAATTTGGTTTCTCAAGTCCTCAGACAGTTCTTTGGTCTTCTTTCTTTTCTCCATGCTCAATGTGGTACACACAAGGACACAGGACAGAGGTCGAGTCAATGTTAATCCATGTCAACTGGCTGCAAGTGTGATTTAGTTATTGCCAACACCTGTTAGGTGCCACAGGTAAGTTACAGGTGCTGTTAATTACACAAATTAGAGAAGCATCACATGATTTTTCGAACAGTGCCAATACTTTTGTCCACCCTCTTTTTTATGTTTGGTGTGGAATTATATCCAATTTGGCTTTAGGACAATTATTTTTGTGTTTTTTCATTTAAGACAAATTAAATGAAGATAATAATACCACAGAATTTGTGTTTGCAATCATTTTCAGGAAGAAACTGAGTATTATCTGACAGAATTGCAGGGGTGTCTATATTTTTGGCCACAACTGTATTTAGCATTATTTGGGCCCATAAGACAGTGGAGTTTCATCCATGGGGCCCATCATATACTGTAGCATTATGTGGAGCTCATCATATACTGTTTCAAACATTATATGGGACCAATGATTCTGTATGGAAAAATATATGGGCCTCATTACTCTCTATAGCGCACTATGCGGTGGCCATAATACTGTATGGAGTAATATACTGTCCGTTTTTGGAGCTATTGGAGAATTTAAAATGGATATCAGTCAAGAGATGTAAGAAGTGAAGTATTTTTCATTGTACTATACCGCTATTTCTCTGCTGTATCAGAGGATCATGAATTGTGGCATGTGTTAAAAGAGCCCAGTGACACTCTTTGGCCCAGGGCCCACAAAAATCTGGAGCCAGCCCTACCCCCCAACAACTTTAGCCAAATAACCCCCAGTTTTCAATGCCTAACTATTATTATAAAGTAAATTAAGGTTGACAAGCTTAAGTAATAAAAATTGATGTTTTTGGCATTAAAATGGGCACTGTAGGTGTGTTTCCTGTCCTCCACTCACTGCCGACTTTTCTTCCCCATTGACTTGTATTGGGTTTCGTGTTTCAGTCGGCCTTCGACTTTTCACAATAATTGGCCGATTTCATTCGACCCGACTTTTGAGAAATTCGGGTTTCATGAAACCCGACTCGACCCGAAAAAAGGCAAAGTCACTCATCTCTAGTGGTCATATGTATGGATGGGACTCCTTCACTGAAAGACGAGCAGATAAAGACCAGCAGAGATAAGGAAAGTGGTGGTGCTGGAGTGGCGGAGGGTTTGAAAAGTGAGTTATGGTTATTTTTCATGTCATTGTACTGGCTACTATTCAGGAAGTTTTGAAAAATTTCAGAAAATCTCTTTAAAGGGAGCCTGTCACCAGGTTTTCCTTTTATAAAGTACTGCCACAACCATTAGGGCCTCTTTTATAGCATACTGGAATCCTGTAAAAAAGTCTCCAATTCAGTCTGCATGTCTAAAAAATGTTTTTATTATACTCAAAGACGGTTTGTTCCTATACATTAGGCATCTTTGGCCTTGGTCCAGTGCCTCCCCTCTTCATACAATCACCATCCTCCTTCACTGCTTCATCTACATGATGTGTCCTATAGTATGTCATCCACAGAATATCCACCTCCGCAACCACACTTCTCTCTATCCTGCTGAGAGCAGAGCAAATTACTGTTGTGCGCATGTGCCAGCTTTACTTCTGGATCATCTGTGCTCTTTGACCTCTCCTGAAGAATGTGCACTACAGCACGTTGTTCTGCCCTCAGCAGGACAGAGAGAAGTGCAGCTGCGCAGGATTGCGATGGTGACTCTGTGTGGTTGACATAGGACATCATCCACAGGAAGCAGGGAAGTAGGACGATGATTGTAAGAAGAGAGGCGGTGCACTTCATCATATTGACACAAAAAAACGAATGAAAACAAAAAGTTATATGTAAAAAAAAAAGATATACATAAAAACGCCAAATTGTCCTCCAAAAATCAAGCCATAATATGGCTCATTCGTGATAAAAAAAGTTACAGCTCTCCGAATATGGTGATGCAAATACAAATTCATTCTTGTAAAAAATTGTTTTAAATCTGTAAAAGCAGCAAAGTATAAAAAAAACTATATAAATCTGGTAACACTGTTGTCATACAGACCTGATAAACAAATCGGTCTTATAATTTTTACCATAAATGAGCCACTCACTTATGAGGCAGATGGAGTAACTTTGGACTGGTCTGTGTTCCGGCGGTGTACCATCATTTTAGGCGGCTTATTAGTGCAAAAGTGTTGGTGACCACAGATCTGTTCATGCCTAAAAAGATAGATACCACAGGAAGAGATACCAAGCAAACTCCAAAGTGTCTCCTCCTGCCTCATTATGGTGGGACGTTCTGTTGGGGGTTTCGTTTAAATTGCATTTTTATGGGACTTACATGGAAACTCCAACGTAAGTGCTCAGTGTAGAACACAAGAATATGATCTCAGCCTTATTCTGGAAGCAATCAAAAAATATTATTTACCCGAAAATATTACCAATAAAAACCCCAATTTATCCCTCACAAACCCAGCCCCCCTCAGGTCCGTCATCTATCACTGGAAATACATGGGGTTCCCACATTACTGGCAGAACAAAGGCTCTTGGAAAGTGACATAGTTTCCACCCCCTCAAGTAAAATCCAGTGAAATCTGTGCTGCCAAATCCCCCAGCCCCCCTGCTTCTGAGACCACTGTGCCTAAACCACAGTAAGCAGCCACATGTCTTTCATTACTGTGGCAGTGAGAGCTCAATTTCAAATTTACTGGGTGCATGTCTCCAGAAGTACAAGCTGGGCACAATATATTGGTGTACTACACTGTATGAGGGTACAATGTATGGGCACTAAACTGGCATATTTGCAATTCTCAAGAAAAGAAGCCTGAGGTGGATGTTGCAAAATAGTCACTGCAGCCGTAGATTGTTGCACAGCTTCTGAATGCCCCCAAAGTTGCAGTAGAAACTTCACAGAGCAGATTACATGTGATAACAAGCTTTTACTTCTCAGAAAAAGAGGTAAAGGAAAAATGCAGTCATTCAGTGCTACACCAGGAAGAAGTAAATAAAACTGAAAGTACAAGAGAGACCTTTTCTTTTACAAAACATTAAGCAAGGAAACTTTACACAACAACACCATCTATTGTCAGATCAGCATAAAGTCCCCCTTCACATAAATAAAGAAGTCCACAACTGTTGCATATACCAACACCCTTTCTCAACAGTAAGGACTTATTCAGTCAAACCTATTTTGTTAATTAGTCTCTGATGTTTTTCAGCATTCAATGGCTTTGTGAAAATGTCTGCTGTCATATCTTCAGTTGGACAATATTCTAATTTCAGAATTCCTTGTTCCTGATGATCCCTCAAGAAATTACACTTCACATCAATGTGCTTGGTTCTTGGGTTAACTCTTTCCATCTGAGCAAGAACAAGACATTCTTGATTGTCCTCATTTATTTTGTTGGTTCCAACTGAGGTTGTCCTAGGTCGGTTAGCAATTGTCTTAACCATAGAACTTCTTGACTCGCATGTGCTGCTGCAACATATTCTGCTTCTGTTGACGACAGTGTTACTATTGATTGCTTTTTACTAGTCCAACTAATTGGTCCACCTGAAAGCAAAGATAGCCACTGGTAGATTTCTGTCAGTTCGATCTCCAGCCCAATCTGCATCAACGTATCCAGTTAAAATGCATTTATCACTTCTAGGCAGTTTCAGTTTAACATTGCTAGTTACTTTGAAATAATGTATTACTCTCTTCACGGCATTCCAATCCGCTTTATTTGGCTTAGACACTTTTCTACTCAGAATTTCTACTGCTGCTGCGATGTCTGGCCATGTAACAGTTGCTAGATGCAGTAATTTTCCTATTGCCATTCTGTATTCATTATTTGGTAACGTATTTTTCTCACTATTCATCTCTTTAAGATATTTAGTTTCCATTGGAGACTTGGCTGTTTTTGCATCCTTCAATCCAAATATTTTGGCTATGTCTTGAATCATGTGATTTTGATTAAGTAAGAAACTTCCATCTTCTTCTCTTTCTATCTGTATTCTTAGGTACTGTTTCGCATTTCCCAAGTCTTTGATCTCAAAATGTTGATTCAGGATTTTTAGTATGTCCTCTTTATCCCTTTCTTTTTCAAAACAAACTAAAATGCCATCAACATATATGAGTACATAAATCAATCTGTCCATTAGTCTTTTTGTGTACAGGCAAGGATCAGCTTTGTTTCTTTGAAATTTTTCATTTGTGAGAACTTCCGTGATTTTGTCATTCCACACTTTAGCAGCTTGTTTTCAACCATATATACTTTTCTGTAATTTGCAAACCATGTTTGGGTTACTTTCATTTTTGAATCCTGGAGGTTGTTCCATGTAAATATCTTCTGTTAACCCCTTCATTACCCAGCCTATTTTGACCTTAATGACCTGGCCATTTTTTGCAATTCTGACCAATGTCCCTTTATGAGGTAATAACTCACGAACGCTTCAACGCATCCTAGCGATTCCGAGATTGTTTTTTCGTGACATATTGGGCTTCATGATAGTGGTATATTTAGGTCGATAATTTTTGCGTTTATTTGTGAAAAAAATTTTGAATTTTTATTCTGTTAAACCAGAGAGTTATGTGACACAAAATAGTTAATAAATAACATTTCCCACATGTCTACTTTACATCAGCACAATTTTGGAAACAACATTTTTTTTCGTTAGGAAGTTATAAGGGTTAAAAGTTGACCAGCAATTTCTCATTTTTACAACAAAATTTACAAAACCATTTTTTTTAGGGACCACCTCACATTTTAAGTCACTTTGAGGGGTCTATATGGCAGAAAATACCCAAAAGTGTCACCATTCTAAAAACTGCACCCCTCAAGCTACTCAAAACTACATTCAAGAAGATTATTAACCCTTCAGGTGCTTCACAGGAACTAAAGCAACATGGAATGAAAAAATGGACATTTTAATTTTTCCAACCAAAATTTTATATTAGCATCAGTTTTTTTCATTTTCACATGGGTAACAGGATAAAATGTATCCTAAAATTTGTTGGGCAATTTCTCCTGAGTACACTGATACCTCATATGTGGTCATAAACCACTGTTTGGGCGCACCGCAAGGCCCGGAAGGGAAGGAGCGCCATGTGACTTTTTGATTGGAAAATTAGGTCCAATCGTTAGCGGACACCATGTCGCATTTGGAGAGCCCCTGTGTGCCTAAACATTGGAGCTCCCCCACAAGTGACCCCATTTTGGAAACTAGACCCCCGAAGGAACTTATCTAGATGTGTGGTGAGCACTTTGAACCCCCAAGTGCTTCACAGAAGTTTATAACGCAGAGCAGTGAAAATAAAAAAATAATTTTTTTTCCTCAAAAATGATTTTTTAGCCCGCTATTTTTTATTTTCCCAAGGGTAACAGGATAAATTGGACCCCAAAAGTTGTTGTCCAGTTTGTCCTGAGTACACTGGTGCCCCATATGTGGGGGAAAACCACTGTTTGAGCGCACGGCATGACTCAGAAGGGAAGGAGCGTCATTTGACTTTTTGAATGGAAAATTAGCTCCAATCGTTAGCGGACACCATGTTGTGTTTGCAGAGCCCCTGTGTGCGTAAACTTTGGAGCTCCCCCACAAATGACCCCATTTTGGAAACTAGACCCCCTAAGGAACTTATCTAGATGCATAGTGAGCACTTTGAACCCCCAGGTGCTACACAGAAGTTTATAACGCAGAGCCGTTAAAATAAAAATATTTTTTTTCCCTCAAAAAATAAATTTTTAGCCTGCTATTTTTTATTTTCACAAAGGTAACAGGATAAATTGGACCCCAAAAGTTGTTGTCCAGCTTGTCCTGAGTACGCTGGTACCCCATAAGTGGGGGGGACCACTGTTTGGGCACACGTTGGGGCTCGGAAGGGAAGTAGTGACGCTTTGAAATGAAGACTTGATGGAATGGTCTGTGGGCGTCATGCTACATTTGCAGAGCCCCTGATGTACCTAAACAGTGGAAACCCCCCACAAGTGACCCCATTTTGGAAACTAGACCCCCCAAGGAACTTATCTAGATGTGTGGTGAGCACGTTGAACCCCCAAGTGCTTCACAGAAGTTTATAACGCAGAACCGTGAAAATAAAAAATCTTTTTTTACCACAAAAATAATTATTTTAGCCCCCATTTTTTTATTTTCCCAAGGGTAACAGGAGAAATTAGACCCCCAAAGTTGTTGTGCAATTTTTCCTGAGTACCCTGATACCCCATAAGTGGGGGTACACCACTGTTTGGGCACACGTCGGGGCTCGAAATGGAGGGAGCACCGTTTGACTTTTTGAACGCAAAATTGGCTGGAATAAATGGTGGCTCCATGTCGCGTTTGGAGAGCCCCTGATGTGCCTAAACAGTGGAAACCCCTCAATTCTATCTCCAACCCTAACGCCAACACACCCCTAACCCTAATCCCAACCCTAATCATAACCCTAACCACAACCCTAATCCCAACACAGCCCTAATGAAATCCCAACTCTAACCCTAACCACAAGCATAACCGTAATCCCAATTCCAACCCTAACCCTAAATTCAACCCTAACCCTAAATTCAACCCTAACCCTTAGTCCAACCCTAACCCTTAGTCCAACCCTAACCCTTAGTCCAACCCTAACCCCTAGTCCAACCCTAACCCCTAGTCCAACCCTAACCCTTAGTCCAACCCTAACCCTAACCCTAGCCCTAACCCTAGCCCTAACCCTAGCCCTGGACCTAACCCTAATGGAAAAAAATATATATATATTTTATTATTTGTCCCTACCTATGGGGGTGATAAGGGGGGCGGTGATTTACTTTTTATTTATTTTGATCACTATGAAAGTTTATCATAGTGATCAAAATAAATGAATGAATCTGCAGCGTTGCAGATTCGATTCGGCGCACTGCGCATGTGCCCGCCATCTTGCAAGATGGCGGCGCCCATGACGCTGGATGGCAGGACACCGGGACGGATAGCGGGAGATCGGAGGCACAAAGGAGGGTGAGGGGGTGATCGGAGGGTGAGAGGGGATGATCGGAGGGCTGGGAGGGCGGAGGTAAGGCGGGGGGCAGATTATGACGGCGGCTGCCGATCGGTGCCGTCAGAAGGTGGCGGCAGCCGATCGGTGCTGTCAGTCGGTGTGGGGGGGGTTGGGTCTCGGTGTCCAGCCATGTCCGATGCTATTTCAGCATCGGCCATGGCTGGATTGTAATATTTCACCAATTTTCATTGGTGAAATATTACAATCGCTCTGATTGGCAGTTTCACTTTTAACAGCCAATCAGAGCGATCGTAGGCACGTGGGGGCTAAGCCACACCCCCAGGTGTTAACTCTGAAGGGTCCTTTGTGTGCGGGTCGGGTGACCTTTCAGTGACCCCGGTCACCCGACCCGCAGGGGGGCTATTTATAGCATGACGCCTACGTAGGCGTCATAGGTCGTTTGGGCACTGCTTTTCATGACGCCTACGTAGGCGTCATAGGTCGTGAAGGGGTTAAACTTCCATTCAAAAATGCTGTCTTTACATCCAGATGTTTCAGTTCCATTTGTTTCATTGTTGCAACTGCAAACAAAGTTCTTATTGTAGTATGTTTGATGACTGGAGCAAATGTTTCATCATAGTCTTCTCCATATTTTTGAGAATAACCTTTAGCTTGGTATCTTTAAGCTGTGCCATCTGTTTGGTACTTTACTTTAAAAACCCATTTACATCCTATAGCTTTTCTTCCGTCTGGTAATTCTGTTAGTGTCCATGTCTTTGAGTCATGCATGGATTTTATTTCCATTTTTGTTGCCTCTATACATTTATTAGCTTCTTCTTCAGGAAGTCGAGATATGTCTTCCCAAGAGGTAGGTTCATAAACTTTACTTGTACTTTCCTTATATGAGAGACATTGGTGGTTTTCCTTTGTTTTCTCTCATTGAACGTTTTGGTTCTGTGTCTGTTTGTAGTTGTATATCTTGTATATCTTCACTTTCAGTTTTCTGCTTTTATCAATTTCAACTTCTTTTTCATCAGATATTCCTTCAGCTATATCACTGCTGTTATTCTCATTTTTTGTTTCCAGTGTCCTCAATGAATGTCACACTGTTACTCAACAGTGTACTGTAACTTTGTCTGTTTTGGGATCTAGGATTCTATATCCTTTGCAACTTTCACTATATCCAACAATGGTTATTACTTATTTCCTGCTAGGATTGTACATTCATCATCTTAGAATTTTACAGTAAGTCCTTTAGCTGTTAGACATTTTACAGATAATAGTCCTCCTTCTAATCCTGGAACATATAACACATCCTGTACAAGTATTTTTGAATCATGCCAAAACTTGTTAGAACAGTTAGCATTCCTTGTCTAACACCTTCTGCAGTTATTTTGCTTCCATCTGCAAGATAAATGTCTTCCTTCTTATTTAAATCAAGTTCAGTAAAGAAATTTTTATTACTTGTCACGTGACTTGTTGCTCCTGAGTCAATAAACCAACCCAATGATGATTTCTTATCAGTTACTTTAAATGATAGATTCCAATTATTTCCCCAAGAATCAGAAATTGTGTTTTTCACCTTTTGTGTATTCTCTTTATGGTGTTATGTCTGTTGTTCTGCTTTCCATATAGTATAGTCTTTCTTCAAATGTCCTTTTTTTTTACATCTGAAACATTCTCTTGCCTCTTTATTATGGGGTCTTTTTGATTCTGCAGCTTTAGGAACATTTCCATTATCCTTTTCAGTAGAAGAATCATTTGTTCGTTCTTTCCTTCTTTGATATTCATCTATGAGTCTGGTCTTCACAAACTCTAATGTAATGTCTGTTTCAGGTCTTGTCTCTAGTGCATTTATTAAAGCAGTATATGAATCTGGTAAACTGCACAATAATATTGCTGCTACATGGCTTTCCTTAATATCTTCACCAATTGATCTCAGCTGTGATATCATTTCCATAATAGAGAATATATGTTACTGCTTGTCAGTGTCTGCACTTAGTCTCATACTGTAAACCTTTGTTAGCAGAAATAACTTGTGATTTAAGCTGGGTCTTTCATGTAGCTTTCTTAGTGCTTCCCATATTCCCTTTGCTGCTTCTTCATTCCTTATGTGAATTAATTGAGCATCATCCACTAATAGGCTGATGGTAGCTCTTGCTTGTCTATTTTTCTGTCCCATGTCTGATTATCTTCATCAGGTCTATCTGTAGTGATTACTTCCCATAAATCATCTTTAGAAAATAGCATCTCTACTTTGAACTTCCATAACTGATAGTTCTCATTACTCAGCTTAGCTACTGTGAGTTTTAGCTCTGTGCTACTCATCATCTTTAACTTGTCTTACATGTTTGGAGAGAATTGTACTGAAGAATTCTTCTGCATTTGCCAGGGTCTTGCTGAGAGTTCTGGTTTCCTGGGTGTCTGGGTTCCTCGGTGCTTTTGCCTGGTATCCTCAATGCTTGGGATCCTTGATGCCTGGGCCCATAACCTGTTGCACAGTTCTTGAAACCAACAGTTGTAGTAGAAACTTCACAGAGCAGATTACATGGGATAACAAGCTTTTACTTCTCATAACATTAGGTAAAGAAAAAACGCACAGTCATTCAGTGATGCACCAGGAAGAAGTAAACAAAACTGAAAGTACAAGTGAGACCTTTTCTTTTGCAATATATTATGCTAGGAAACTTTACACAACAACGCCATCTATTGTCAGATCAGTATAAAGTTCTTCACATAAACAAAGAAGTCCACAACTGTTGCATATACCAACATAGATTGATTCACTGAGAGGTGCAATTTTTTACATGGGGTCAATTTGTGGGGTTTTATGCTGTTTTAGTACCTTAGGGGCTCTGCAAATGTCACCCAAAAACTATTCTACCAAAATTATTGCTCCAAAAGCCAAACAGCATCTCTTCTTTCTCAGCCTGACGTTTGGCCTAACAGTAGTTTCTCACGATATATGGTGCATCACCACGATCAAGAAAAATTGTGTATTAAATTGTGGGGTACAATTTAACCTATTAACCCTTATGCAACTGACAATTTTGCAGCAAATACAAAAATTACATTTTTACCACTAAAATGTTATACAGTATTTCCACGTCATAATGTTAAAAATTTCTGTAATGCACGTGAATGTTCAAAATGCACACTACACTCCCAGATAAGCTCCTTAAGCAGTGAAGTTCTCAATATGGGTTCAACTGGGGAGTTCCTGCTGATCTGGCACCTCAGGCTATGAGGTCCATATTCTCCTATTACCCCTTGTGTAAATGATATATTTGGTACTAAAACAGTATTTTAGTGAATAAAAATTTAATTTTTTTGTTTTCACATCTAAATGTTATAAACTTTTGTGAATCACCTATAGGTTAAATATTCTCAGTACACCTCTAGATGAATTCCTTGAGGAGTCTAGCTTCCAAAACAGGGTCACTTGTGGGGTGGATATTTTGGTAAACCAGGGTCTCTGCAAATGTGACCCAGCATTCACAGTCTAATACCGGCAATTTTTCTTTCCTTTCCTTTTCAAGCCCTGCCATGTGCCCTAACAGCAGTTTTTGACCACATATGGGGTGAAAAAAAATTGCATAATTAACCATGGGGTCTGTTTTTTCCTATTTACCACTATGAAAATTACAAGTTTGTAGCTAAAACATTTTAGCAGAAAAAAGCTTAATTTTTGTTTTCATGCCCACATTTTAAAAAAGTTTTGTGAAGCACCTACTGGTTCAAAAAGCTTAGCACCCCTAAATCAATTCATTGATGGGTCTAATGTCCAAAATGGAGTCACATGTAGAGATTTCTGTTGCTTTGGTACCTCAGGGGCGCTGCAAATAAGACATGGTATCTGTAATCTATTCCAGCCAAATTTACATTACAAATAATGTTGCTCCTTTCCTTCTGAGCCCTGTCATGTGTTCAAGAAGAACTTTATAACTCAAAAGAAAGTGGGTAACAAACTTTGCAGTCCACTTTTTCATGTTAACTCTTGCAAAAGTGAAAAATGTATGGCTAAAGCAACATTTACATGAAAATTTTCAATATGACGACCTAATGTTATCAAATTCTGTTTACAACATGTAAGTTAAAAATGCTAGCTCATAAGAAACTAAGTAATAAACTGTGTGGTCCATTTTCTTGTGCAATTCCTTGTAAAAGGTAAAAATTGGGGCTAAAGCAACATTTGAGAGAAAAAATTACATTTTTTTTTTAATTCGACTTTGCATTAATTCCTAAAAGGTTCAAAAATGTATGAACAGCAGTTTTGAAGTAATTGAAGTAATTGAGTAGTGCACATTTTAGAATTATATCACTTTTGGGGTGTTTCCAAAATATAGGCCCCGCAAAGTCGATTTACACACGTGGTCAAAATTGTTGGTACCCCTCGTTTAATGACAGAAAAACCCACAATGGTGACAGAAATAACTTGAATCTGACAAAAGTAATAATAAATCAAAAATCTATGAAAACGAACATATGAAAGTCAGACATTGCTTTTCAACCATGCTTCCACAGAATTTAAAAAAAATAAATCTCATGAAATAGGCCTGGACAGAAATGATGGTACCCTTAACTTAATATTTTGTTGCACAAACAATTCCTGTAACTGTCAAATGAGACTTCTGCAACTCGCAACAGGTATTTTGGCCCACTCCTCAAGATCAAACTGCTTCTGTTGTCTCGTGTTTGAAGGTTGCCTCTTCCAGATGGCATGTTTCAGCTCTTTCCAAAGATACTCAATAGGATTTAGGTCAGGGTTCCATTCTTGGGTGTTTTTAGCTGTGTGTTTTGGGTCATTATCCTGTAGCAAGACCCATGGCCTGTGACTGGGACCAAGCTTTCTGACACTGGGCAGCATATTTCTCTCTAGAATCCCTTGATAGTCTTGAGATTTCTTTGTACCCTCACAGATTCTAGACACCCTGTGCCAGATACAGTAAAGCAGCCCCAGAACATAACAGAGCCTCCTCCGTGTTTCACAGTGGGAATAGTGTTCTTTTCTTGATATGCTTCATTTTTCCATCTGTGAACAAAGAGCTGATGTCCCTTTCCAAAAAGTTCAATTTTTGTCTCATATGTCCATAGGATATTCTCCCAGAAGCTTTGTGGCTTGTCAACATGTAGTTTGGCAAATTCCAGTCTGGCTTTTTTATTATTTTTTTTTCAACAATGGTGTCCTCCTTGGTCATCTACCATGTAGTCCACTTTGGCTCATACAACGACGGATGGTACGATCTGACACTGATGTTCTTTTAGCTTGAAGTTCAAGCTTCAATCTGTTTAGAAGTTTTTCTGGGTTCTTTTGTTACCATTGGTATTATCTGTCTCTTTGATTTGTAATCAATTTTCCTCCTGTGGCCACACCCAGGGAGGTTGGCTACAGTCCCAGGGATCTTAAATTTCTGAATAATATGTACAACTGTAGTCACAGGAACATCAAGCTGCTTGGAGATGGTCTTATAACTTTTACCTTTAACATGTTTAACTATAATTTTCTTTCTGATCTCCTGAGACAACTCTTTCCTTTGCTTCCTCTGGTCCATGTTGAGTGTGATACACACCATGTCACCAAACAGCACGGTGAGTATCTGTAGCCTTCTATACAGGCCCACTCACTGATTCCAAGATTGTAGACACCTGTGATGCTAACTAGTGAACACACCTTGATTTAACATGTCTCTTTTGCTACATTATTTTCATGGGTACCACCATTTCTGTTCAGGCCTATTTCATGAGTTCTGTAGAAGCATGGTTGAAAAGCAATGTCTGACTTTAATTTGCTCATTTTCATAGATTTTTGATTTATTATTACTTTGGTCAGATTCAAGTTATTTCTGTGACCACTGTGAGTTTTTCTGTCATTAAACGAGGCATACCAACATTTTTGACCACGTGTGTAAATCTGAATAGGAAACCGATTTTGTAACTTTGTTGAAAAATTGCTACTAAACTTTTAACCCTTCTAACATCCTAACAAAATAAAATTACATTTGAAAACTGATGCAGCTGAAGTAAAGTAGACATATGGGAAATGTTATTCATTAATTATTTGTACAGCATGACTTAATTTAAGGATATAAAGATTGAAAGTTTAAAATTGAAACATTTTTACCAAAATTTTGATATTTTCATAAATAAATGCAAAATTTATCGACCTAAATTTACCTCTAATATGAAGTACAATATGTCATGAAAAAAACAGTCTCAGAATCAAAGGGATACGTTAAAGCATTCCAGGGTTAATGTTTGTGGAAATTATCAAAACTGGAGCACTGTTAAACAAAGTTGCATTTGCCTCTTAATGAATTTGAATCTTTCAACTGTGGTGTACCACTGACAATGAAATGTGGTACAACCCTGAAGTAAATTATGCCACTTTAGTGACATAGATCATGATGAATTTGTTGGGCATGATTTATTTTTTGCGCAACTTTAATTTATACAAAAAAATTGTGACATTTTGAGCAGTTACCTACTTCATGAGTTGGCCCATCTGTTCTTTATTTATGAGGTTATGCTCAATCATAGAAGCAAAACAAGAAAAATTACAGTATTGTCAAATGTGTATTATGGTGAACACCAACAGTGCAAATCCAATTCATTGTGGTAGCCATATGTTTTTTGGACAAATAGTGCTGCTTTCTTCTCTATTTGTGTATAATCTCCAGTTTAAGAAGAAGAACCTATACACATAAGAAAACATTTAATTTACTGAAACCCCTCAGATTGGTGGGATAGGCTATCAATCTTATGTGCATGAGGGTCTCATTACTCTTCTGACCACTCCATCTCCATTAAAAAGATGAAGTCAAGAGAATTGAATCAGGTAAACTGCCACAAGAAGAATCTGGCAACAGCTCACACCCCTGTCTAAGAAAGCACTCTAAGTCTATGGAAGAAAGATCATGCAAAATAGGCTCAAGGAAAAATACTGAACTATATACTGAACTATATATCATGATTTTGCAAAAAGTTAAATCCACTGCAGAACAATGTTGCTAAACAATAGAATATCAAAAAGGGGTAAATTCCTTTTAGGCATTGTACATAACCTGTTCGCAAAGATAATTTCCACCCACAACCTCAAGTAAGACACAAAAATGCAGGTCTACAATCCATGTTGGATTGTGACTTACAAGATATGAAAGATACACTAAAGACCTCTATACACATCAGGCTAATGTCACATTAACCTGCCTATATCAACTATTTTGTCCAACAGTGTAATGTGTATAGGGGCTTCAGAAAACTAATTGTCGGGGGAGATGTTGATTGGGCATGTCAAATTCCGGACTGCCAATTGCTTTGTTCTTCAGGAGATATTCTGATGCCAGATGGTGCGCCCCAGGGGCCGTGGGATACTCGGTATCGGGCCGGTTAACTTCAATGGGAAATGTCACAGTGGCGGTGACCTGGTCCGTGGCCACAGGCAGTCATGTAAAAGTGGTAGAATTGAATGGGAATAAAATGTATGAAGTTATTCGTGATGCCATCTGTGGTTTCTGGTCAGAGTGACCAGCGCTGCAGTGTTGCTTCTCTGGGACAGTTGTTATGGGCAGCAGTGATGTTAACGTTCTCCACAGGTAGAGCTGTAGTCCCAGGGCAGTACGGTTGATTTGGTAGATGGTGAAGTAGTGTAGAGAGGAGGATGTAGCAGATCTGGGTGAGTGACGCAGCAAAGGAGACAAATAACTCAGTTTTGCAGTTCCAAAGGGCTTTACTCACAGTTCTGTTCACGATACAGATGCCCACTTCAATGCTGCGTTCTCCAGGTGAGGGATCCAGACAACTTCCAGGTAAGATGAAATGGATCACTCCAAGTTCATGATCTCACAGTTTTTGTTTCAATGGAACTGATGCCAAACTGAGGCAATACTGGAAAAAGAAGAACAAAGGCAAACGGTGTCAATACCCTCCCGGGTAACTGTCCATTATGTAGGACGCATTTCTATTTGGGTTCACCTACTTGGGTGAATGAAGCAGGCTTCTTCTTCTGCTTCTAGGGTAGATTGTCAGGCTGTCCCTGGCAGCATAGCCATTTGGAGGTATTTTTCTGGAGTAGCTCCTCCTGAGGAGACTTTACCGACGGCTGCCTATGCTAGTGCAGCCGGTGTTGCCGCTGCCTGAGTTGGTGCAGCTGATGTTGCTGTGGCCTGAGTTGGTGCAGCTGATGTTGCTGCTGCTGCAACTGGTTGGCGGGGTGCGTAGATTGTGGTTGGGGCTACAGCTGCCGTGGTTGTTGGCGCTTCCTGGTGCTGATAGGTTGCCAAAAATGCTGCGAGTATGCGGCGTACGTTCACACCGTACCAGCCGCGCACCCCCTGGTGGTGGGTGAAGGACACATACTCCCCGCGATACAGGTCGCAGTCTGGATGCCCCCTGGGGAGATGCGCCTCCACATCTCTGCGGCTCACAAAGAGGTCGGAGATTTCCTGGGCATCCTGAATGAACCCGAACCCCTTGTCCAAGTTGAAATTCAGGACCTTGCCCCAGCTGACAGAGGCACGCCTAGCTGACCGGTCCGCCCGGGCCTGGCGCTTCTCCTGCAGGTCCCTATCTAGTACGGCTGACCTGAGCCACTCTCGCTCTCTTTGCTCTGCCGCAAGCTTCTGAATCTGCTGCTGACAGTACTCCTCCTGCATCAGGGGGTATCCCTGGGTCCTAGCCTCCAGCTCCTCCCTGGTTAGGTCCTCCTGGTGGCCTCTGCCTACAGAAGATGGTGGCGGTACCGCAAGAGGTTTTGGTTTTTCCCCCTGGGAGAAGTTTCCCGGTCCCACGCAAGGTCTATTACTTCCTGCCCAGGTTTTGGAGCAGACGGGGACTCATTAGGGCCTGTCAGGGCTTCCCAGGATGCAGGGGCAGTGGTGATACCTGACTTTCCATGGTTGCTCAGGGCCTCTGCAGGCATCAGCAGCAGGCCGGACGAAGCATCCCCCAGTGTTGGAGAGGTCGGGACGGCGGCAGCAGCAGGTGTCAGTGAGGCCTGTACGGTGAAGGCAGCATCTGGTGTCAGTGAGGAGGCCGGTGCCATGGCGGCGGCAGGTGCTGATGATGACACAGCCTCTGCAGCGATGGCTGTAGCAGAAGCTGATGGTAACGGCTCCTGACTGGTAGCGGCGGCTTCCAGCAGCGCAGTCCGGGTGACCACAGCAGGTACTAGTGGTGGGAGTAACGGGGCGGTAGCAGGGGACACCGGTGGTGAGGGTTCCAGGTCAGGGTCAGCAGGTACTGGCGGCATGGGTACTTCAAATGCAGACCCCTCCTGGGCGTGCTGTCTCCTCCGCTCCAGTAAAACCTGCCTCATCTGCAGGCTGCGGTTCAGCAGAGCAATCTCCTCTTCCAACTGCCTCAGGTCCATAGATTCTAGCTGACCGGAGCCTACAACAAAGCATCATTTGACCAACAGCAATCTAATGTATATGAAGAACTTTAAACTTCTCTGTACTCTGTTACTAGGAATAAGGAATAAAAAGGAAAACATTTTAATGTGATATCTGATGAGTGGAAATTATGTTGTCCTAGTCCAAAATCAATTTATAAAGGCACTGATTCATCAAGACCAGCAATTTTCTTGCCAGTTTTGATGAGGGGTGGGGTCCAGTCAAGCACTCTAGGTTCATGAAAAGGCATATGCCGTACGCCTCTTAATAAATCAAAAGTGTCTGAAGAGTGGAGTGATCCTCCATATGTCACGCCAGAAATTTTACTCCCGGACTGGAGTAAGATTTCTGGTGTATGGAATGCCACAACTCATCATGAAATAGACATGTGGCATTATGCCCTCGCTGTACCTCCATTCTCAACCCAGCTCAGCCCGTTTTGCCGGAGCAGGAAGAAATTGGAATCAAAACGCCCAAAAGTCTCAAAACATTTGCAAATTTACAAAATAATTCTGCCAAAGTTGCTTTGATGAATCAGAGTTTCAGTGCCATTATTATGTCTTTAGTAGGGATAAGCGAACGTGCTTCGTGATACTCGGTTATCACTCGAGTATCACAGTGCTCAGAAGTACTCTTTACTCGACGAGTAATGGGGGTGCTCTATTTAAAACTCAAATCCCTGCCCTGCAGGGTTTTTACCTATTACATAGCCAATCAGTATGTGGTGATTGCGTGCATGTCACTGTAATGCCGTATCCATCTTGGTTGTGGCATTGCTGAGATTGGCTTGCCGTGTGATATACTGACGCTATTGTACAGCTCTGTGACACTTCGCATTGAAGGAAGAGAGTGCTTGTCTAGGCCTGTGTGTGCACAGCATTACGAATCAGAGGCCTGTAGTTTTGATACTGGCTCAGAAGGTGAGCTATCATAATAACAGCCCTTCTAAGGGCTAATTGTTTGCTTTGCTGTTTGCATCATATAAATTCTGAATTTAGCCTTGGGAAGGAGAGAGAGTCGCAGGAGCAGGGAGAGTGACAGAATCCAGTCTGTAGACAGGGATTAGGGCTGTGCAGTTGGTTGGCAAACATATAGCCTCAGTTTTTTTAGTGGGGTAAAAAAAGTAATATATTTTGATCCATCCACTGCAGTGTGTTACTGAAGGTAGCCTATGTTACGGTGGTCCCAGCTCTATGCAGGTCATTCACTAGGTCCTCCCGTGTGGTTCTGGTATTTTTGCTCACCGTTCTTGTGATCATTTTTGTAATATCCACACGTTATGAAGAATTCAAGGTATTAAACTTTAGATATGTTTTATTCTTCGTCCTCCAGCACACAGCATAACAGTTGCATTCCCATGCTACACAGAAGTGAAACTGAAACTTCCCTTCTCATCCCTCTTGTCTCCACCCCCAAGTCCCATAAGTCTGGCTTGCTTAAAGAGACAGATCTAATTATTATACATTACATCATCCCCTTTTTTTTTTTTTTTTTTTTTTTTTTTTACCATAAATAACCCATATTACTGATAAATGCAACAACATGAAAACGTCCAAAGAAAATCATATGTCCATTTTGTCTTATTTGTTCAATTCCAAAAACCAGAGAAACAAACAAAAAAAACTGTAGTTACACTTCTTCAATAAGCCTCGATGGAGCTCTTCTCTCTCGTGTAGGATAACGTCTGGGCTCATTGAGAGGGTTAATTAGTGATGGACCAGCTACCTCTTGTTGGTCCTCTCCACCATCGGATATCAAATCTTCCACCAAAGAGAGTTCATTGTCATCATTCTGCGGTATGACTTTAAAATATGAAGAATTTCACGTTATGGAGTGTCCATCTCGTTCAGCTGTGATCATGCTGCTTTTCCTTTTAGTAACATAATATTTTGCAGGACCACATACAGGTGAGGTCTTGTTGGTTGGTCTTTGACGTACCACCACGACATCCCCTCTTTCGATGGCACTTGACTGTGTCCTTCGCCTTCTGTCTGCATAACGTTTCATGGCTTGTTTGTTGGAGAAATCTGTGGATCTCACTGAGGAGTCACTCGGTCGGGGATGGCTGGTCACATCAGGGAGACGTATACACAGGGTTCTGCTGAACATTAAATGAGCTGGAGCAGCATTAGTAGTGGAGTGTGGCGTATTGCGGTAATTACGCATGAATTTGTATAATGACTGTTTCAGTGGGATGTGCTCCAGACTCGCTGCCTTGATACGTTTCCCCAGAGTGCGCATAAAACGTTCCACAATTCCATTGGCTTGCGGCCAGCAAGGTGTGATTTTCCTGTGATTGAATCCCAAGTATTCAGAAAATTGTGTAAACACATGTCCATTGAATGGAGGTCCATTGTCTGTATTGACCACTCTTGGAATACCATATGCCGAGAAAATGTCGTCCAGCTCTGGTATGACATTATTAGCAGATGTTGAAGAGATAAATGAAATGACAGGGTATCGAGAATATTCATCAATTGTTACGAGAATGTATTGGCCATTTGGCAATGTTCCATATATATCGACTGCCACTTCCTCCCAGACAGCAGTGGGTAACGGAGACATTTGTAATGGCTCTAAGTTTGATGATGGAGTGATTAATTGACAAGTAGAACAGGGTCTAATCTTTTCTTCCACCAAGTGATCCATATTTGGGAACCACACTTTTTCTCTGAGTAACTTCTTTGTGCCAACAATTCCTAAGTGACCTTCATGTGCTATCTGTATGACTAAGTTACGCAAAGTCTTAGGTACAACTAGTTTGGTACCTCGAAGAATGAGGTGTTCTTCAGTGACTGATAATTCCTCACATACGTTTGAGAATAGTTTTAACTCTTTCAGTTCAATCTCAGAATCAGGAAATTTTTCCTTTTGAATTTCATGCCACCTTCGATTTTGGATGATTTGTATTAGGGCACAGAGTGTCTTGTCTTTTGTTGTTTCATTTATAAATTGATCAAGAGAAAGTGCCTTTGGCACGGCATGATCTGTAACAAAACGTAGGTATTCTTCAATGGAGGAATGCACAGGTATATCATCATTAGTAGGATGTCTTGAAAGATAATCAGCCAGATTGCTGTATTTTCCAGGTTTGTGAACAATTTTATAGTTGTAGTCCTGTAGATGTAGGCCCCATCGTTCAATTCATGCAGGCATTTTAGCTCTGGGATTTCCAAAAATTGTAAGAAGTGCTTGATGATCTGTGACAATGGTGAAGGGAGCTCCATAGAGAAATAAGTGAAAGTGTTCACATCCCCAGACAACTGCCAAGCTTTCTTTTTCAGGTTGAGAATATTTTCTTTCAGTGTTTGTTAAACTCTTACTTGCATAAGAAATGATGTGAGGATTTTGATTGTTATCCTTGTACTGCGCTAGAATAGCACCCAGTCCCACGGGACTGGCGTCCACAATCAGTTCAGTTCGAAGGGCTGGATCAAAATAAGCCATAGTGGTTGTCGAGCAGAGTTCATTTTTAATTGTTTCAAAAGAGGCCTGACAGTCTTGAGACCACTGAAAAATACAACTTTGTTTTGTAAGTTCCCGTAGTGGATTGCTGATTGTTGAAAAATTCGGAATATATCTAGCACAGTAACTTGCCATTCCAAGGAAAGAACGCACTTCACTGGCATCCTGTGGAATTGAGACTGTTCTGATAGCTTCCACTTTCTTGGGGTCTGGTTGTACTCCTTTTGCCGAGAAGATGTGACCATAGAATTCTAATGAATAGAGTTGAGCGAAACGGGTCGAAAAAATTCAAAAGTCGCCGACTTTTCGCAAAGTCGGGTTTCATGAAACGAAACCCGACCCTAGGATGAGGTCGGCCACGAGGTCGGCGACTTACGCGCCAAAGTCGCGTTTCAAAAGTTTGTTTTGCGCTCTTTTTCTGCCAATCAGGATCCACGGAGACTGTGGGCAACGTGATGACATAGGCACGGGTCACCACCATCTTTCAGAAGGGCATGCAAGTGATTGGCTTGCTTTGGTGGGCGTCACAGGGGGTATAAAAGGGCGTGCACGCCGACCGCCATCTTACTTCTGCCGATCTTAGTATAGGGAGAGGTTGCTGCTGATTCTGTAGGGAGAGCGTTAGGCAGGGAAGAAGACAAAAAAACTGCTTCTGCTGCTAGCGATTTGGCCTGCACAACACACAAGTCACTGTGTGTGCAGTGCAAGGGGAGGCTATATTGTGGTGTATCAGTGGTGTTGGTTGTTGGGCTGCCTTTTAAGGCTTCCTGACACGCTGGCATTGCTGTTTACCCACTGCTCCGCAAACTGCTTTTTTAAAAGCAATCCAATCTCCCTTATCCTCTCGTCACTTTGGTCACAGGCAGCTGTGCCATCGAGCGTGTCACATAGCGCTCAGATATCAGTGGGCCGCACACTATCCACAAGTGTCCACTGTCCAAAAGTGTATTCAGAGATTCAAAATCTCCATTATCCTCTCGTCACTTTGGTCACAGGCAGCTGTGCCATCGAGCGTGTCACATAGCGCTCAGATATCAGTGGGCCGCACACAATCCACAAGTGTCCACTGTCCACAAGTGTACACAGAGATTCAAAATATCCATTATCCTCTCGTCACTTTGGTCACAGGCAGCTGTGCCATCGAGCGTGTCACATAGCGCTCAGATATCAGTGGGCCGCACACAATCCACAAGTGTCCACTGTCCACAAGTGTACGCAGAGATTCAAAATCTCCATTATCCTCTCGTCACTTTGGTCACAGGCAGCTGTGCCATCGAGTGTGTCACATAGCGCTCAGATATCAGTGGGCCGCACACAATCCACAAGTGTCCACTGTCCACAAGTGTACGCAGAGATTCAAAATCTCCATTATCCTCTCGTCACTTTGGTCACAGGCAGCTGTGCCATCGAGCGTGTCACATAGCGCTCAGATATCAGTGGGCCGCACACAATCCACAAGTGTCCACTGTCCAAAAGTGTACGCAGAGATTCAAAATCTCCATTATCCTCTCGTCACTTTGGTCACAGGCAGCTGTGCCATCGAGCGTGTCACATAGCGCTCAGGTATCAGTGGGCCGCACACAATCCACAAGTGTCCACTGTCCAAAAGTGTACGCAGAGATTCAAAATCTCCATTATCCTCTCGTCACTTTGGTCACAGGCAGCTGTGCCATCGAGCGTGTCACATAGCGCTCAGATATCAGTGGGCCGCACACAATCCACAAGTGTCCACTGTCCAAAAGTGTACGCAGAGATTCAAAATCTCCATTATCCTCTCGTCACTTTGGTCACAGGCAGCTGTGCCATCGAGCGTGTCACATAGCGCTCAGATATCAGTGGGCCACACACAATCCACAAGTGTCCACTGTCCACAAGTGTACGCAGAGATTCAAAATCTCCATTATCCTCTCGTCACTTTGGTCACAGGCAGCTGTGCCATCGAGCGTGTCACATAGCGCTCAGATATCAGTGGGCCGCACACAATCCACAAGTGTCCAGTGTCCAAAAGTGTACGCAGAGATTCAAAATCTCCATTATCCTCTCGTCACTTTGGTCACAGGCAGCTGTGCCATCGAGCGTGTCACATAGCGCTCAGATATCAGTGGGCCGCACACAATCCACAAGTGTCCACTGTCCACAAGTGTACGCAGAGATTCAAAATCTCCATTATCCTCTCGTCACTTTGGTCACAGGCAGCTGTGCCATCGAGCGTGTCACATAGCGCTCAGATATCAGTGGGCCGCACACAATCCACAAGTGTCCACTGTCCACAAGTGTACGCAGAGATTCAAAATCTCCATTATCCTCTCGTCACTTTGGTCACAGGCAGCTGTGCCATCGAGCGTGTCACATAGCGCTCAGATATCAGTGGGCCGCACACAATCCACAAGTGTCCACTGTCCAAAAGTGTACGCAGAGATCCAAAATCTCCATTATCCTCTCGTCACTTTGGTCACAGGCAGCTGTGCCATCGAGCGTGTCACATAGCGCTCAGATATCAGTGGGCCACACACAATCCACAAGTGTCCACTGTCCACAAGTGTACGCAGAGATTCAAAATCTCCATTATCCTCTCGTCACTTTGGTCACAGGCAGCTGTGCCATCGAGCGTGTCACATAGCGCTCAGATATCAGTGGGCCGCACACAATCCACAAGTGTCCACTGTCCACAAGTGTACGCAGAGATTCAAAATCTCCATTATCCTCTCGTCACTTTGGTCACAGGCAGCTGTGCCATCGAGCGTGTCACATAGCGCTCAGATATCAGTGGGCCGCACACAATCCACAAGTGTCCAGTGTCCAAAAGTGTACGCAGAGATTCAAAATCTCCATTATCCTCTCGTCACTTTGGTCACAGGCAGCTGTGCCATCGAGCGTGTCACATAGCGCTCAGATATCAGTGGGCCGCACACAATCCACAAGTGTCCACTGTCCAAAAGTGTACGCAGAGATTCAAAATCTCCATTATCCTCTCGTCACTTTGGTCACAGGCAGCTGTGCCATCGAGCGTGTCACATAGCGCTCAGATATCAGTGGGCCGCACACAATCCACAAGTTTCCACTGTCCAAAAGTGTACGCAGAGATTCAAAATCTCCATTATCCTCTCGTCACTTTGGTCACAGGCAGCTGTGCCATCGAGCGTGTCACATAGCGCTCAGATATCAGTGGGCCGCACACAATCCACAAGTGTCCACTGTCCACAAGTGTACGCAGAGATTCAAAATCTCCATTATCCTCTCGTCACTTTGGTCACAGGCAGCTGTGCCATCGAGCGTGTCACATAGCGCTCAGATATCAGTGGGCCGCACACTATCCACAAGTGTCCACTGTCCACAAGTGTACGCAGAGATTCAAAATCTCCATTATCCTCTCGTCACTTTGGTCACAGGCAGCTGTGCCATCGAGCGTGTCACATAGCGCTCAGATATCAGTGGGCCGCACACAATCCACAAGTGTCCAGTGTCCAAAAGTGTATGCAGAGATTCAAAATCTCCATTATCCTCTCGTCACTTTGGTCACAGGCAGCTGTGCCATCGAGCGTGTCACATAGCGCTCAGATATCAGTGGGCCGCACACAATCCACAAGTGTCCACTGTCCAAAAGTGTACGCAGAGATTCAAAATCTCCATTATCCTCTCGTCACTTTGGTCACAGGCAGCTGTGCCATCGAGCGTGTCACATAGCGCTCAGATATCAGTGGGCCGCACACAATCCACAAGTGTCCACTGTCCAAAAGTGTACGCAGAGATTCAAAATCTCCATTATCCTCTCGTCACTTTGGTCACAGGCAGCTGTGCCATCGAGCGTGTCACATAGCGCTCAGATATCAGTGGGCCGCACACAATCCACAAGTGTCCACTGTCCAAAAGTGTACGCAGCTATTCAAAATCTCCATTATCCTCTCGTCACTTTGGTCACAGGCAGCTGTGCCATCGAGCGCTTCACATAGCGATCAGATATCAGTGGGCCGCACACAATCCACAAGTGTCCACTGTCCACAAGTGTGTGCAGAAATTCTAAAACTCCCCTGTCCTATAGACACCTTGTACCTTGTTTTACATTACTATATAGTTTGTTGGATTTTGTCTACATTTCTACCAAAAATGAGGAAGGCTGGTGGAAGAGGCCGTGGAATTGGGCGGGGGTTGGCAGCTGGTAATGATGGTGTTGGTGGTGGATCTGATCGTAGTGGCAAGAGCAAAATAGGACCGAATGCAGGAGGTGCTGACCCTGCGTCATCGTCTGGCTACATAAGGCCTCGAACGCTTAGTTTTCTAGGAGTTGGCAAACCGCTTTTAAAGGCAGAGCATCAGGAAAAAGTTTTGTCTTACATTGCTGACTCAGCCTCCAGCTCTATCGCCTCCTCTTCTTCAGTTGTAAAAAGTGAAAGCACTGAGTCGTCATTGGAGGCTCATGTTCATGAACCACACCTTTCCTTGTGTCCTTCACCCCAACCAAGATTGAAGGATGACGCAGGCCATACTACTGATTACTCCATGGAGCTGTTTTCACATACCATGCCTGGATTATCAAGTGAAATGGTGAATTACCCAGGCCAAGATGAATCTGACATGGAGTGCACTGATGCACAGCCGCTGATGGATGATTCTGCTGGTACATTCACTCAGAGCACTACATTGTCCTCGCTGTGTACAGAGCCAGATTTTGACCCTGATGAGACTCAGGTGCCCCTTCCCGCACACTATACCACCATACACGGTGACACAGAGGAAGGTGCACATGACATAGAAGAGGAGGTGATGGATGACCCAGTTGTTGACCCAGATTGGCATCCATTGGGGGAAGAGGGTGCTGCTTCCAATAGCTCAGATGAGGAGCATCCACAGCAGACATCGACATCGCAACAGCTTTTATCTGGCAGGCCCGGAGCACTCCAAAGACAGGTTCCAAACATCAAAAGAGTTGCTGGACAGCTTGTCCAGAGGGTCAAAAGATCACAGCGTGCTAGGCCGCAAAATGTCTGCCAAAGTAGGAAGAGTGCAGTGTGGCAGTTTTTTTAACAAAATCCTCATGATCAGGCCAAGGTTATCTGTAAGAAGTGCGCAAAGACCTTTAGCCGAGGGAAAAATCTGAAAAATTTGAATACCAGTTGCATGCTTAGACATTTAACCAGCATGCACTTGCAAGCGTGGACACAACACCAAACCTCAAGTGCCACATGTGCAACTGATCACAACGAAGGTAGTCAGCAACGCTACATTGTTTCCCCCACTGTAAGCCCACCGGTTAGCACAGCAGCAAATGTTGAGGTGTCGTTGCAAGGCCACAGCAGTCAGGGAATCCCACTGTTATATCAACGAAAGACTGATTCTAGGCCATCAGAAAGAACACCAACTCCATCACCATCATCAACCCTCTCTCAGTCCGCCCTGTCCACCGCTACTTCCACCATATGCAGCTCTCAAGTCCAGCTCACCCTCCCAGACACTATGAGTAGGTCAAGAAAGTACTCAGTCTCTCATCCGCCTACACTGGGTTTGAACGCCCACATTGCCAAACTAATCTCGTTTGAGATGATGCCCTTTCGGTTGGTGGAAAGCACAGCTTTCCGCGAACTCATGGCCTATGCAGTACCACGCTATGACCTACCCAGTCGCCACTTCTTCTCTCGCAAAGCCATCCTAGCCCTCCACCATCATGTGAAAGACCGCATTGTCCATGCACTCAAGCAGTCAGTGAGCAGAAAGATGCACCTCACAACTGATGCATGGTCCAGTCAGCATGTCCAGGGCCGTTACGTGTCCATCACTGCGCACTGGGTTAATGTGGTGGATGCAGGGTCCACAGGGGACAGCGGTGGTGGGACAGTGCTGCCTAGCCCACGGTATAGGAAACAGTTGGCTGTAGGCGTTCGACCCTCCTCCTCCTCCTCCAGAAGCGACAGCTCGTCCACAGAGCGCAGTCGTACGAGCACTCCATCTGCAGCTGCCACTGTTGCACACGATGTGTCCCCCTATCGAGCAGCTAGTGGAAAGCGTCAGCAGGCTGTGTTGCAGATGATGTGTTTGGGCGACAGACACACCGCCGAGGTGCTGGCCGAGTACTTGAAGCGACAAACTGAGTCATGGCTGGGCAGTGTACATCTTGAGGCAGGCAAGGTAGTTAGTGATAACGGCCGTAATTTTGTGGCAGCCATAGCCCTTTCAAAACTCAGCCACATACCTTGCTTGGCTCACACCTTAAACCTGGTGGTGCAGTGCTTCCTCAAAAATTATCCGGAGTTAACAGCCCTGCTCCAGAAGGTGCGAAGACTGTGCGCGCACATCCGCCGGTCGCCTGTACACTCCGTTCGTATGCAGAAGCTGCAGCGATTGCTCCACCTTCCCAACCACCGCCTCATTATCGACATTGCAACAAGGTGGAACTCCACCCTGCACATGGTGGAGCGGCTGTGCGAGCAGAGGCAGGCCATAATGCATTTGTGGGAGGATACACGGCCAGGCACTTTGAGAGCAGACATGGAGTTGACAGGCGTGCAGTGGTCGAAGCTGAAAGACCTTTGTAAAGTCCTTCAGTGTTTTGAGGAATGCACACGGCTGGTAAGCGCAGACGACGCCATCCTAAGCATGAGCATCCCACTTATGCGTCTGCTCATGCAAACTTTGACGCACCTTAAGGAGCAGGCGTCTGCAGCCAATGTTGATGAGGAGGAAGAGGAGGAGGGAATCCTTGATGACATTCAGCCATTGTCTGCTCAGGGACCTCTCCTGGACGAGGTGGAGGAAGAAGAGGAGGAGGAGGAGGATGATGGGGAGGATTACTTAGGGGAGGAGGATGCATCTCGTGGGGCAAGTGAAAATGTTGGCGTGGCAAGGTCTGGTACAGGGTTTGTGCGTGACTGGAGGGATGTGGATTTGCCAGAAAGTGCTCCTCCACCCAGCACTCGCAGTGCATCATTGACACCGGGAACATTGGCCCACATGTCAGATTATGCCTTGCGGATCCTAAAAAAGGACCCCCGCATTGCCAAAATGATGAACGATGACGACTACTGGTTGGCCAGCATCCTGGATCCACGCTATAAAGGCAAATTACAAAACATCATGCCACAGGAGAACCTTGACCTAATATTGGCTAATAAACAAGCATCTCTGGTAAATCGGTTGCTTGAGGCATTCCCAGCACACAGCAGCGGTGATGGTTCTCACACGAGCCGTACGGGCCGGGGGCAGCTTGGCAGAGGTGTTCGTGGTGCACACAGCAGAAGTGGCGTTGGAGACAGGGGTTTCATGACAATGTTGTGGACTGATTTTTCAAATACCGCTCACACAACTGGTAATACTGCATCGATGGAAAGTGACAGGAGACAGCAGTTGTCAACTATGGTTACAAACTACTTTTCCTCCCATATCGATGTTCTCCCACACAGGTCATTCCCCTTTGACTATTGGGCCGCTAAACTGGACACCTGGCCTGAACTGGCCCAATATGCCTTACAGGAGCTCGCTTGCCCAGCTGCAAGTGTGCTATCGGAAAGAGTCTTCAGTGCAGCTGGATCAATCCTGACAGAAAAAAGGACCCGTCTGTCAACCCAAAATGTGGATGATCTAACCTTCATTAAAATGAACCACGCATGGGTTTCCAAGGATTTTGTCCCACCTTCCCCTGATGACACATAGGGTGACAGAAAAATGGCTTGCTTTGGTCCACCTCTTCCTGGTACTTCACCTATTTCGCCTTTTGCATCAGTTGAATGTCCAACATCATCATATGCCACTTTCTAAAACTCCCTAACTGTGCTGCCTCCCCCCCCATGGCCGGGGTCACCACCTAGCGCACGACACCGTGCGAGTGCCGTTGCCCTGGACAGGTGGGTAGGCCGACTCTTGGGCGCGGGCACTGGCACAGGGTCCCTCATAGTGCAATCAAGTGTCTCTGACGGCGGTGGTGCACACCCGCCGTCAGACACACCGCTGTACTATGAGGGGCCCAGTGCCAGTACCGACGCCCACGAGCGGGCCCCCCTTGCTTGGCCAGGGCCCCAGCATTTGCAATCTTTACCTCTCCCTGCTCCTCCGCTGTGTAATCTGGGCCGTCAAATCCATACTGTGCCTGACACCGTCTGAGCCTGCCTCCTGAGACATATATTTTGAATGTGTACGCTATCCATACATGTTATCCGGGGATACGGTACCCCTTCTAACCTTTGTGCAATGACGTGCAATCCATACTGGGCCTAACACCGTCTGAGCCTGCCTCATGCTGTATAGACATATATTTTGAATGTGTACACTATCCATACATGTTATCCGGGGATACGGTACCCCTTCTAACCTTTGTGCAATGACGTGCAATCCATACTGGGCCTAACACCGTCTGAGCCTGCCTCATGCTGTATAGACATATATTTTGAATGTGTACGCTATCCATACATGTTATCCGGGGATACGGTACCCCTTCTAACCTTTGTGCAATGACGTGCAATCCATACTGGGCCTAACACCGTCTGAGTCTGCCTCATGCTGTATAGACATATATTTTGAATGTGTACGCTATCCATACATGTTATCCAGGGATACGGTACCCTTTCTAACCTTTGTGCAATGACGTGCAATCCATACTGGGCCTAACACCGTCTGAGCCTGCCTCATGCTGTATAGACATATATTTTGAATGTGTACGCTATCCATACATGTTATCCGGGGATACGGTACCCCTTCTAACCTTTGTGCAATGACGTGCAATCCATACTGGGCCTAACACCGTCTGTGCCTGCCTCATGCTGTATAGACATATATTTTGAATGTGTACGCTATCCATACATGTTATCCGGGGATACGGTACCCCTTCTAACCTTTGTGCAATGACGTGCAATCCATACTGGGCCTAACACCGTCTGAGCCTGCCTCATGCTGTATAGACATATATTTTGTATGTACGCTATCCATACATGTTATCCAGGGATACGGTACCCTTTCTAACCTTTGTGCAATGACGTGCAATCCATACTGGGCCTAACACCGTCTGAGCCTGCCTCATGCTGTATAGACATATATTTTGAATGTGTACGCTATCCATACATGTTATCCGGGGATACGGTACCCCTTCTAACCTTTGTGCAATGACGTGCAATCCATACTGGGCCTAACACCGTCTGAGCCTGCCTCATGCTGTATAGACATATATTTTGAATGTGTACACTATCCATACATGTTATCCGGGGATACGGTACCCCTTCTAACCTTTGTGCAATGACGTGCAATCCATACTGGGCCTAACACCGTCTGAGCCTGCCTCATGCTGTATAGACATATATTGTGAATGTGTACGCTATCCATACATGTTATCCGGGGATACGGTACCCCTTCTAACCTTTGTGCAATGACGTGCAATCCATACTGGGCCTAACACCGTCTGAGCCTGCCTCATGCTGTATAGACATATATTTTGAATGTGTACGCTATCCATACATGTTATCCGGGGATACGGTACCCCTTCTAACCTTTGTGCAATGACATGCAATCCATACTGGGCCTAACACCGTCTGAGCCTGCCTCATGCTGTATAGACATATATTTTGAATGTGTACGCTATCCATACATGTTATCCAGGGATACGGTACCCTTTCTAACCTTTGTGCAATGACGTGCAATCCATACTGGGCCTAACACCGTCTGAGCCTGCCTCATGCTGTATAGACATATATTTTGAATGTGTACGCTATCCATACATGTTATCCGGGGATACGGTACCCCTTCTAACCTTTGTGCAATGACGTGCAATCCATACTGGGCCTAACACCGTCTGAGCCTGCCTCATGCTGTATAGACATATATTTTGAATGTGTACACTATCCATACATGTTATCCGGGGATACGGTACCCCTTCTAACCTTTGTGCAATGACGTGCAATCCATACTGGGCCTAACACCGTCTGAGCCTGCCTCATGCTGTATAGACATATATTTTGAATGTGTACGCTATCCATACATGTTATCCGGGGATACGGTACCCCTTCTAACCTTTGTGCAATGACGTGCAATCCATACTGGGCCTAACACCGTCTGAGCCTGCCTCATGCTGTATAGACATATATTTTGAATGTGTACGCTATCCATACATGTTATCCAGGGATACGGTACCCTTTCTAACCTTTGTGCAATCACGTGTAATCCATACTGGGCGTGAGAACGGCTGGCGAGCTGTTAAGCAAGCTACAGCACCTGTCCAGACAAGTACAGGGATTCCCTAGCGAGGAGACTTATTTGATTGTTTTCTATGTTGGGACAGCAATTTTTGGGGAGCACTATACTCTGGAGAATGATAGATGGGGCCCACCATACACTGGAACATTCCAAAGGTGGACATCAGACACTGGAGCAGCATTTACAGGGCCCATTATACACTAGAGCAGTAGAAATGGGGCCCATTATGTTTGGAGCATTATTTGGGCCCATAAGACAGTGGAGCTTCATTCATGGGGACCAACATATACTGTAGCATTATGTGGAGCTCATCATATACTGTTTCAAACATTATATGGGACCAATGATTTTGTATGGAGAAATAGATGGGCCTCGTCATGAGATGTAAAAAGTGAGGTATTTTTCATTGTACTATACCGCTATTTCTCTGCCGTATCGGAGCATGATGAGTTGTGGTATGTGTTAAAGGGGCGCTCTTTCGCCCAGGGCACATGAAAACCTGCAGCCAGCCCTCCCCCCCCACAAATTTAGCCACATAACCCCCATTTTTCAGTGCGTAACTTGTATTATGAAGTTAATTAAGGTTGACAAGCTTAAGTACGAAGAATTGATGCTTTTGGCATTCAAATGGGCACTGTAGGTGTGTTTCCTGTCCTCCTCTCACTGCCGACTTTTATTCCCCATTGACTTACATTGGGTTTCGTGTTTCGGGACGACCCCGACTTTTCCCTATAATCGGACGATCTTGCTCGACCCGACTTTTGGAAAAGTCGGGTTTCACGAAACGAAACGCGACCCTAAAAAAGCAAAAGTCGCTCAACTCTACTAATGAACCCTTGTCAAACTCGCACTTCTCTTTGTTTAAAGTGAGTCCAGCAGAAAGCAGACATTCGAAGATAGCATATAGAGCACGATTATGCTCAGCTTGAGTTTTACCAAAAACCAATATGTCATCACTGTAATTAAAGGCATTTGGGATGTGTTGAATGACACTCCTTATTGCATCCTGAAAAATTTCTGCTGCTGAGCAGACTCCAGAAGTCAATCTTTTGTATCTTCTGAGGCCCACATGGGTGGAAAATGTGGTCAAGTATCGGGACTCTGGACTCAGTTCTAATTGATGATATCCCTTATTGAGGTCGAGCTTTGAGAAGACGGTGGCTCCATTTAATAAATGAATAATGTCATCAATCGTAGGTGAGATATGTCTTTCCCTCTGGATAGGGGTGTTGGGCAGGCGCATGTCAACACACAGTCTCACTTGATCAGGAGTCTTTGGTTTTGGAACTACCACAAGCGGAGAGACCCACGGAGTGGGACCAGTAACAGTTTCAATAACGTCCTCATCCATGAGCAATTGGAGTTCCTTTTCTACCTTCTGTCTCAGGTGAAATGGAATACGTCTGTGAGGCTGGGCTACTGGACGAACAGTGTCATCCACATGAAGGTGTACTTGAGAGTCCTTTAGTTTTCCCAAACCACTAAATAGGGAGGGAAAGCTGTTCACCATAGTTTGTACATCCATATCCGCAGGGTCAGTTATGGTATGAATAATCTGGATGAGCCCTAGCTCCAAGGCAGTGTGATAGCTGAGAAGACAGCCTCCCGATCCTTGTAATGTGTGGAAAGTGGTTTTCTGCCTGTTTTCTTTATATCTAATTTCAGCATCAAATTGTCCCATTATAGCTAGAGGTGTTTTAGATCCATAAGGAAAGATTTTAGTCTGCACTTGTTGTAAGACTGGCCTTGTTTTCAATTGTTCATATGTAGTGCCATCTATGATATCCACTGAAGCTCCTGTATCTATTGTAAAGGTAATGTCAGTGTTGCAGATTGAGAGTGTAACACAGGGAGACTGTACTGAACCAGTGACAGAGGTAGTGAACACATAGTTCTCAGTCGCAGACATTTCTTCTGTGTCCTGATTTATCACTTTTACATCTGCAGATTTTGTCATAGGCAGCGGGGGCTTGTAGTGCGCTGATTTGCAAACAGCTGCAAAATGATTCCCTTTTCCACATTTACTGCAGGTTTGTCCCATAGCTGGACATTTGTTCTGGTGGTGAGGGAAATCCTGTCCACATCTATAACATTTCTTCTGTTTCTGGGCTTGTTTGTCTGGTAAATTTTTCTGTTTGATATTATACACATGTAATTTATCCCCATTCTCCATTACGGTAGCCTGATGATCTGCTATTTCTATAGCACGGGCCATTTTGAGCAAATCATGTAGAGAGATATTCTGCTGCAGAGCCTTACGCCTTAGGTTATTAGACGAGCAGGTGACAATTATTTGAGTTAGGATTTCATCATCTACATCTGTAAAGGCACATCCATGTGCTAACTCTTTCAGCCGTGTGACATAAGTGTCTATGGACTCTTCTGGAAGCTGCTTGGCAATCCTGAATTTATATCTTTCATATCTGATGTTCTGTTTGGGGTTGAAGTAGCCAGTGAGAGCTTTAGTGCAGTTGCTGTATGTGTCTGTTTCTGCTGCAGGTAACGTACTGTATATGTCATAGACTCCTGTGCCTGCACAATGCAGGAGCAAAGCTCTCTTTCTTTTCTCCTCCTTTATGTCCATGGCTTCTAGGAAATTCTCAAATCTGTTTAGCCATTTTCTCCAGTTATGGGAGAGATTAATGACATCAGTCATATCAAATTGTGGGAATGTGTGCAAGTAGTCAGCCATGATAGAGTCTCTCAGTGGTGCTGGCATGTGAAGCGGTAAAATATATTCCGTACTCACAGCAGTAGGTGATTATATCCCATCCTCGTCGCCAGTTGTAATATCCACACGTTATGAAGAATTCAAGGTATTAAACTTTAGATATGTTTTATTCTTCGTCCTCCAGCACACAGCATAACAGTTGCATTCCCATGCTACACAGAAGTGAAACTGAAACTTCCCTTCTCATCCCTCTTGTCTCCACCCCCAAGTCCCATAAGTCTGGCTTGCTTAAAGAGACAGATCTAATGATTATACATTACAATTTTGACCCCACGGAGTGAGATCTTTCGTGGAGCCCCAGATCGAGGGAGATTATCAGTGATCTTGTATGTCTTCCATTTTCTTATTATTGCTCCCACAGTTGATTTCATCACACCAAGCTTCTTGCCTATTGCAGATTCAGTCTTCCCAGCCTGGTGCAGGGTTACAATTTTGTTTCTGGTGTCCTTCGACAGCTCTTTGGTCTTCACCATAGTGGAGTTTGGAGTGTGACTGTTTGAGGTTATGGACAAGTGTCTTTTATACTGATAACAAATTCAAACAGGTGCCATTACTACAAGTAATGAGTGGAGGACAGAGGAGCCTCTTAAAGTAGAAGTTACAGGTCTGTGAGAGCCAGAAATCTTGCATGTTTTTAGGTGACCAAATACTTATTTTTCCACCATAATTTGCAAAATAAATCTTGCCAAATCAGACAAGTTGATTTTCTGGATTTGTTTTCTCATTTTAACGCTCATTGTTGTGGTCTAACTATGATGCCAATTACAGGCCTCTCTCATCTTTTTAAGTGGGAGAACTTGCACAATTGGTAACTGACTAAGTACTTTTTTCCCCACTGTATTATGGTGGTATTAAACTTCCAAAAAATGCTCTGATTGCTGCATGTGACCAATTTTTTTCTTTTATTGAAAATAAACTTGCTTTCAAGAGACCTAGCAATTGCAAAATGTGTAAGGTGTGCATTAAGGAACAGGAATGAGGAATTGCTGGTGATGATACAGAAGACCTGGGGCAGGTGCAACTAGACCTGTTGCTGGAGCACAAGAAACACACCCATCCATGACACATAGGTTCCTGTCACACTTTTCAGGAATGCATGGTACACCACTTCTGAAGCCAGAACAGTACGAACAAGTGGTTGGTTGGATAGCAGATAATTGCTTCCATCAGGCTCGGCAGCATCACACAGTCATCCACACTATCACGTCTCACCAACCTAAAGTCAGAATTTCTCTTTTTTCTCAATCCTTCCCTCCACCATGTTGACTCCCAGGAGAATAGTGATCCCACACTAGGACACTCTGAGGAGTTCTTTACAACAACATTTCTTGATTGTAGCCTCTCAACCTGCACACTCCAAGAGGAATAAGAGGACATGCTGTTTAGTGATGCACAAAACTTAGCAGCCACAGCCACAAAAAGATAGCAGTGCAGACTGGTACATTTTGGCAAAGGAGGAAGATGTTGATGAGACACAGTTGCCGTTAAGTCCTGTTGGAATCAGGAGGAGCAGAGTGCGGGTGTGGCTGATGAGGTGGTGGATGGCGAAGTCACTGATCCAACCTGGGAAGCTTGTGTATGGGGTTGCAGAAACTGTTTAATGCCCTTTACACTATCCATTGAATGTCCTACCTGTGTATATAGTTATGTATTTATTTATGCTAAATGTATATATATCTATGGTGTTAAGTAGGGAAATTGTTGTACCTTAGTCAGTCCACTAGATGGAGTATGTAGTGTACATAGTTAACTAGGAGGAGCCAACTGTGTATAAGATATAGGGTTTTCTTTTTTAAGAGGAGTAGGGCCATGCAGCCAGTATAGAGCAATACTTATTGAAAAAATGGCTAAGTATGGAATGGACAAGGCAACTGTTAGGTGGATTCATAACGGGCTTAGTGATCGGACCCAAAGAGTGGTCGTAAATGGCTGCACATCCAGTTGGAAGAATGTCTCAAGTGGGGTACCACAGGGCTCTGTCCTGGGCCCTGTATTGTTCAACATCTTTTTCAACGATTTAGATGAAGGAATTGAGGGTAAACTGATTAAATTTGCTGATGACACAAAGCTAGGAGGGATAGCTAATACTATAGAAGAGAGAGAGAGAGGATTCAAAAAGATATAAATAAACTGGAGCAGTGGGCAGCAACTAACAGAATGGTTTTTAACAGGGGAAAATGGAAAGTACTACGTCTGGGCAATAAAAATGAAAAAAGCACATACAGAATGGGAGGAATAGGGCTAAGCAACAGCACATGTGAAAAAGACTTGGGTATACTAATAGATCATAGACTGAATATGAGTGAACAGTGTGATGCAGCAGCAAAAAAGGCAAGTGGAATTCTAGGATGTAGCAACAGAATCATACAATCTAGATCACGTGAAGTCATTATTGCCCTCTACTCCTGTTTGGTCAGACCTCATCTGGAATTCTGTGCCCAGTTTTGGGCACCACATTTTAAAAAAGACATCAACAAAGTGGAGCAAGTTCAGAAAAGAGCGATCAGAATGGTGACCTGTCTGCAAACCCTGTCTTAAGAGGAAAGGTTGCAGGATTTGGCAATGTTTAGCTTGCAGAAGAGAAGACTGAGAGGAGAGTTAATAGCTGTCTACAAATAGGGCTGTCACATTGTATAAGGATCATCTTTATTCTCATTTGCACAAGGAAAGACTAGAAGCAATGGGATGAAACTGAATGGGAGGAGACACAGATTAGATATTAGAAAAAAACTTTTTGACAGTTAGAGTGATCAATGAGTGGAACAGGCTGCCATGAGAGGTGGTGAGTTCTCCTTCAATAGAAGTCTTCAAACAGAGGCTGGACAGACATCTGTCTGGGATGATTTAGTTAATCCTGCTTTGAGCAGGGGGTTGGACCAGATGGCCCAGGAGGTCCCTTCCAACTCTACGATTCTATGATTCTATGAGCAGACAGCTCTGTAACATTATAAGCAAGGAACCCAGCTGTCCAGAGTCCAGTAGGCCAGAAGTGCAGTGAAGCATCAGCAGTGGTGGAAGAGAAGCTACAGCAGAGGTCACAACAGTACAGGGAAGCAAGTCGCTCTACAATGTGCAGCTCACTGCATGGGCAGATGCCCTCATGTCCGGGGAGAAACGGACAAGAGAACTCCTAAGCATAGTGAGTCTGAACAGGGAGGATGCTGCGGTACCAAATGAGATGGTATGACCCGGGCATATACTGGAGGAAGTACAAAAGAGTGCAGGGAAAGTGAAGAATGTGGACTGTAAGGAACCCTATGCTGACGCCGTATCTAATATGGATGTGCTGCGCAAAGAAAGAAGTAAAGTTCTACATTTTAAGTTGCAACTAGACTGTGTCTCTGTGCTCAAATGACCAGAGGGGGTTTTAAGCCGTATAAAGAAGTAAAGAAGCAGGTACATTGACAGTGGGACGTTCTTTGTATGTGACGGGAGATCAGGGCACACAAGACCCGATATTCTCAGCCACAACTGCGGCCTTGGCGCTCCCTCACACTTGCATGCAGAGCAAGGCCAGCAGTGCTAAGGGGGAGAGATCAGCAGCACCTAAACAGACAGGAAGAGGCAGTGGGGTGACAAGAGGGAGAAGGAGGCCAACTGTTGTACAGACACTCCTGAATTTCTCCGTCAAACAGTTAGGTGTTCCGCAGTCTGGGACTTTTTTAAAGAGAGTTCTTTACAAAAGTAGTGGCTATTGGCAACCTGTGCTATGCCAAGATCAGCAGGGGCCTGACCATGCAGAAACTAACCCCCACCAGTATAATCAAGCTCATGTCATCTGAGCAGGCGACTCAGTGAGCCCATGATTGGTGTCTTCATGTAACATCACTGCCTCTTCCCCTGTGCTAGGTGCTTCCCTATTCCCTGTCTAGGAGACAAACTTCAAACCATGACAGAGTTACTTAAAGTAATAATAGACCAGACAGATCTGTGGCTTTTGCCACTGAACCTCCAACCAAGAATGGTCATGTGTGATAATGGGTGTAACCTGGTGGGGGCAGTGAAGCTTGGCAAGCTCACACACGTACCATGCTTGGTACATGTGCTCAACTTGGTAGTTCAGCAGTTTTTGAAAACCTACCCAGATATGTCAGAGCTTCTGGTCAAGGTACACCATGTCAGCACCCATTTCCGCAAGTCAGTTACTGCTGCCGACACTTTGGCAGTGCTGCAACAGAACATGCAGGTGCCAACTCACCGACTGGTGTGCGATGTCATCACGCACTGGAACTCCATATTGCACATGTTAGCAAGGCTTTGTAAGCAGAAGATTCCAGTTGTTGAGCACTAGCTCTAACACGCCCGTTGGTATTCTGATCAGCCTCTACACATAACAACTGAAGAGTGGACATGGATGTCTGACATTTGTGTGATTCTCCAAGACTTTGAGGACTCCATAAAGATAGTTAGTGTCAATGATGCCATAATCAGCGGACCTATCCCACTTCTGTGCCTACTTACACAGTCGCTGCTCACAATTAAACTAAAAGCCTTGCATGCGGACCAGGTGGAAATGTAGGAAGTCATAACACTGAGAGATTCTAGCCAGCCAGGCCTCATCTCATCTGCTCAGCGTGAATTGAGTAACAATGAGGAGGTGGACGGTGAGGAGGAGGAAAAGGAGAAACAATTGCTGGTGGCTAGCAAAACAGAGGCTAATAACCACACAACCTTCGTCTCGTCTTTCTTACGACGATTGGCTGAGGAAGGGAATGAGGAGGAAGGAGGAGGCGAAGGAGAGTCGTCATCATGGCATATATGGTCGAATTTATGTACCGCTGCCTTTCCTGTGACCCTTGCATTACATTTATCTTCGCCAAAAAAGTCTACTGGTTGTTCATCGTGCTGGACCCGTGCTAAAAGCAGAACTTTGCATCTCCTCTTTCTGAGGTGGAGAGTTCTTCTAAAATGGTGCTATACAAGATGGCCATTGTGGAAAATATGTTGAAAAAATTACTTTCAGACAACGCTAGCTGCAGGAGGCAAGCTTCCTTGCCCAAACAAGAAGAGACCAGGGAGACATCCAGCAGAGGCAGGGGTACACTTTCTAAAGCATGGTCCAATTTCATGACACTAGCCCAGCGTCCAGGGCCTGATGACCGGGTATTTTTTTACAAGGGGGAATAGTTTTTAAAGACGGTCAAGCAATACCTGGCCAACAAAACCAGCAAACTACCCACTTCCACTGTGACTTTCAACTATTGGGTCTCAACACTGGACACCTGGTATGAACTGTCCCTCTATGGCTTGAAGGTGTTGTGCTGCACAGTCGCTAGCATCTTGTCTGAGCAGGTTTTTAGTGCCGCCGAAGGTTCATAATGCACAGGTGCTCTCCCCTGTCAACTGAGAATGCTGATGGGCTCACTCTCATAAAAATGAAAAAAGCCTGGATTAGTCCATACATTTCCACATCACCAGATGACAGCAGCACATAAAGTGCTTTTAATATCCAGTATTTGAATGAGGCCTGCCAGTTGTTGCCTTTCAGGGGTTTATGGATGACACTCCTTATAATTTTTGCCTTGCTTTGCACTTTCTGCAAAATACATTAGCTACACTTTCAAAATATTTACATTCTAAATTTTTTATGGATCCAATGAGTTATCCATGTAGTTTAACACAGTTATTCTTGCATTACGGTGGTATGTAAAACTTACAAAAAGCATTGAAAAAGATTTCTGGATTAGATTACTGATCCATAGATCATTGTGTTCTTTTTGTCACATTTTGGTGGTATATAACAGTACAAAAAACTTTAAAAATTTGGATTGGATTGGATTGCTTCTTGGATATATAACACTCCTAAAAAGCATTTAAATATTTTGCTGGGTTTCATTTCCTACCCTCACACTAATCTATAGTCTGGGGTACATTATTGTCATATACAACACTCAAAAAAGCATTAAGAAATTTTGCTGGGTTATATTTTGCAGCCATAGAGCAATATATGGTCTTGGGTACATTTCTATGATATATAACTCTCCCAAAAAGTGTTAAAAAGTTTATCTGGGTTCCTTTTTTCCACTAAAACACTATTCCGTGTTCTGGGCTACATTTTTTATGATATATAATACTCCAAGAAAGCGATAAAAATGTTTGCTGTGTTACGTTTCTCATCCATACACTATTCTGTCTTCTGGTATACATTTCAGTGTTATATAACACTCAAAAAACTTGTACAAAAATGTATCTGTATTATATTGTTCAGCTAAAGACTTTTACATATTCTTGGGTACATTTCATTTGTATATAACCATCAAGATACGTGTTCAAAATTTATTGGTATTATATTGCTCATCCATACGGTATTACATCTTCTTTGGTACATTTCATTGCTGTATAATCCTCAAAAAACTTGTTAAAAATGTATTGGTATTATATTGCTCATCCATAGGGTATTACATCTTCTTGGGTGCATTTTGGTGATATCTAACCTTCCAAAAAATTGTTCCACATTTTTTCAGTATCATATTGCTCATCTATAGAGTATTACATGTTCTTTGGTACATTTAGTTGGTATAAAACCCTCCAAAAACTGGGTAAAACATTTATTGGTATTACATTGCACATCCATAGGGTATTATGTGGCTTGGAGTACATTTTGTTGGTAAGTAACCCTCAAAAAACTTGTTCAAATTTTTTTCAGTATGATATTGCTCATCCATAGAGTGTTACATGTGAACAGAGGCAACAGTTTACAGAACCATGTGGGCCCTACTGCACCCCCGAAAAAATATTTAAAGTGCACAAAAACATATCAATATATGTAAGGTATTAGTTGATATTCTGGCCATAATACGTAAGCTGACAACCCGCGTCAAGGGTCCTTACACTTGCTACACGGCCAATCTCTGATTGAAGGCTGGCTGTCTCATTTGGTATTTTACTTGGGTCCGCTGCACCCTGTTAGTGCATTTGTATTGAGGCCTAGTTAGACAGGTAAGCATCTCTGCCTGTTTTTGGTTTTTCTGGATTTGTGACAAAGCCTGAAGCAAAACCTTATACCAGCAAAGTGAATGAGAAACGTAAAGTGTCATGCACACATTAAGTATTTTTGACTTGCAGATTTGGTGCAGAAAGTAGACTGCAGCATGTCAATTCTCTTTGCAATTTTGCCCTGCGTTTTTCACCATTGACTTCACTCAAATCATTCAAAAATGCAGGGCAAAAATGCTGTTTTTGCAGCTGCATTTTTCCTGCCAAGAGATGCAGAAATTTTACTCAACATGTGCACATACCCTTAACAGTATTATATTGCACACCTATAGATTATTACCCCAAAAAGAAACGGACATAAGAGCAAATATTGATGAAATGAATATATTCAATTTTATGAAGAAATAAATAAACACTTACAAGATAAAAAAAAAATCCTTAACGATAAAACAAAGGGAGAAAAAGACTAGCGACACCTAAGTGCCACGTCCAGGATGGTTATTATATGAGTTGACAAATATATCCAGGAAGTGTATTAAAAGTCAATGATCATCTTTTAGAAAAGGGAAAAGGCATGCAAAAGAATTTTTTTATACATACCAAACCATTATATAAATGAGATCCATATAAAACCTTTTTCATTTAATCAGAATTCATAATAAAAAAAACCTTATTATATAAAGTGCAAGTGCAATAAGGTGATCAAATCTGACCTACAAATAATTAAATAGAATCTTATAAGGGAAAGAGGTTTGTCAGGATCCGATTTATTGCACATAAGGCCCTATAGCAAACACATATGGTTGCAAGAAAAGGATATACATATCATATAATCAGCAAAATATAAATGATAATCAAAAAACCTAGTGAAGGGACATGGAGGGGAAGACCCCCAACGTGTGTTTTGCGGCTTTGCTTCTTCAGGGGGCACCAAGACTATTCAATAGTCTAGAGTACATTTCCTTTGTATAGAAGGGGAGGGTCACACTTGTGAGTGCAATGCGAGAAACTAGAGCGAGTCTCTCACCTCAACACCCGGCACTGCCACCGGTGGTTCAGACCGGAGCATTCAGCTGCATAGAAAGACATGCAGCCGCACACTCCAGTCCCTAGTGCCAGCAGCAGTGACAGGTATTGAGGTGAGAGACTCGCGCAAGTTTCTCGCATTGCACTCGCAAGTGTGACCCCAGCCTAACTCTCAAAAGTGCATAGTCTAGGAGTACTAATAAGTACATGACAATTTGAACAGAATGTGTATAAGGCCCTGCTTTATTTCTAATACAGGGTGTACCTGAGTCCCTTTTATTTGGCAGTTCTTGCTTCCATCATAAATTAAACTGAAATTTCCTATTTTTTAAAAAAAAAAATCAATTTAGGTTTACTTGAATTATATATTTTTTTAAATCCTTTTAAATTTTGCCTTATACTGTATACAAGTCATTATACAGGAAAAAGTGTTTCATAACATTTTTTTTCCTGTAAAATGCAATTTCTCATCAGTTTGGAATGTTTTATTGTCAGTCCTTAAAGTGGAATAAAAGTGTAGCACCATTGTTCTCTGCAGTGATGTGGGAGTCAGAGATGCTGACAGGGGTCTTCCCCGTGCTGTTCTACTTACATTCAGCACTTTTCCCATCCATTTCAACATTTTCACTGCCCACCAGACCTCTTTGTAGGGTCTGCCTAAAAAAAAGCTCGGCTTTCCCCTTGACCCACATTATACTCGTTACTCGAAATGAGCATGCGAGTATTAGGAATTGCTCGGTTTGAGTATAGATCACCCGAGCATTTTAATGCTTGCTCATCTTTAGTCCTTAGCACTAAACCACTGGCATGCCATCAGACCAGTAAACCTAGCACCCAATGCAGAAGACCTTACAGCCACACGAGTTGAAACCACTGGTTCAGAAGAAGCATTACATGGTATTGAAAAAAATATTGCTAACATACATTATTGCTTTGAGACTATAATATGTGACTTCAAATCCAATCAGATTATTCGGCTGTTACAAATAGATAGTCAATACCATTTGTTCTTTACTGTGCAAGCTTCCAACGGTCTTGACTTACTGCATGATTTGTCAGGATTTGAGGCATCAGGAGTCAGACCTGAGTATACTCATTGTGCCATGATGGATGAAATTAATCGAATTTTTATGTAATTTGCTTATAATTATATGGAAGTATAGATTGCCAAATGCCAATATGAATATGCTTTCTTAAAGGTGAGTGAAATATAGTTAGCTTTTGTATAGCAGTGAAAATATGAAGCTGCGGTGACCCTGAAAACATCTTATCTGGCTGGAGAATTACAAACTGAAGCCAAGTGCAGGCAAACTGCGGATATTTCCCACATGCAGAATGTTACAAAGCAGAAGGCACAGCAGATGAAAGATCAAGGACCCCAGGCTGTGCAAGGGTTGCACATATTCATATATCTATATATTTCTTTCATTTTAATTAAAGATGTGTCATACATTACAATGAATCCATTCCCTCGAAGGCATGTTCTTTGCAGGTGGATGGATCCATTGCAGTTTCCAGCGTCTGTAATGCTCACAGGTTAATGCTACAGGGGCTCCTAATTACAACCTTTCCTACTCCCTTTGCAGCGCAGCATGATGATAAGTCATTGACATTGTGAGATGTAATGACCTGGGGAAAAAGACACATTCTATTAAATCGCTCAGATCATTATTATTTGAACTAGACACACCAATAAAAATCAGAGCCATAGAATACCACAATTTCCCAGAGCTTGAGATTATCATGTACTAAAATACAGTGGATAATCTATAGAAGTAATATAAAATTGTTTTGTAGGTTATAGGAAGAACAAATGCAAGGATAAAAATAATGTGATCATCATAATTCACAATATATAAAGAGACACTAAAAACTATAAATTTATAATAAGAGGTAATAATAATTGCAAACCTTAAGAACCACCCAAGTAAAAGCTGATAATGGCAAAAGAGGGTTGTCTCACTAGAACATCTCCTTTTCATGTGTTCTATTAGGGCATATCATAGAATCATAGACTATTAGCGTTGGAAGGGACCTCTGGGGCATCATGTCCAACCCCCTGCTCAATGCAGTATTCACTAAATCATCTCAGACAGATGTCTGTCCAGCCTCTGTTTGAAGACTTCCATTGAAGGAGAACTCACCACTTCTCATGGCAGCCTGTTCCACTCATTGATCACCCTCACTGTCAAAAAGATTTTTCTAATATCTAATTTGCATCTTCTCCCTCTCATTTTCATCCCATTGCTTCTCGTGTTTCCATGTACAAATGAGAATAATGATGATCCCTCTACACTGTGATATCCATTCAAATATTTGAACACAGCTATTAAGTCTCCTCTTAGCCTTCTTTTTTTGCAAGTTAAACTTTCCCATATCCTTTAACCGTTCCTCGTAGGACATACTTTGCAGTCCACTAACCATCCTGGTCGCTCTTCTCTGAACTTGCTCCAGTTTTTCAATGTCTTTTTTGAACATATGGACGTCATAGAAGGAAGTCTCCCATTGTTAACTCCTCTCTATGAGTGAGAATGGAAAGCCAATAAGTCAGTCTTATGGTGCTGTGGTGCAGACTTTGGATGACCTGATTGGTCCCACATTTTAATGCAACATTTTCCTTGCAGTGGTCAAAAGGAGCAACTTCACGGATGACAAAAAACTGATCACTGCTATTTAAAGAAACAGGAGGATCTCATAGAGACAACCCCTTTTAAAGACACAAATAAGGTAGCAATGTTCAGAACTTCATAAATTCAGAAACCATATTATTTATTATGTTTAGTTTGTTACAGCTGCCGAGTTTAGGTATTTCTATTGATTGTGCCCTGTGTTTTAATATGTTGTATTAAGAATGATTTTCATGACAACCCTTCCATATAATGAACCTTCTCTCTCGGTGATCCAAGGAAAATATAGTGCTGCATGGCTGGATCCCTTTACTCTAATTTAGAAAAGGGGGGGAAAGGGGAATGTGAATTTAAAATTAACCTTTATTATTAATTGTTGAATAAACCCAATAACAAATTTAAAATAATATATCATACACCTAAAACATACATATTGGACCACAGTGTGTGATTGGTTATGTAATAAGCACCATTGTGATCCATTACATTTTGAGTGATTTGAGCTCAGAGTTATGATAAAGTTGAGTGAAATGGAGTCCCAACTACTGTCCCTAAAATTAGGGGTTGGATTCCAATTCTACTACGACGCACTCTGAGATAATGCAAATAAATTGGTATTTTCTGCACCATTATTATTCTGTACTTGTTCTGTCTCCGACATTTAGTTCATAATCCCAGATTACTTGCTTGTTAATGTTTACAGTGTTTTCTGGCTCCATCTAGTGACCAGAGTAATAACCGCAGTGTCATTGTGTTTTACTTTCACTTTCTATTTCCCTCCGTTTGCAATGCATTCTGATAAGGTTGCAGTGCACCCTTGTAGCCTTTTGCAAAGGTTGATGGTTAGTTCAGCCCCCATTTTCCCTCCAGTCCACAATTTTCCTTCTGCCTGCATTCAGGAAGCATCTAATTTTTCTTCTCCCCTTGTGACATCATCGCTGGTATGCATTTGTTTCCTGTATCCAATTCCTGTCTCATATTAGCCTGCTTAGTTAGCTCCCCTGGTTAGCTATTAGTGCAGATGATGTATTATATATATATATGAATCCCTGATGAACCCAGTATTGATTGTATGCATATATATTTTTGTTTGTAGTTTCACCGCGTCAATATACCATCATGTTCAATAAAGCACAGATTCAACCTACAGTCTCCTTATTGGACCCCGGTATAGCAGTTTAGCTGCCTGTATAAGCTACATGATTCTGCTTCATTTAGTGAGGATAGAATAGTGAAACAGCGGCTGTCCATCTAGTGGGAATACAGAGAGAAGAGCCTTCTATCTTGCAGGACCGCAGTGAAACAGCGGCTATCCAGCTAGTGGGAACTCAGAGAAAGAAGAGTCTTCCATCCTGCAGGGGCCAGTTAAACAGCGGCCATCCAGCTAGTGGAATTCTGGGAAAAGACAGCCATCCATCCTGCAGGAACTAGTGAAACTGCAGCCACCTAACTAGTGAAATTCAAGTCACTGGCTACACAGAGACTAATACAGCTACAGCAATCTCTGCACAGCCAAGTATTCCCCAAGAAACCATGTCCCACAAATCACACAGGACAAAATCTAGGGATACTATTGAAGAGAAATAGCGCAATAGTGCAATATCCAGTGTAGGTATATCAATTTAAAAATAATACACTCAATTGATGGAGCTTGTAATAAGCATGGAGAATTCACTGCTGCAGAAACTACAGATCCAAGAGGGACCGACGTAGAAGATGCAGGATAGAAAAAAAGTGGTCAGACAATCTGCGCTGCGAATCACTATGAACAATTATTATTATAGTGGTCTTTATTCGACTTGTTTCGAAGTTTCACAGAACTCCTTCCTCAGGAAAAAACCAGGACAAAATCTGTTACTTCCATCTCCTCTAAGACTACATCCATCAGCAGCGTGGTCACCATTGCCCGCACAAATGCTGAAGCCACCAAGATGCGAGCAAGCTATGCTGTAGAAGAGATGGAACTTAAATTAGAGAAAGCACACTTAGAAGACCAAGAGAGAAAGTCTCGCATAGAGAGAGAGAAGTCACGCATAGAGGTAGAGAAGTCATGCTTAGAAAGAGATGAGCAAGAGAGAAAGACGCAGTTAGAGAATGTACCTGTGGATGCCGCCTTAGAGAGCCTAGCAGTAAAAAGAGAAGCTGCCGCAGACCTAGCTGAAGCAGAATCACTAGAAGCCGCGCACAACCCTGAGCCGCATAGCCGAAGCAGTACGTCAAGTCTGAAGTTACCATTGCAAGATTTGCCACAACGCACATCTCAGTATGTTAATGAACTTCCTGATCCAAACTATAGCCAAGAACACGACACATCCAGTGAAGCATGTGAGAGTCATCATGAGGCTCAGCAGGGAAACGTGGATAAAAACAAATCTGCTAATGATTACCTTGCCCCTCACCAGGTAACCAACGTGAATCACCTTGCAGACACACTGCACGTCAGACCGAAGCAATATGACACCGGCTGCCGCCACCCTGAGGATACTAACAGGTATGAACGCACCTTACATCACTATCAGGGTGACCCATCACCAGTATACTCTGCTGACAACCGGTTCAAAACAGAATTTGCTAAGTTCTTCACACGACGTGATCTGGTTGCCAAAGGACTCATGAAATTCACTGATCACACTGAAGGTTACAGAGCTTGGAAAGCTTCCTTCCAAAATGTCACTAGAGACTTGGGGCTCCAACACAGGTAATAGATAGACCTCTTAGTCAAATACCTAGGAGAAGAGTCAGTCAAATGACGCGCCCAAGGGGCTGTGGGATACTCGGTACCGAGCCTGTTAACTTCAATGGGAGATGTCACAGTGGCGGTGACCCGGTCCGTGGCCCCAAGTGGTCATGTAAAAGGGGTAGAATTGGATGGGGATAAAGTTTATGTAGTGATTCGTGATGTCAGTTGGAGTGTTCGACTGTAGTATAGCCTGGGGAAGTAGATGTGAAGGCAGTGCAGATGTTAAACCCTTTCCAACCAGGGCAGACCACCAGAGATTGTGATGCAAGGAGAGGGCACAGAGTAATAAGGCAGGAAACAAGAAAAGTCACTTTACCATTTACTGCAGTTAAGGTGCAGTTCAGAAGAGATATTACAACTCTCGCCAGGTTACAGTCTGCTCTGGAGAATGGGAGTTATCTTTCCCTCTCTGCTAAGACTCAGTGTAAGCTTCCTGCTACTCTAATCCCTTCTGGGACCAAGGCTTCCTGGAGTTTAGAACTTCCCAGTATTGCCTCTTCTCACTGTGCATTTCGCCTTCAGCAACTTGCAGCTTGAATCCTTTGTGAAGCAGCTCAAGTTCCCACTTGCACTATCCTTCACTGATCCTAAGTTCTTGCAGTATTTCTGAGGGAAAACACTTTTCTGCTGGTCGTATAATCCCACGCACTCTCTCAGCTTACCACCCTGTTCTGAAAGCATGGATGGTCTAGGGGCTGGTCCCTGATGCTTCTTTGCTCTCACTCCTGGGTCGAGCACATGTCATCATGGCTGCCAGGAGCGTCATTCCTCCTTCTTGTTCACTGAAACAACAACTTTTAACTCCTCCCACTCCCAGTTAGGGCATGTCTGCAAAACTCTAAGTGCCAGACAAGTAAGGGAGTGGTGTAAATTGTGTGTGTGTGTGTGTGATGTGGTCTCTAGCAGAGAACGCATAACTCCCATTGCTCACAAACACATATAAAACAGTACATATTTAACTCTTTTGTGGCGATAAAGACGCAGGGCGCCACACAAACACGCAGTGAGGATCAGAGACATTAATATATACCACCCTCAAATTGGCCTCAAAGAGATCTGGAATAGGCTGGATGAGTGTTACGGCTCAGCAGAAGTAATAGAGAGAGCCTTGTTCAAAAGAATCGATGACGTTCCTAACATATCTAACAAAGGTCTCCAGAAACTTAGAGAACTAGACCTGCTAAAGGAAGAGCACAGACGGTGGTGCGCCTGATCAGAGTGGGGCTGCTGGCGCTGCTGATGATGGGGACCCCCGCTCCAGCATCTCCCTGGGGGTTATGCTAAGCAACTTGCCCCGGTTTTCTGGCTCCGATACGCTGTTGTGGAGCTGGGCAGAACGTATGGGGGGCCTCTCCCGCATGCACCCCATGACCCCTGATTTAGAGGCTGAGGTGGCCCTTATGGCGCTAGACAGGGATGCCCGGAAGTCGGTAATGTTGAGACCCCCGGGGCGTCGCAACACCTTCACCAGTGTCTTGCAGATCATGGAAGAGACCCATGGGGATCCAACAGACGTGGGGGAGTTGAGAACCCGGTTGTTTAGTCGGATGCAGGGAGAGGGGAAGACCATCACCCAGTATATGAATCCCCTCCAGGAGCTATACACCACCATAGAAAGGAAGGACGGAAAAGGGGTAGGGCCCATCGACATCACCCTGCGTGACCTGCTAGTGACTGGACTCCAGGACCCGCTAATCAAGCAGGTAATGCGGGAACAGGTCCGAGTGAACCCACGTTTAGCCTTCTCCGAAGTGGGGAGTCAGGCCCGGGTGCGAGAGCAAGATCAGGGGATGACGGCTCTTGTGGAGAAGGCCCGGAGCATGGAGTCTTCTGTAAGCGTTGTCGAAGAACCTCAATGGATGGAGGAAATGAGACAAGAACTGAAGAGTATCCGGGGCGAGATGGCTGAAGTGAAGAAGAGAACCTAGCCCGCGCCCGGCCGACCTGGCTACAATTCCGGGCCCTGGGGGCCTTGCAATACCAGGGGTGGCCGAGCCTCACCGCCCCGGTGTTATGAGTGTGGAGAACTGGGCCACTTCGCACGGGAGTGTCCGCGGTGTGGGAAATACCCACCCCAGCAGACATTAAACTATAGGGCTCCGGGCATTGGGGACGCCGCTCGGAGCCGGAAGCCACAACAAGGGGTGGTGGAAGTCCCGAAGAACTGGTCGCTAAGTGCCCAATAGTATGGGCCGAAGTCGAGGGTCGTGCTGTGCGGTGCCTAGTGGATACAGGGTCACAAGTAACGACCATGCCGGCAACGTACTTCCAGCAGCATTTTCCAGAAGCGGCAAGGCCCCAGTGGGGGCCCATGATGCGAATAGTGGCTGCAAACCAACTGCCGGTACCTGTCGCTGGAGTAGTGTGGCTTCAGATGACATTGTGTGGTAAATCCCTCAGCCGCCGGGGAGTGGTCCTAACCCAAGGAGAGACTAACGACCGTCATCCGATCATCTTGGGCATGAACATACTGCGGGAGTTCGGCAATCTACTCCTCAACGATTCCACGCAGGAGACCCTAAGTCAGTGGGGTTCTTGCACGGCCCATGGGCAGGTCTTCCAGCGGTTGGTGCGGGAGGCGCGAGTGCTCCAGGAGTGTCAGGAGGGTGAGGTGCTGGGCAAGGTCATCGCGCCGGCGGCCCCCCGCTCGTGCTTCCTCCGGGGCAGATGGTGGTGGCTCTGCCGATCCGCGCCCCGATGCCACTGGAGGGTGTGAAAGTGTAGGTGGAACCATGTTACTCGGAGCGCCTGCACCCTGGCATCCTGGTGGCCCGCTCCCTGGCCACAGTGCGGGAAGGGACCGCCTTGGTACGTTGTGTCAACCTGGAAGATCAGGACATCTCCCTGAAGCCCCGGGCCGAAATGGCCAAACTAGTGAGGCCATTGGAGGAGATGCTGCCGGACCCCACAGTCCAGTTGAGGGGGCAACCCGAAGATCCCTGGGCAGTAACGGTATGATCCCAACAGACTGTCACATCCTCGGCCCAAGAAAAAGGTCAAGTCATCCTGGAGAGAATGCGGGCTGAACTTTCCAGCCTAGCGCCAGCCCAGCTTCTCCAGGTAGAGACACTTTTTGGACAATTTTACAGTGTTTTCGCCAGCCACGAAGACGACTTCGGATGTACCACGGCCATCACGCATGGGATCCCCACGGCAGGAGCGGCCCCCATCCAGGAGCGATATCGGCAAATACCACCGCAGCTATACCAGGAAGTGAAAACTCTATTAGCCCAAATGCTCCGGAAGGGGGTCATACGAGAAAGCCAGAGCCCTTGGGTGGCCCCTATTGTCCTGGTTCGGAAAAAAGATGGCACTCTGCGTTTTTGCATGGATTATCGGAAATTGAACGCCTGCACCATCAAGGATTCGTATCCATTGCCCCACATAGAAGAGTCTCTGTCTGCCCTGGGGAAAGCGACATACTTCTCAACCCTAGACCTGGCCAGTGGGTACTGGCAGGTGTCGATGTCAGAGGAAGACAGAGCCAAGACGGCATTCATCCTTCCCATGGGACTGTTCGAGTTCAATCGGATGCCGTTTGGGCTGGCCAACGCCCCTGGAACTTTTCAGCGGTTGATGGAGCGGTGTCTGGGAGACCTCATCTTTGAAGCCACGTTGATATACCTGGACGATATTATCATCTATTCCGCCACGTTCAAGGACCACCTGAGGCGGTTGGGGCAGGTGCTCGGCCGGCTGCAGAAGTACGGGTTAAAGGTAAAGCCCCAGAAATACCACCTGTTCCGCACCCAGATTGAATACCTGGGGCATACTGTCTCGGCAGAGGGCGTCCGACCATCCCTGGAAAAAGTCGCTGCTATCCAGGGGTGGCCTGCCCCTGAAACGGTGAAGGACGTGCGGGCCTTATTGGGGTTGGCCGGCTACTACCATCGGTTCGTGAAGAATTTTGCTTGTCAAGCTCGAGCCCTGCAAGACCTGCTGAAGGGGGCTCCCGCTGGGGCGAATGGACGGAAGATCCAGTGACAGCAACCGCAAGAGAATGCGTTTCAAGATCTCAAAGCTGCTCTCTCGGACTCCCCGGTATTGGCATATGCGGATTTCTCGCAACCGTTCATCCTGCATACCGACGGGAGCCTCCAGGGACTAGGAGCTGTGTTGTCACAGGTGCAGGATGGCCGGGAGAAAGTGATCGCCTATGGTAGCTGGTCGCTGCACGACTCAGAACACAACCCGGACATTTACAGCTCCTTTAAGCTCGAGCTCCTCTCTGTAGTGTGGGCAATGACGGAGCGATTCGCAGAGTACCTGGCGGGCTCCGAAGTAGTAGGGGCAGACCGATAACAACCCGTTAGCCCATTTGGAGAATGCCAAACTGGGGGCCCTAGAGCAGTGGTGGGTGGCTCGGATGGCCAAATTCAACTATAAGATCATCTACAAACGGGGAGCTGAAAACGTGCACGCCGACGCGCTCTCCAGAATCCGACACACCACCCCAGGAAGAAGTTGAGACGACGAATTAGAAGCAGACGAGACGCCGTTCGCCCTCACCACCGCCGCGCTTACAGTCAACACACAAGAAGCGCCTCATTCTGGACTCCTAGGAGGGATGCTGGAACAGCCCCAAGACAAATGGATTCAACAGCAACAGAAAGATATAGAAGTTGGACTCCTACGCCGATGGGTGGCCACCAGTAAATTACCCACGGGCTCACAGAGACAGACTTTGACCCAAGATATGTTGCTAATGTTGCGCCAGTGGGAAAAACTAATCGTCAAAAAAGGACTTTTATATTGAAAAGCCATGTCACGAACCACGTCAGCTACGATATGGTAGGTGATCGTGCCCGGAGCCCATCTCAACCAACTGGCCCGGGAAGCCCATGAGAAGGGGGCTCATTTTGGTGCTCAAAAGACTTTACAATGGTTGCAGCAGATAGCGTACCACCCACGCTTGCACGCTGCTGTAGAAGAAGTTTGCCGAACCTGCCGCTCGTGCGAGCTCGCTAAACCCCCCGCGCAACGAGCCCCAGTGCAAACTATTGTAACATCAGCCCCTCTGGAGCTTCTTACGGTGGACAATCTGACCATAGGTCCTGCCTATCAGGGATATGAACATTGTCTCGTAATGGTGGACCACTTCACCAAGTTCGCCGTGGTCACCCCCACTCGAGACCAAACAGCGGAGTCGGCCGCCTATACGATTTGTAAGAACTTTATTCAAGTGTATGGCTGTCCACAACGAATACATTTGGACCAAGAAGCATGCTTTCTAGGAAAAGTCATGGAAGAGCTACACCATCTTTACGGTATCGATAAATCGCGGACTATGCCGTACCACCCGCAGGGAAACGGAGCCTGCGAACGATTCAATCGTACACTTATCCAAGTGCTGCGCACCCTGGAGAGTGACTGCAAGGCCCGCTGGCCTGAATATGTCCCCGAGCTGATGTGGGTATATGACAATTGGGTGCATCGAGTGACTGGTTATACCCCCTACTCATTGCTGTTCGGACGGGAAGGCAAAGGAATTACGGAGGTGAAATTGAACCCGGAGGAGCCGCAACCCTGGACCGGGGTATCCTCGTGGGTCCGCAAACACTGGCACTGGCAGCAGATCCTCCACCGTATTGTCCATATGAAGCTCCAGGATCTAGAACACCAAGGGGGAGCATTGCCCCCACCCATTGACTTTTAGACTGGGGATCGGGTACTCGTACTTGATCAACGTCCCCAAAACAAGTTAGAACCACAGTGGGAGGTGAACCCGTACCGAGTGTTGAGCTGAATAAGCCCCGACGGGCCTGTGTACAAAATACAATCTGAAGGAAACAACGCGCCCCTCACTCGGGTTGTGCACCGTAACATGTTACGGCCTTGTACGTCTACCGATCCCCCACGGCTCGAACCGACCCTCCAGGTCCCCGACACCCCGCCCACGGTCTGGGACCTGGATGACGAAGAGGACTTCCCCGTCGCAGCCGCGGGTCGCCCCAGTAGTGGCACTATAGTAGACCCAGGAATCCCACCAGAACCAACTATTCGACCACCCTCCACCACCCCAGAAGACTCCACTACACCCGAGCTTCGACGCTCCGAGTGGTCAACAGTTGTCAAACCCCCTGAATGTTATGAACAGGACCAGTTCGTATGCCGACAAGGACTGTCGTCCCAAAAAACTAACCCAAGTCTACGAAAACCCTCGCCTGAGGACTGGCGAGCATACAGGGTGGGGGAGTATGGGAGGAATGGCCTCCGTCGAGTTTTCCAGGCCGGAACCAAGGGAGCCGTCATCTGGGTTCCAGGGGAAACTGTCCCCGAGGGACAGAGTTCGGGGACGGACCGTTGTGACAGACAGATGGGCTGGAGAAGGGACCATAAAAGAGGTGGGGAATTCCCGGGACGATGAGTCAGCAGACCGGGACAGAGGCAGCAGGAGACCATGGGAGCGACTGCAAAGTAAAGCGACTTACCAGTGCCAGGGAAGACGCTCACTGAGGACTCCAGAGGGACGGCGCCAAGGTGATCATCCGAAACTTGCTGCCCCGCTCCAGCCCGCGGCCACTGCGGCCCCAGTTTGACCCGTGGCCACTGCCGCCTCACCTCAGCCCGCGGCTGCGGCCTACCTGCGGTCGCCTGCGGCCGCTGCCATCTCAATCCAGCCCATGGCTGCGGCCTGTTCCCCGCCACCCGCTGCCGCCCTGCTCTCACCAGTGGCTGTGGCAAGTACAGTGCCGTTGGCGGCCACCACTGTCCCGCTCCGGTCCGCAGCAGGGGCCGAGCCTCTGCTGGCCGCGGACTCCCCGTCGCAACCGTTAGCTGCGCAGGAGGCCTGTGGTTCACCACCCTACATTGCTGCCGCTCGCCCTAGTCCGGGGACTGCTGCCCATCTGTCCAAGGACTCTGTCGGGGTCTGTGGGACTCCAGTGTCATCAGCACGCCGGAGCGCGCAAAGACTTCGTCAGTGCCTCAGCAACTGGGCCCAGCGACTTCTACGCCGAAAGACCACCATCCCGAATGGTGAGGGACGTCTGGACGGCTAAGTTGACTATATAATTAAGGACCCGTAGTCGGTCATACCGCGGCCCTATAGTGACCGACTATTGCCAGAAGTATTCGTGTTCTACCCGTTTGTGTTTGCTTGTATAGAGGCCCTGCGAGGGCAACCCGTGTTATCCCCTTTCGTTGATCAGGCCGTGACTGACGAAAGTTCCCTCTAGTCTTATAAACGTTAATTTAGAAAGCACCAAATTGTCTCGCGACTCGTCACTGCATCCTGCGTACCTGCAAACACCACACCAGGTGTCCTGCTAAAGGAAGATCTAGTTGCCAAATGTGAAGGTGACCTACAAGGACTTGCATTCCTTGACACAGCCAAAGGTGTTAAACCTATAGTCCAAAAGTTGCCCTACAATCTACAGGAGAGGTGGCTCACACATGGTTCCACGTACAGTACAAGTACAAACAGAGTGTTCCATTCAAGGTACAGGACCCTGACAAGCAGTGCCTGCTCCATCAGAAACCTCATCCTCTCCTGAAATGCAGAGCCTTCAGAGGAAAATCTATGCCAGATCGCAAAAGCTTCCTGAAAGAGAACAGTATCTGCTACAAGTGCTGCTAATCCACAGCTCATCTCACCAAGGATTGCAAGGTCAGTGTGGCACCACAGATCATAACACTGCTCTACACCCTGGCCCAGCTCCATGAAGTGCACAAAACACGCCAGCTGACAGTGGGCATGGCGGGGAGGAAAGTAACACTGATGCAGCTACGCCAGAGATCACTTCACAATGTACTGAAGTCTGTGAAGGGACAATAGACAGTAGGTCCTGTTCAAAAATATGCCTTGTCAGAGTGTACCCAAAGGGTCATAGAGACAAAGCTGTAAGACTGTATGCTATCTTGGATGATCAAAGTAATCGATCCTTGGTTAGATCAACATTCTTTGACCTATTCAACATCAAAGGACCAAGCACCCCCTACTCATTTAAGACATGTGCAGGTACTGAGACAACAGCAGGCAGGAAAGCTACTGACTACCAAATTGAGTCCTTAAATGGACAATTCTGCCTACCACTACCTACAATCATTGAGTGTAACGACATCCCAGATCTGAAATACATACGCCAGATGTGGCAATCCATCACGCTCACTTAAAACGCATAGCACACCTTATACCGGAACTCGACCATCAGGCTCAGATAATACTGCTGTTGGGAAGAGATATCCTACAGGTCCATAAAGTGAGATGTCATATCAATGGACTCCACAATGCTCCCTATGCCCAAAAACTAGACCTAGGATGGGTCATAATAGATAACGTATGCTTGGGACATATGCACACCCCATCTTCTGTGACAAGTATGCTAACAACTACATTGGAGAAAGGACGCCCATCTCTGTTTCAACCTTGCAACAAAGAGTTCCATGTCAAGAAACTACCACACAGCATCCAGCTGCCCAATCATTTAATAGACTTTGCTCACAACAGCAGTATGGTGTCAGGAAGCTATGAGGATCATTTGGGGTGCACAGTCTTCCAAAGAACAAAACAAGATAGCCAAGTGGCAATGTCGGTAGAGGACAAGTTGTTCTTAGAGGTAATGGACAAGGGGAAAAGGGACTTGTAAAAGCTGAGACCAACATCTGGGTCGCACATCTTCCCTTCAGGACCCACAGACCACGTCTACCAAACAACAGAAATCAAGCATTGAAACGTTTCTCATCTCTCAAACATAATCTACAAATGAAACCAGAGATTCAGAGATCACTTTCTCCTTCATGTCAAAATTTTTGAGAACTGCCATGCAGAGCTAGCTCCCACTCTCAAAGACTCTGAAGAATTCTGCTTCCTACCCATATTTGGAGTATACCACCCTAAGAAACCGGGCCAGATTAGAGTGGTGTTTGACTCCAGTGCTAAGTTTGATGATTTCTCCCTGAATGTTGTTCTACTGACAGGACCAGACCTCAATAAAAAACTGCTGGGAGCAGTTATGTGCTTCCGTAAGGATTCAATTGCTTTCATCGCTGACATCCAGCAAATGTTCCATTGTTTCCTAGTGAGATAGAGAGACAGGAACTTCCTAAGATTCTTCTGGTACAGAGACAATGATCCTACAAAAGAGGTCACAGAGTACCGCATGAGAGTGCACATCTTTGGCAATAGTTCTTCACCTGCAGTCGCCATCTATGGACTTAAAACGTCGGCACAAGAAGGAGAAACAGAATACGGATCAGATGTCAGACAATTCATAGAAAAGGACTTTTATGTTGATGACTGCCTGAAAGCCATGCCTTCAAATGAGACTGCCATCAGTCTTTTCAGGTGAACTGTGGTGCTAACAAAAATATGGATATCTTATAGCCTACATATTGTAATATATTGTTTATATGCTTTGATATAGTGTGGTCACTAGAGTTGAGCGACTTTTGGTTTTTTAGGGTCGCGTTTCGTTTCGTGAAACCCGACTTTTCCAAAAGTCGGGTCGAGCAAGATCGTCCGATTATAGGGAAAAGTCGGGGTCGTCCCGAAACACGAAACCCAATGTAATTCAATGGGGAATAAAAGTCGGCAGTGAGAGGAGGACAGGAAACACACCAACAGTGCCCATTTGAATGCCAAAAGCATCAATTCTTCTTACTTAAGCTTGTCAACCTTAATTAACTTCATAATACAAGTTACGCACTGAAAAATGGGGGTTGTTTGGCTACAGACTGTGGGGGGGGAGGGCTGGCTCCAGGTTTTCATGTGCCCTGGGCGAAAGAGCGCCCCTTTAACACATACCACAACTCATCATGCTCCGATACGGCAGAGAAATAGCGGTATAGTACAATGAAAAATACCTCACTTTTTACATCTCATGACGAGGCCCATCTATTTCTCCATACAGAATCATTGGTCCCATATAATGTTTGAAACAGTATATGATGAGCTCCACATAATGCTACAGTATATGTTGGTCCCCATGGATGAAGCTCTACTGTCTTATGGGCCCAAATAATGCTCCAAACATAATGGGCCCCATTTCTAATGCTCTAGTGTATAATGGGCCCTGTAAATGCTGTTCCAGTGTCTGATGTCCACCTTTGGAATATTCCAGTGTATGGTGGGCCCCATCTATCATTCTCAGATGGTGTTAGGCCCAGTATGCATTGCACGTGATTGCACAAAGGTTAGAAAGGGTACCGTATCCCCAGATAACATGTATGGATAGCGTACACATTCAAAATATACCGTATTTTTCGCTTTATAAGACGCTCCGGATTATAAGACGCACCACAATTTTTGAGGAGAAAAATAAGAAAAAAATATTTTTTAATAAAATGGTGGTGCCTCTTATAATCCTTGCATCTTATTGCTTACCAGGGTTGGTGGCTGCGGTGTAGCGGGGTCCCAGGCTCGCTGCTGGAGGAGGCAGGCGTGGAGTGATGCTGCAGGCCGCATTCAGGGATGAGGGGGGCTCCGATGTGTGCCGTTGCTGCTGCAGAGTCTTGTGCTGGTGTCAGGTTTCTCCACTTGTCCGGCGGTTGGAGGCCGGTGCTGCGGGTGCCTCCGGTGCGGCGTTGTGTGCCCATCGATGCCCGGGGCTCTGCCGACATTGTTCGACAGACCAGAGCCCCAGCATTTCCTCAGTTCCCTGTATACGTGCGCTGAAGTGCCGGTAAAAAAAAAAAATGGCCGCCGGCGCGTGCGCAGATGGGATCTCGGGACCCAGCTCTCGAGAGATGAGATTTCAAATCTCATCTCTCGAGAACTGGGTCCCGAGATCTCATCTGCGCACGCGCGGCGGCCATTTTTTAGCAGGCACCACCGCGCGCACACAGGGAACCCAGGGAAAATGGCCGCCGGCGCGTGCGCAGATGGGATCTCGGGACCCAGCTCTCGAGAGATGAGATTTCAAATCTCATCTCTCGAGAACTGGGTCCCGAGATCTCATCTGCGCACGCGCCGGCGGCCATCTTTTTACCGGCACACAGGGAACCGAGGAAATGCCGGGGCTCTGGCCTGTCGCACAATGTTGGCAGAGCCCCGGGCATCGACGGGCACACAACGCGGCACCGGACACACCCGCAGCAGCGGCCAGCAACCGCCGGACGCCCCCGATCACAGCCTAGGTAAGGCATGTCCGCTTTGTAAGACGCACCCCTGTTTTCCCCCCAAATTTTGGGGAAAAAAAGTGCGTCTTACAAAGCGGAAAATACGGTATGTCTCAGGAGGCAGGCTCAGACGGTGTTAGGCCCAGTATGGATTGTACGTGATTGCACAAAGGTTAGAAAGGGTACCGTATCCCCGGATAACATGTATGGATAGTGTACACATTCAAAATATATGTCTCAGGAGGCAGGCTCAGACGGTGTTAGGCCCAGTATGGATTGCACGTGATTGCACAATGGTTAGAAAGGGTACCGTATCCCCAGATAACATGTATGGATAGCGTACACATTCAAAATATATGTCTCAGGAGGCAGGCTCAGATGGTGTTAGGCCCAGTATGGATTGCACGTGATTGCACAAAGGTTAGAAAGGGTACCGTATCCCTGGATAACATGTATGGATAGCATACACATTCAAAATATATGTCTCAGGAGGCAGGCTCAGACGGTGTTAGGCCCAGTATGGATTGCACGTGATTGCACAAAGGTTAGAAAGGGTACCGTATCCCCAGATAACATGTATGGATAGCGTACACATTCAAAATATATGTCTCAGGAGGCAGGCTCAGACGGTGTTAGGCCCAGTATGGATTGCACGTGATTGCACAAAGGTTAGAAAGGGTACCGTATCCCCAGATAACATGTATGGATAGCGTACACATTCAAAATATATGTCTATACATCAGGAGGCAGGCTCAGACGGTGTTAGGCCCAGTATGGATTGCACGTGATTGCACAAAGGTTAGAAAGGGTACCGTATCCCCGGATAACATGTATGGATAGCGTACACATTCAAAATATATGTCTCAGGAGGCAGGCTCAGACGGTGTTAGGCCCAGTATGGATTGCGCGTGATTGCACAAAGGTTAGAAAGGGTACCGTATCCCCAGATAACATGTATGGATAGCGTACACATTCAAAATATATGTCTATACATCAGGAGGCAGGCTCAGACGGTGTTAGGCCCAGTATGGATTGCACGTGATTGCACAAAGGTTAGAAAGGGTACCGTTTCCCCGGATAACATGTATGGATAGCGTACACATTCAAAATATATGTCTCAGGAGGCAGGCTCAGACGGTGTTAGGCCCAGTATGGATTGCACGTGATTGCACAAAGGTTAGAAAGGGTACCGTTTCCCCGGATAACATGTATGGATAGCGTACACATTCAAAATATATGTCTCAGGAGGCAGGCTCAGACGGTGTTAGGCCCAGTATGGATTGCACGTGATTGCACAAAGGTTAGAAAGGGTACCGTATCCCCGGATAACATGTATGGATAGCGTACACATTCAAAATATATGTCTCAGGAGGCAGGCTCAGACGGTGTTAGGCCCAGTATGGATTGCACGTGATTGCACAAAGGTTAGAAAGGGTACCGTATCCCCGGATAACATGTATGGATAGCGTACACATTCAAAATATATGTCTATACATCAGGAGGCAGGCTCAGACGGTGTCAGGCACAGTATGGATTTGACGGCCCAGATTACACAGCGGAGGAGCAGGGAGAGGTAAAGATTGCAAATGCTGGGGCCCTGCCCAAGCAAGGGGGGCCCACTCGTGGGCGTCGGTACTGGCACTGGGCCCCTCATAGTACAGCGGTGTGTCTGACGGCGGGTGTGCACCACCACCGTCAGAGACACTTGGTTGCACTATGAGGGACCCTGTGCCAGTGCCCGCGCCCAAGAGTCGGCCTACCCACCTGTCCAGGGCAACGGCACTCGCATGGTGTCGTGTGCTAGGTGGTGACCCCGGCCATGGGGGGGAGGCAGCACAGTTAGGGAGTTTTAGAAAGTGGCATATGTTGATGTTGGACATTCAGCTGATGCAAAAGGCGAAATAGGTGAAGTACCAGGAAGAGGTGGACCAAAGCAAGCCATTTTTCTGTCACCCTATGTGTCATCAGGGGAAGGTGGGACAAAATCCTTGGAAACCCATGCGTGGTTCATTTTAATGAAGGTTAGATCATCCACATTTTGGGTTGACAGACGGGTCCTTTTTTCTGTCAGGATTGATCCAGCTGCACTGAAGACTCTTTCCGATAGCACACTTGCAGCTGGGCAAGCGAGCTCCTGTAAGGCATATTGGGCCAATTCAGGCCAGGTGTCCAGTTTAGCGGCCCAATAGTCAAAGGGGAATGACCTGTGTGGGAGAACATCGATATGGGAGGAAAAGTAGTTTGTAACCATAGTTGACAACTGCTGTCTCCTGTCACTTTCCATCGATGCAGTATTACCAGTTGTGTGAGCGGTATTTGAAAAATCAGTCCACAACATTGTCATGAAACCCCTGTCTCCAACGCCACTTCTGCTGTGTGCACCACGAACACCTCTGCCAAGCTGCCCCCGGCCCGTACGGCTCGTGTGAGAACCATCACCGCTGCTGTGTGCTGGGAATGCCTCAAGCAACCGATTTACCAGAGTTGCTTGTTTATTAGCCAATATTAGGTCAAGGTTCTCCTGTGGCATGATGTTTTGTAATTTGCCTTTATAGCGTGGATCCAGGATGCTGGCCAACCAGTAGTCGTCATCGTTCATCATTTTGGCAATGCGGGGGTCCCTTTTTAGGATCCGCAAGGCATAATCTGACATGTGGGCCAATGTTCCCGGTGTCAATGATGCACTGCGAGTGCTGGGTGGAGGAGCACTTTCTGGCAAATCCACATCCCTCCAGTCACGCACAAACCCTGTACCAGACCTTGCTATGCCAACATTTTCACTTGCCCCACGAGATGCATCCTCCTCCCCTAAGTAATCATCCCCATCATCATCCTCCTCCTCCTCTTCTTCCTCCACCTCGTCCAGGAGAGGTCCCTGAGCAGACAATGGCTGAATGTCATCAAGGATTCCCTCCTCCTCTTCCTCCTCATCAACATTGGCTGCAGACGCCTGCTCCTTAAGGTGCGTCAAAGTTTGCATGAGCAGACGCATAAGTGGGATGCTCATGCTTAGGATGGCGTCGTCTGCGCTTACCAGCCGTGTGCATTCCTCAAAACACTGAAGGACTTTACAAAGGTCTTTCAGCTTCGACCACTGCACACCTGTCAACTCCATGTCTGCTCTCAAAGTGCCTGGCCGTGTATCCTCCCACAAATGCATTATGGCCTGCCTCTGCTCGCACAGCCGCTCCACCATGTGCAGGGTGGAGTTCCACCTTGTTGCAATGTCGATAATGAGGCGGTGGTTGGGAAGGTGGAGCAATCGCTGCAGCTTCTGCATACGAACGGAGTGTACAGGCGACCGGCGGATGTGCGCGCACAGTCTTCGCACCTTCTGGAGCAGGGCTGTTAACTCCGGATAATTTTTGAGGAAGCACTGCACCACCAGGTTCAAAGTGTGAGCCAAGCAAGGTATGTGGCTGAGTTTTGAAAGGGCTATGGCTGCCACAAAATTACGGCCGTTATCACTAACTACCTTGCCTGCCTCAAGATGTACACTGCCCAGCCATGACTCAGTTTGTCGCTTCAAGTACTCGGCCAGCACCTCGGCGGTGTGTCTGTCGCCCAAACACATCATCTGCAACACAGCCTGCTGACACTTTCCACTAGCTGCTCGATAGGGGGACACATCGTGTGCAACAGTGGCAGCTGCAGATGGAGTGCTCGTACGACTGCGCTCTGTGGACGAGCTTTCGCTTCTGGAGGAGGAGGAGGAGGAGGAGGGTCGAACGCCTATAGCCAACTGTTTCCTATACCGTGGGCTAGGCAGCACTGTCCCACCACCGCTGTCCCCTGTGGACCCTGCATCCACTACATTAACCCAGTGCGCAGTGATGGACACGTAACGGCCCTGGCCATGCCGACTGGACCATGCATCAGTTGTGAGGTGCACCTTTCCGCTCACTGACTGCTTGAGTGCATGGACAATGCGGTCTTTCACATGATGGTGGAGGGCTGGGATGGCTTTGCGAGAGAAGAAGTGGCGACTGGGTAGGTCATAGCGTGGTACTGCATAGGCCATGAGTTCACGGAAAGCTGTGCTTTCCACCAACCGAAAGGGCATCATCTCAAACGAGATTAGTTTGGCAATGTGGGCGTTCAAACCCAGTGTACGCGGATGAGAGATTGAGTACTTTCTTGACCTACTCATAGTGTCTGGGAGGGTGAGCTGGACTTGAGAGCTGCATATGGTGGAAGTAGCGGTGGACAGGGCGGACTGAGAGAGGGTTGATGATGGTGATGGAGTTGGTGTTCTTTCTGATGGCCTAGAATCAGTCTTTCGTTGATATAACAGTGGGATTCCCTGACTGCTGTGGTCTTGCAACGACACCTCAACATTTGCTGCTGTGCTAACCAGTGGGCTTACAGTGGGGGAAACAATGTAGCGTTGCTGACTACCTTCGTTGTGATCAGTTGCACATGTGGCACTTGAGGTTTGGTGTTGTGTCCACGCTTGCAAGTGCATGCTGGTTAAATGTCTAAGCATGCAACTGGTATTCAAATTTTTCAGATTTTTCCCTTGGCTAAAGGTCTTTGCGCACTTCTTACAGATAACCTTGGCCTGATCATGAGGATTTTGTTCAAAAAAGTGCCACACTGCACTCTTCCTACTTTGGCAGACATTTTGCGGCCTAGCACGCTGTGATCTTTTGACCCTCTGGACAAGCTGTCCAGCAACTCTTTTGATGTTTGGAACCTGTCTTTGGAGTGCTCCGGGCCTGCCAGATAACAGCTGTTGCGATGTCGATGTCTGCTGTGGATGCTCCTCATCTGAGCTATTGGAAGCAGCACCCTCTTCCCCCAATGGATGCCAATCTGGGTCAACAACTGGGTCATCCATCACCTCCTCTTCTATGTCATGTGCACCTTCCTCTGTGTCACCGTGTATGGTGGTATAGTGTGCGGGAAGGGGCACCTGAGTCTCATCAGGGTCAGAATCTGGCTCTGTACACTGCGAGGACAATGTAGTGCTCTGAGTGAATGTACCAGCAGAATCATCCATCAGCGGCTGTGCATCAGTGCACTCCATGTCAGATTCATCTTGGCCTGGGTAATTCACCATTTCACTTGATAATCCAGGCATGGTATGTGAAAACAGCTCCATGGAGTAATCAGTAGTATGGCCTGCGTCATCCTTCAATCTTGGTTGGGGTGAAGGACACAAGGAAAGGTGTGGTTCATGAACATGAACCTCCAATGACGACTCAGTGCTTTTACTTTTTACAACTGAAGAAGAGGAGGCGATAGAGCTGGAGGCTGAGTCAGCAATGTAAGACAAAACTTTTTCCTGATGCTCTGGCTTTAAAAGCGGTTTGCCAACTCCTAGAAAACTAAGCGTTCGAGGCCTTATGTAGCCAGACGATGACGCAGGGTCAGCACCTCCTGCATTCGGTCCTATTTTGCTCTTGCCACTACCATCAGATCCACCACCAACACCATCATTACCAGCTGCCAACCCCCGCCCAATTCCACGGCCTCTTCCACCAGCCTTCCTCATTTTTGGTAGAAATGTAGACAAAATCCAACAAACTATATAGTAATGTAAAACAAGGTACAAGGTGTCTATAGGACAGGGGAGATTTTGAATTTCTGCAGACACCTGTGGACACTGGACACTTTTGGATTGTGTGAGGCCCACTGATATCTGAGCGCTATATGACAGGCTCGATGGCACAGCTGTGACCAAAGTGACTAGAGGATAAGGGAGATTTTGAATCTCTGCACACACTTTTGGACACTGGATGGACACTTTTGGATTGTGTGAGGCCCACTGATATCTGAGCGCTATGTGACAGGCTCGATGGCACAGCTGTGACCAAAGTGACTAGAGGATAAGGGAGATTTTGAATCTCTGCACACACTTTTGGACACTGGATGGACACTTTTGGATTGTGTGAGGCCCACTGATATCTGAGCGCTATGTGACAGGCTCGATGGCACAGCTGTGACCAAAGTGACTAGAGGATAAGGGAGATTTTGAATCTCTGCACACACTTTTGGACACTGGACACTTTTGGATTGTGTGAGGCCCAATGAATATCTGAGCGCTATGTGACAGGCTCGATGGCACAGCTGTGACAAAAGTGACTAGAGGATAAGGGAGATTTTGAATCTCTGCAAACACTTTTGGACACTGGATGGACACTTTTGGATTGTGTGAGGCCCACTGATATCTGATCGCTATGTGACAGGCTCGATGGCACAGCTGTGACCAAAGTGACTAGAGGATAAGGGAGATTTTGAATCTCTGCACACACTTTTGGACACTGGATGGACACTTTTGGATTGTGTGAGGCCCACTGATATCTGAGCGCTATGTGACAGGCTCGATGGCACAGCTGTGACCAAAGTGACTAGAGGATAAGGGAGATTTTGAATCTGTGCACACACTTTTGGACACTGGATGGACACTTTTGGATTGTGTGAGGCCCACTGATATCTGAGCGCTATGTGACAGGCTCGATGGCACAGCTGTGACCAAAGTGACTAGAGGATAAGGGAGATTTTGAATCTCTGCACACACTTTTGGACACTGGATGGACACTTTTGGATTGTGTGAGGCCCACTGATATCTGAGCGCTATGTGACAGGCTCGATGGCACAGCTGTGACCAAAGTGACTAGAGGATAAGGGAGATTTTGAATCTCTGCACACACTTTTGGACACTGGATGGACACTTTTGGATTGTGTGAGGCCCACTGATATCTGAGCGCTATGTGACAGGCTCGATGGCACAGCTGTGACCAAAGTGACTAGAGGATAAGGGAGATTTTGAATCTGTGCACACACTTTTGGACACTGGATGGACACTTTTGGATTGTGTGAGGCCCACTGATATCTGAGCGCTATGTGACAGGCTCGATGGCACAGCTGTGACCAAAGTGACTAGAGGATAAGGGAGATTTTGAATCTCTGCACACACTTTTGGACACTGGATGGACACTTTTGGATTGTGTGAGGCCCACTGATATCTGAGCGCTATGTGACAGGCTCGATGGCACAGCTGTGACCAAAGTGACTAGAGGATAAGGGAGATTTTGAATCTCTGCACACACTTTTGGACACTGGACACTTTTGGATTGTGTGAGGCCCAATGAATATCTGAGCGCTATGTGACAGGCTCGATGGCACAGCTGTGACAAAAGTGACTAGAGGATAAGGGAGATTTTGAATCTCTGCACACACTTTTGGACACTGGATGGACACTTTTGGATTGTGTGAGGCCCACTGATATCTGAGCGCTATGTGACAGGCTCGATGGCACAGCTGTGACCAAAGTGACTAGAGGATAAGGGAGATTTTGAATCTCTGCACACACTTTTGGACACTGGATGGACACTTTTGGATTGTGTGAGACCCACTGATATCTGAGCGCTATGTGACAGGCTCGATGGCACAGCTGTGACAAAGTGACTAGAGGATAAGGGAGATTTTGAATCTCTGCACACACTTTTGGACACTGGACACTTTTGGATTGTGTGAGGCCCAATGAATATCTGAGCGCTATGTGACAGGCTCGATGGCACAGCTGTGACAAAAGTGACTAGAGGATAAGGGAGATTGGATTGCTTTTAAAAAAGCAGTTTGCGGAGCAGTGGGTAAACAGCAATGCAGGAATGTCAGGAAGCCTTAGAAGGCAGCCCAACAACCAACACCACTGATACACCACTATATAATATAGCCTCCCCTTGCACTGCACACACAGTGACTGGTGTGTTGTGCAGGCCAAATTGCTAGCAGCAGAAGCAGTTTTTTTGTCTTCTCAGCAGGACAAAAAAAAAATTGGGATTGCTTTTAAAAAAGCAGTTTGCAGAGCAGTGGGTAAACAGCAATGCAGGAATGTCAGGAAGCCTTAGAAGGCAGCCCAACAACCAACACCACTGATACACCACTATATAGCCTCCCCTTGCACTGCACACACAGTGACTGGTGTGTTGTGCAGGCCAAATCGCTAGCAGCAGAAGCAGTTTTTTTGTCTTATTCCCTGCCTAACGCTCTCCCTACAGAATCAGCAGCAACCTCTCCCTATACTAAGATCGGCAGAAGTAAGATGGCGGTCGGCGTGCACGCCCTTTTATACCCCCTGTGACGCCCACCAAAGCAAGCCAATCACTTGCATGCCCTTCTGAAAGATGGTGGTGACCCGTGCCTATGTCATCACGTTGCCCACAGTGTCCGTGGATCCTGATTGGCTGAAAAAGAGCGCAAAACAAACTTTTGAAATGCGACTTTGGCGCGTAAGTCGCCGACCTCGTGGCCGACCTCATCCTAGGGTCGGGTTTCGTTTCATGAAACCCGACTTTGCCAAAAGTCGGCGACTTTTGAATTTTTTCGACTTGTTTCGCTCAACTCTAGTGGTCACTAGACCAAGGGTGGAATGTATTGCAAATATGAAATATGGTTGTTTGAATCCAAACACTATACTGTATATTGCAATATACTATGGTGTAATATCATTGATACAGAGCCACAAAGTGTTTGCTCTGTGTTAATACCGTAAGACAAGGTTAATTGTCCTATGGTCTTTGAAGCTGTGTGTTTCAAAGATTCATTATCCTGATTTGCACACAAGTGACCACTGTGATATTTGCTTTGACAAACAGTGGTACTGAATTGAATACTTTCACTTGGGGGATTGTTGATGGGAATTCTACAAGGAGTTTTCCATCTAATTCTGTGTTGTATTTTAATATATATAGGGTTAAGAGTTGTGTGGGGTATTCTTACACATGTGCTAGGAAAAATTACAGAGACAATAGGAAAAATAACAACTGTACAGATAATGAATATTTATGCTGCTTGAACAAGGAAGTCTTTTGTTCAAAATTAGTATGATGCTCGGAGACAAGGGAGACCAAAATGTTTTGATGGTCTCATGTAGCAATGGTCATGCATGACATCAAGAATCGAGGACCGATTGTGATACAAATGAGATGAGTATGAGTATGTGCCTGGGTTACGATCGGTATCCAGTTTTCAGAATAGGTGATTATGGAAGTCATGCTGCCCATAGAGCTACCATCTTAGAGCGTTATGCTATGATCATGAAGCGTTAACTTTAGAACAAGCAACATATGTTGAACTTTGAACAGTAACAGATCTTGGGTTGTAATCAGTAGCAAACAACCTTGAAGCATTGTGTTGTTGTTAAGAGACATGCCAGTGTCAAACAGATCTTGGGTTGGTGCAAACAAACTTTAAGATTGTAGTAGTCTATAACAAACAGACCTTGAAGTCTTGTGCTGTTATCAAGACAACAACCAATTGCGTAATGGCAAGATACTGATGATTCAGCCTAAACATACTGCACAGATGTCATAGGGGAGGATGTGGAAGTTGTGTATAAAAAGGTGGACCCAGTGTCAGTGAGGTAGGGACATTTCCAGAAGGTATCGTGGATGCACGGTTTCTGTGATGACAAGACCAGAGTATTTCCTTCTCGCTGACACTGTGGTCCCTCCAGTGGAGAAGTGATGTTACAATACTTGATAATGTATAGTATTGATGCTTATTTCTCTATGTACTATAATTCATATTAATTGCATGATTCACGTGAAATTAATTAACAAAACAGGGTAATATTATATCTGCCTTTCCATAATTCAGCATTATCCTGATGTAATCTTAATAAATTGTGTCATATCCAAGTGGTGCCTTCTTTAAAGCCATATCCGAACCTTATTGCTAAACAGTTGCCAATACAAGAACCCAAGAGATGCTTGCTTGCTCGAACCTCAGGCTTCACAAAATAGCCTAAAACAGCCAAGAACTTATGAAAGCATTCCCTTCACAAGACTTGTAATGGTCTTAAAGACCTGGGGTCAGACCCCACCCCAATGCAACGCAGCCTCGGGCTTCTCTGAAATCTACAGTCAGACACTTTTACCTTTCAGGTCAGCCAGGAAGAAAAGCCTTTCAAACGCAGAGGTGTCCTGTCTACCATCCACAGTCTGTATGAATCTCTGGGGTTTGCAGCTCCTTTTACAATACAAAGCAAAGCCTTACTAAGAGACTTAACTAAGGAAACATCTGTCTGGGATGCACCTCTACCACCTGATTAGAGATTCCAGTGTAAAGTATGGAAGAACTCTTTAGCAGCCCTCTCCAACCTGATTGTTCCAAGACCATACACCCCTGTGCCGTCTACAGAAATACAAAGCCAAAGACTGTATATATTTGCAGATGCATCTGTCAAAGCAATTGCTGCTGTTGCTTACCTCAAAACTGTGGACTCCAAATGTCAGAGCCACATTGGATTCGCTATGGGGAAGGCCAAACTTGCTCCACAACCAGAGCACACTATACATCTTTGTGCTGCAGTCTTAGGCCTGTTTCACACTTGCTTTTTTTTGCAGCGCGTTTTTCCCGCAAAAAAACGCATTGAAAAACGCATACAAAAGCATACAACTGCTGCGTTTTTTTCAAGCATTTTTATGAGCATGCATGAAAAAAACGCAGCGTTTTTATGCGTTTGTATGCGTTTTTAGTGCGTTTTTACCGCGTTTGCGTTTTTTTCCAACATTAGGTGGCCCCTCACACTAACCCAAACCATGACTTTACTAACCCTAACCCTGACCCTAACCCTAACCCTAACCCTTAACCAAACCATACTTAACCCTAACCCTGACCCTAACCCTGACCCTAACCCTAACCCTAACCCTGACCCTAACCCTTAACCAAACCATACTTAACCCTAACCCTGACTCTAACCCTAACCCTAACCCTGACCCTAACCCTAACCCTTAACCAAACCATACTTAACCCTAACCCTGACCCTAACCCTTAACCAAACCATACTTAACCCTAACCCTGACTCTAACCCTAACCCTGACCCTAACCCTAACCCTTAACCAAACCATACTTAACCCTAACCCTGACCCTAACCCTAACCCTAACCCTGACCCTAACCCTAACCCTAACCCTTAACCAAACCATACTTAACCCTAACCCTGACCCTAACCCTAACCCTGACCCTAACCCTAACCCTTAACCAAACCATACTTAACCCTAACCCCGACCCTAACCCTGACCCTAACCCTAACCCTAACCCTAACCCTGACCCTAACCCTTAACCAAACCATACTTAACCCTAACCCTGACCCTAACCCTAACCCTAACCCTGACCCTAACCCTAACCCTAACCCTTAACCAAACCATACTTAACCCTAACCCTGACCCTAACCCTAACCCTTAACCAAACCATACTTAACCCTAACCCTGACTCTAACCCTAACCCTGACCCTAACCCTAACCCTTAACCAAACCATACTTAACCCTAACCCTGACCCTAACCCTAACCCTAACCCTGACCCTAACCCTAACCCTAACCCTTAACCAAACCATACTTAACCCTAACCCTGACCCTAACCCTAACCCTGACCCTAACCCTAACCCTTAACCAAACCATACTTAACCCTAACCCCGACCCTAACCCTGACCCTAACCCTAACCCTAACCCTAACCCTGACCCTAACCCTTAACCAAACCATACTTAACCCTAACCCTGACCCTAACCCTAACCCTAACCCTGACCCTAACCCTAACCCTAACCCTTAACCAAACCATACTTAACCCTAACCCTGACCCTAACCCTAACCCTGACCCTAACCCTAACCCTTAACCAAACCATACTTAACCCTAACCCCGACCCTAACCCTGACCCTAACCCTAACCCTAACCCTAACCCTGACCCTAACCCTTAACCAAACCATACTTAACCCTAACCCTGACTCTAACCCTAACCCTAACCCTAACCCTGACCCTAACCCTAACCCTTAACCAAACCATACTTAACCCTAACCCTGACCCTAACCCTAACCCTTAACCAAACCATACTTAACCCTAACCCTGACCCTAACCCTGACCCTAACCCTAACCCTAACCCTTAACCAAACCATACTTAACCCTAACCCTGACCCTAACCCTGACCCTAACCCTAACACTAACCCTGACCCTAACCCTTAAACAAACCATACTTAACCCTAACCCTGACCCTAACCCTAACCCTAACCCTAACCCTGACCCTAACCCTTAACCAAACCATACTTAACCCTAACCCTGACCCTAACCCTAACCCTAACCCTGACCCTAACCCTAACCCTAAACCCCCTTAACTAACCCTAACTCTAACCCAAACCCCTAAATTCCATGGTTAACAAAAAAAAAACGCATGTGCAAAAAAACGCATACATAAGCATGCCAATGCGCACATATGCGCACCCATAGACTTATATTGGGTGTCTTGCTGTAAAAAAACGCTTTGCGCGCGCATGCGTTTTTTTGAGGCAAATCGGACGCACAAAAAATGCAACAAGTTGCATTTTGTGCGCCCGAGCGCATACCGCAAAAAAAACGCATGCGCGGTAAAACGCGTACAAACGCATGTGTATGCGCACATAAGCGCATCCCATGCAAAGTATAGGAAAAAAAAACACATGCGCTATTTAGCGCTAAATTACCGCGAAAAAAACGCAAATGTGAAACCAGCCTTAGCCGTTGAATTAGCAGAGTTCATCACATCCGAGATGGACATCAACCTGACACAAGCTAAGTTCTACTCAGACAGCAAAGTAGTCCTGGGATACATCCACAATGAAACTAGATGATTCTACGTTTATGTCAACAACAGAGTGCTATGAATTAGGAGGTCAGTTCATCCAAAACAGTGGCATTACATTCCCATAGACCAAAATCCTGCAGATCACGCAACTAGAGCAGTTGACGCAAGTCAACTAGGAAGCACAACATGGCTCTCAGGACCAAAACTATTGTACACTGGGGAATGTTTTCCAGATACCTTTGAACTAGTGAGAGAGGACTCAGATGCTGAAATCCACCCTCAGGTGTCTACACTTCATACATTGACTCCAGCTACTCTGCTCAACCAGAAAACAGGACTATCCAGTGCCCCTCCAGGAGGATTCGACACTAAGGACCTCTATAAGCACCTATGAATACAGGTACAAAGTCTTGCCAATACATTCTGGGACAGGTGGTGCAAACAGTACTTGTCTACCCTGCAGCCACGGATGAAGTGGCAATCTACCAGGCCTAATCTGAGGATAGGTGACCTCATCCTTGTGAAAGACTGCCAAGTCCACCGGAACCAGTGGCCACTTGGACTAGTGACTGCAACATTCCTGAGTAAGGATGGCAATGTCTGCAAAGTCAAACTGAGGATGGCAAAAGGAATGAGCTTAAGACATTCTCCAGACCAGTAACTGAGCTGGTCCTATTGTTATCTTTGGAGAAAAAGAATAGTGACATCTTTTTGATGCCAGACAGGGAGTGTCCTGTCTCCGACATTTAATTCATAATCCCAGATTATCTGCTTGTTAATGTTTACAGTGTTTTCTGGCTCCATCTAGTGACCAGAGTCATAACCGTGGTGTTATTGTGTGTTTTACTTTCACTTTCTATTTCCCTCCGTTTGCAATGCATTCTAGTAAGGTTGCAATGCACCCTGGTAGCCTTTTGCAAAGCATTATGGTTAGTTCAGCCCCCATTTTCCCTCCAGTCCACCATTTTCCTTCTGCCTGCATTCAGGAAGCATCTAATTTCTCTTCTCCCCTTGAGACAGCATCGCTGGTATGTTTTTGTTTCCTGTATCCAATTCCTGTCTCATATTAATCCCAAAAAAGGCTAAATAAACAATGGCTCATCCATAATATTACAACAGAAACCCGAAAGAAATAGGACCAAGGAGCAATATAAAAAAAATGTAAATTTTATTATTTTTTCAAATGAGAAGTAAAATTAGTATGTAGTACAACAGTTATAAAAAAGAGAATCAGCGACACCTGAATGCCACACTGAAACCAGGTCAGTATAAATTAGTTAGTGAAATCCATATATATCATATATGACCATGACAATAATTCAAATATTAGTAAACCATACATGAAACACCAATATAAAAGTAAAAATACCAGTCAGATATAAGGTGCAATACAGAGTATATATATACATATATTTAAATATATGTGTATAAATAGTGAATGTGGTCAAAAAGGACCTACATAAAATATATACATATGTATATATATATACACGCACACATGTAAGTAAGCAAATATCGCTAAAAAAAAAATTATGAATATAAAGTGCAATAGTGCAATAAAGGAGGACCAAGAAACCAGACCTGGCGAAAAATATATGCAGAGATATACAAACTGGCAGCAAAGTTTACAAATGAAATACAGTGACTCAGCAGATCAAAACAACATATATACTGGCCATAAGAGTAATTATGTCAAACAGTGCACATATATTGGAGACCAACCTGACTAAAGTGGGGGCAGGGAGACCACTTAGATAGCTCCCCTGGTTAGCTATTGATGTTAGCTATTGTGCAGATGATGTATTATGTATATATGAATCCCTTGATGAACCCAGTATTGATTGCATGCATATATGTTTTTGTTTGTAGTTTCACCACGTCAATATACCTTCACGTTCAATAAAGCACAGATTCAACCTACAGTCTCCTTATTGGACCCCGGTATAGCAGTTTAGCTGCCTGTATAAGCTACATGAATTCTGCTTCATTTAGTGAGGACAGAACAGTACTACCACACCGTGTATCTAGATCCCTGTAAGATATAAGATCAAGGCTTGCGTTCTGATAAACAAGGCTGGTGACGTATGGTGCCCCTATGATGTATTGTAAACCTGCAGATTGGACATTTGACCCTGAGGGATATAAAATAAAAGCCCTGTGTTACGTCCGCAGTATGGGGTAAGCTAATGCGATTATAAGGCTGGCAGGCAGTATACGTTCAGAATTGCTGCAAGTTAAAATATATTATATTATGGAGCTGCTAGATGTATAGTCAGATTTCCTGACAGCAGCACTGAAGAACTGAAGATTCACAGTCTTATCCCCTCAGGTTTTTACTGCGAGGATCGTTGGTATTGATGGTATTTTAGTAACCTATCATAAACTTGTTGAGTTCTACTATGTTGTACTTGTGAACTGGTGTCCAAAATGGTGCACATATTTTCATCTGTGGGTTGTCCTAAGAAGGAAATTCTCACCATGTGCGCTTATGCCCCTTTGATAAAAGATAAAAAATGTGAAACAAAATAGGGTCTTATCCAGGTAAAACAGTGAGGGTTCACATGTAATGCGCTCACCCGATAGGATTGTGTGTCACACAGCCAATAGCACCGCGAACATACCAGCTGCTGCAACATCTACGAAGGTCATTCTTTTTTTTTTTTTAAATCTTGGATCAAGCTTCTTTTCCAAACGTTTTATTGAAATTTTAAAGTTTTAACTGGGAAGGATAGACCAGGATGGGAAGGAGGGGAAGGGGTGGGATATGAGAGAAGGAAAAATAAACCCTTTGGTAGGGGAGACAGGCAATCATACAATACAATGGTATAAATATTATAACTGAAGCATGAATGTAATACTTAAAAAGGGTTTGCTCATCAACTTGCTTATGTCGAATTCTGAGAACAAAATGTGGTATGATATGTTTACATGAAGATAATGCTGCTTATAAACTTAATTAGATCAACTTTAAAGCTGCATGGGATGACGAAGTAGGCTATGAATTAACATAAATGATGCTACAAGTAGGTTTGCTTACATCAGCATCTAAAGCTATATGAAATGATTTACACAGTAGCGTGATATAAAAATAAATAAATAAATAAATGTGGTATGAAATGTCTACATAAAGATAATGCTGCATATAAGCTTAATTAGAACAACTCTAAAGCTGCTTGAAGTGACGTAGTAGGCTATGAATTAACATAAATGATGCTACATATAGATTTGCCTAAATCTGCATCTGAAGATATATAAAATGAATTGCTCAGTAGTGTAAATAAAAATAAAACTGGACGTAACAAGCCCTAAAGAATGTTGATAAAACCATTGTTTGACATAAGTGTAGGGAGTGTATGACGGCCTGTCGAGTCCGGATCATTTCCAGATGACCCTCAGACTCTGTTGGGCGGAAAAGTTCGGTTCAATCACAAGCTGTAACGTGGACTGTATGAAGAAAAAAAAAAAACACCAAAAAAATGATTTTTCAAGATTCTGAACGAGAAATTGGTTTAAGTTTGGAGATGGGACCAGAAGAAGACCCAGGAAGACTTATACCCGCACGATTCAAAAAGACCACTGCCTCTGCTGGAGAAAAAAAGGTATACCATTTTGATGCAAAGTAGCACCTCAGATTAGAGAACTGGTACCAATTATACTGTATTCCAGCCTGTTGCAGTCTATGGGAATCAAAAATAGATAAAACGGCCAGCAGTCAAAAATGTCACATAAAATCAATACTTTATTAATGATCTATAATTGGACAAAGGTACATGAGAGGGGGGGAAAAAGGAATCACCAAAGGCTAGACAAAAGGCCTAGTATGTCACCCACATCGAACAGGATAACAACCCCGTATGGTCACAGTAATCAGGAGTTCATGCAAAGTAGCCCCATAATTGGTAAATAAAATATACATTAGCATGATAACCAGGGGCATCAGGAACTCTCTGACAGTAATAAATATATATAATAGAGAACAACTGTTCAAATAGTATGGACCTACATAGGGTCTATAATATTACCTGGACGAAGTGGAAATGACACATACAGCGGCCAAGACCCCGACGCGCGTTTCGGAGCGTACTGCTCCTTCCTCAGGAGACGTGGCTGGCATAGTCAATGATTGGAGTTTATAACGTGCCAGCTCTGCAATTATTGGATGCGCCGGCTGCATGTCATGACTGAAGTAGCGCCCTCCTCAAGACGAAGCGGAAACACGCGGGCCCCACGTGATCCGGAACGTCAGAGGGAGGAACCACCAGCAGGCCGACCAGTCAGCGCATAGACATAACCGGAAGTGCAATATCCGCCATTTTGGAAAAGGGTAAGTGGAAGGGAATGGACAAACAATAAATAAATAAAACAGACACAGTAGAGAGGAACAATTTGAGTAAGCCGGACATCAAGTGACAGTATATAGAGGCATGTATAGTTATAGTGCCAATAACTAAACACGAAGTGGGGAGGAAAATGCTTTCCACATATATCAATGTGTGGAAGTCCTAGCACGAACCACACATACATCCATGAATGAAATTAAAAACAGACAATGTAAATTGTCGCAGCAGGGTTACCGCATAACAAATTCTACATAAAATGTCAATAGTTAATGATTGATCATAATAGTATTCATGGTGGGTAACATGTACAGTGCACATCTGTCAGGTGGACTAATAACAAAAATAGAGATGGCATCATAACATATGGTGATATGTACACATAAAAAACCACAGCCAATGTAATATATGTAAAAAACAATAAAGGCATATGGAAAGACAATGTGTAACAAGATGTTACCCAAAATGGGCATTCAAATGTCAGCATGTATATTTGTGCGCTACGTACATCGTTATATGTGCACATATAACACGCACGCAACTTGGTCGAATCAATGTCCAAAAAGGAACATGCCCATAAAAGGGGGGACCCCAAAAGACCATTGTTATACGTAAAAAGAATTGTACACACAAGCACATAAAATGCAGAATTGGACCGATAACCACATAAACAAACAAGATCAAATTGTCCATATGGCATACTGAATTAGCCACAAAAAAGAAAGACAGTTATCTTCTTGAAAACATCTTCATTGATGATATTCCGGCCAGAACAACAACTTGTTGTTAAAAGACATTCCTCCAACAATTTCCAAATCATCCATACTGCACAGTCCGAAATTTCGAAAGACGTGTCTAGATGTTAAAGAAAAGTAAAATTAAAATCAATAAAAGGCAACAAAACACCAATAAGCAAAACCAAAGAAAGCCGCAGTGATATCTATAATGTTCAGCAGGCGGGGACTATAAAAATGGAGCATAGGATATGTTCTCATTTAGACCATTTGGATACATAGTACCTAGTCTCCATATCCACCGAGTCTCAAGTTGAGCCAGGTGACCAGACAACTTACCACCCCTTATATTTATTTTAAGGGAATCAATACCCCGAATCCTAAGTAGTGCAGAATTGCACTGATGGTACTCCTTAAAATGTCTGGGCAACGTTTTTAGAAGGGAATCATCAGTACAGGTCAAAGCGGCCTGTATACCTAGAACATGTTCCCTTGTACGGACTTTAAGCTGCCTTGTGGTCATGCCCACATAAATTAATCCACAGGGACACGTAGCATGGTACACCACATATCGAGTGATGCACGATATCCGACACTTGATCTTGAATGTTTTTGTACCATCATGATTGACAAACGAGTTACAGCGCTCGATGTTCGGACAGGCCACACATTTACCACATGGCGAGCAGCCATGCCCAGCTGGAAACGCATCCAAAAAGGTGGACGCCGGACGGTGGACATAATGACTAGTAACCAGCTTGTCCCGTAAGTTGCTGGCTCGTCTGAATGTAATGGGGGGAGATTTAGGAAGGAATTTAGCTAAAATGGGATCAGCCTTGAGAATAGGCCATGCCTTCCTCATTGCCGTCCGAACCATCTCATGCAACGGGTGAAAGGAGGTAATAAACCTCACGGTGTTAGAATTTTTATGTTTCGTCAATTGGGCATTCCTGTAAAGGAGATCATCACGAGTCGAATATTTAGCACGTTGATAGGCTTTCTTGACACAGCGTTTACTATACCCGCGTGACAGGAATCGTGCTTGTAATTCCTTAGCTCTACTGTAAAAATCATTATCTGAAGAGCAAATTCGACGTAACCGCAAAAACTGACCCACAGGGATAGCCTTAATGAGATGGTGCGGATGGCAAGAGGAGGCATGGAGGAGAGAATTAGTAGCAGTTTCTTTGCGGTAAATGTCTGTCTGGATATTCCCATCTCCATCCTTCTTGATAATAACATCAAGGAAGTTGATTTTAAATGGATCCCATGTCAGAGTAAGTTTGATGTTATAGTCATTGGAATTCAAAGAGGACACAAATTGCATGAGGTCGACGGAACTACCCTGCCAGACAAACAAGATATCGTCGATATAGCGCGCCCAAAATGGAACACGGTCTATCGACCCCTGTCCGTCAGCCAGGAAGAGGTCCCTCTCCCACAGCCCCAGGAAGAGGTTGGCATAGGAAGGCGCGAAGGCCGCCCCCATGGCAGTCCCCTGGAGCTGCAGGTAAAAGGACCCCTTGAACACAAAAAAGTTGTGCGTGAGAGTGAACTCTAATAGCTCCAGGATGAGGTCCCTAAGTCCCAGCGGGATCGTGGATGTATTCAGAAAAAACTGAACTGCCCGCAGGCCGTCTAGATGTCTAATGCTCGTATATAGGGACTCAACATCCACAGAAGCCAGAAGAGTATCACTCTCCAGACATAGTCCGTCGACCTTACGCAATAGATCACCCGTGTCCTTGAGGAAGGAGGGTAAGCTGGTAACCAGCGGCTGAAGAAGATGGTCAATCCATTTATTAACATTTTCGAGAAAGTTCCCCCTCCCCGAGACTATAGGTCTACCAGGTGGACAGTTAATATTCTTATGGATTTTGGGCAAGAGGTAGAATGTAGAAATAGTAGGTTCTTTGACGATGAGTGATGAAGCCAGCTGTTTTGTGACAATGCCATCGACTATGGCTTTCTCAAGAATCTTATCCAATTTTACAACAAATGCCGAGAGGGGGTTATATGTAAGCTTCCTGTAGCAAACTGGATTATCCAGCTGCCGAAATGCCTCCCTCTCGTACATTTGTATTGGCCAGATCACCACATTGCCACCTTTATCGGCTGGCTTTAACACCACATCTGTCAAATTTTTAAGGTGATGTAACCTCATTCTTTCATCACCAGTCAGATTATCACCTCTGCCAAACTTAGGAATTTTTCTAAAATCCTCAGTCACCACCCGCACAAATAGATCTATACTTGGACACGATGTAAGGGGGGGAAACTTTGTCGAACGTGGACGGATGGATGCAGGAATCTTACCATGGTCATCATCATGTTCAGCCGCTAGTTCCTCAAGAGTCCTTATTGCCTCCTGTTCTTCCTCTGTAGGAAAGAGATGGTGTAGATCATTATTAAAGAAATGCCTTTTAAATAATAAGGATCTGGCAAATAAGTTTAGATCTTTAACCGCCGAAAAGGTGTCAAAATTAGAAGTGGGTGAAAAAGTGAGACCCCTCCCCAATAAGGATAGGTCCACCTCAGTAAGATTGTAATTACTAAGATTAATCACCTTATTATCTCTCCTGTTGGTATCCGATTGATTTGCAAGGCGTCTTTTATAAGGGTGAAAAGAGTGATCCCTTAGTCTGTGAGACCCATCCATTCCATAAGAAGAGACCGAAGTCTGAGATGTATCAGAAAGGCCACTTAGGGATGAGACTGAAATATCAGAGGTGGTACGATGAAGTTTGGAATTGTTCACACTCCTCCACAGATAGACCTTCTTATTTTGATAGTCTCTAGAATCTCTATTAAATTTGGACAGCTGATTTTCTTTAATATTTTTGACCAATAAGTCCATGGCCTTGTCCAATTCTGATTCGAAGACTTTAACTCTATCAGCAGAGCAATCCCTCCGTATCTCTTCCTGAATTACATCAATGGATTTGTCCAGTGTTTCTATATTCACCGTATTAGAATTAATAAGAAGTTGTAAAAATACTAGGGAGCATGTATTACATGCTTCTTCCCATTTATTGGTAAATTTGTCATCCTCTATTGGAAAAGTGGGGATCACTTTTACACGTAATCCTCTTGGGATCATATTACTCGCTACATACTTCTCCAAAAATGCTCTGTTCCACCATAGTCTGGATCTCTTAAGTAATAGTGTTTTAACATTTTGAAATTTAGTGTCCCAATTGAAAGTACCCGCCTGCTGAACAGTGCCCCCCCCAGACCCAAAAACCTGGTCCACTTGATCGAGCCAAGTCTTTTCTTTAGCTCGAAAGTCCATATTGTCCACAATTAGGCCACCTGTGCATAACAGTAAAAATACAATAAATGAAAATTGTGGAGTACATTATGTGCATGGGACCAAAAGAATCTCAATTAGTCACATGGCAGAGTATATAAAACCAGTACACATGCACATGAAGGACAAATAGTCTGGACAACTGCAATCACAAGGAATCAAAAATAGATAAAACGGCCAGCAGTCAAAAATGTCACATAAAATCAATACTTTATTAATGATCTATAATTGGACAAAGGTACATGAGGGGGGGGGAAAAGGAATCACCAAAGGCTAGACAAAAGGCCTAGTATGTCACCCACATCGAACAGGATAACAACCCCGTATGGTCACAGTAATCAGGAGTTCATGCAAAGTAGCCCCATAATTGGTAAATAAAATATACATTAGCATGATAACCAGGGGCATCAGGAACTCTCTGACAGTAACGAATATATATAATAGAGAACAACTGTTCAAATAGTATGGACCTACATAGGGTCTATAATATTACCTGGACGAAGTGGAAATGACACATACAGCGGCCAAGACCCCGACGCGCGTTTCGGAGCGTACTGCTCCTTCCTCAGGGGGCGTGGCTGGCATAGTCAATGATTGGAGTTTATAACGTGCCAGCTCTGCAATTATTGGATGCGCCGGCTGCATGTCATGACTGAGGTAGCGCCCTCCTCTAGACGAAGCGGAAACACGCGGGCCCCACGTGATCCAGAACGTCAGAGGGAGGAACCACCAGCAGGCCGACCAGTCAGCGCATAGACATAACCGGAAGTGCAATATCCGCCATTTTGGAAAAGGGTAAGTGGAAGGGAATGGACAAACAATAAATAAATAAAACAGACACAGTAGAGAGGAACAATTTGAGTAAGCCGGACATCAAGTGACAGTATATAGAGGCATGTATAGTTACAGTGCCAATAACTAAACACGAAGTGGGGAGGAAAATGCTTTCCACCTATATCAATGTGTGGAAGTCCTAGCACGAACCGCACATACATCCATGAATGAAATTAAAAACAGACAATGTAAATTGTCGCAGCAGGGTTACCGCATAACAAATTCTACATAAAATGTCAATAGTTAATGATTGATCATAATAGTATTCATGGTGGGTAACATGTACAGTGCACATCTGTCAGGTGGACTAATAACAAAAATAGAGATGGCATCATAACATATGGTGATATGTACACATAAAAAAACACAGCCAATGTAATATATGTAAAAAACAATAAAGGCATATGGAAAGACAATGTGTAACAAGATGTTACCCAAAATGGGCATACAAATGTCAGCATGTATATTTGTGCGCTACGTACATCGTTATATGTGCACATATAACACGCACGCAACTTGGTCGAATCAATGTCCAAAAAGGAACATGCCCATAAAAGGGGGGACCCCAAAAGACCATTGTTAAAATAAATATAAGGGGTGGTAAGTTGTCTGGTCGCCTGGCTCAACTTGAGACTCGGTGGATATGGAGACTAGGTACTATGTATCCAAATGGTCTAAATGAGAACATATCCTATGCTCCATTTTTATAGTCCCCGCCTGCTGAACATTATCGATATCACTGCGGCTTTCTTTGGTTTTGTTTATTGGTGTTTTGTTGCCTTTTATTGATTTTAATTTTACTTTTCTTTAACATCTAGACACGTCTTTCGAAATTTCGGACTGTGCAGTATGGATGATTTGGAAATTGTTGGAGGAATGTCTTTTAACAACAAGTTGTTGTTCTGGCCGGAATATCATCAATGAAGATGTTTTCAAGAAGATAACTGTCTTTCTTTTTTGTGGCTAATTCAGTATGCCATATGGACAATTTGATCTTGTTTGTTTATGTGGTTATCGGTCCAATTCTGCATTTTATGTGCTTGTGTGTACAATTCTTTTTACGTATAACAATGGTCTTTTGGGGTCCCCCCTTTTATGGGCATGTTCCTTTTTGGACATTGATTCGACCAAGTTGCGTGCGTGTTATATGTGCACATATAACGATGTACGTAGCGCACAAATATACATGCTGACATTTGTATGCCCATTTTGGGTAACATCTTGTTACACATTGTCTTTCCATATGCCTTTATTGTTTTTTACATATATTACATTGGCTGTGTTTTTTTATGTGTACATATCACCATATGTTATGATGCCATCTCTATTTTTGTTATTAGTCCACCTGACAGATGTGCACTGTACATGTTACCCACCATGAATACTATTATGATCAATCATTAACTATTGACATTTTATGTAGAATTTGTTATGCGGTAACCCTGCTGCGACAATTTACATTGTCTGTTTTTAATTTCATTCATGGATGTATGTGTGGTTCGTGCTAGGACTTCCACACATTGATATAGGTGGAAAGCATTTTCCCCCCACTTCGTGTTTAGTTATTGGCACTGTAACTATACATGCCTCTATATACTGTCACTTGATGTCCGGCTTACTCAAATTGTTCCTCTCTACTGTGTCTGTTTTATTTATTTATTGTTTGTCCATTCCCTTCCACTTACCCTTTTCCAAAATGGCGGATATTGCACTTCCGGTTATGTCTATGCGCTGACTGGTCGGCCTGCTGGTGGTTCCTCCCTCTGACGTTCCGGATCACGTGGGGCCCGCGTGTTTCCGCTTCGTCTAGAGGAGGGCGCTACCTCAGTCATGACATGCAGCCGGCGCATCCAATAATTGCAGAGCTGGCACGTTATAAACTCCAATCATTGACTATGCCAGCCACGCCCCCTGAGGAAGGAGCAGTACGCTCCGAAACGCGCGTCGGGGTCTTGGCCGCTGTATGTGTCATTTCCACTTCGTCCAGGTAATATTATAGACCCTATGTAGGTCCATACTATTTGAACAGTTGTTCTCTATTATATATATTCGTTACTGTCAGAGAGTTCCTGATGCCCCTGGTTATCATGCTAATGTATATTTTATTTACCAATTATGGGGCTACTTTGCATGAACTCCTGATTACTGTGACCATACGGGGTTGTTATCCTGTTCGATGTGGGTGACATACTAGGCCTTTTGTCTAGCCTTTGGTGATTCCTTTTCCCCCCCCCTCATGTACCTTTGTCCAATTATAGATCATTAATAAAGTATTGATTTTATGTGACATTTTTGACTGCTGGCCGTTTTATCTATTTTTGATTCCTTGTGATTGCAGTTGTCCAGACTATTTGTCCTTCATGTGCATGTGTACTGGTTTTATATACTCTGCCATGTGACTAATTGAGATTCTTTTGGTCCCATGCACATAATGTACTCCACAATTTTCATTTATTGTATTTTTACTGTTATGCACAGGTGGCCTAATTGTGGACAATATGGACTTTCGAGCTAAAGAAAAGACTTGGCTCGATCAAGTGGACCAGGTTTTTGGGTCTGGGGGGGCACTGTTCAGCAGGCGGGTACTTTCAATTGGGACACTAAATTTCAAAATGTTAAAACACTATTACTTAAGAGATCCAGACTATGGTGGAACAGAGCATTTTTGGAGAAGTATGTAGCGAGTAATATGATCCCAAGAGGATTACGTGTAAAAGTGATCCCCACTTTTCCAATAGAGGATGACAAATTTACCAATAAATGGGAAGAAGCATGTAATACATGCTCCCTAGTATTTTTACAACTTCTTATTAATTCTAATACGGTGAATATAGAAACACTGGACAAATCCATTGATGTAATTCAGGAAGAGATACGGAGGGATTGCTCTGCTGATAGAGTTAAAGTCTTCGAATCAGAATTGGACAAGGCCATGGACTTATTGGTCAAAAATATTAAAGAAAATCAGCTGTCCAAATTTAATAGAGATTCTAGAGACTATCAAAATAAGAAGGTCTATCTGTGGAGGAGTGTGAACAATTCCAAACTTCATCGTACCACCTCTGATATTTCAGTCTCATCCCTAAGTGGCCTTTCTGATACATCTCAGACTTCGGTCTCTTCTTATGGAATGGATGGGTCTCACAGACTAAGGGATCACTCTTTTCACCCTTATAAAAGACGCCTTGCAAATCAATCGGATACCAACAGGAGAGATAATAAGGTGATTAATCTTAGTAATTACAATCTTACTGAGGTAGACCTATCCTTATTGGGGAGGGGTCTCACTTTTTCACCCACTTCTAATTTTGACACCTTTTCGGCGGTTAAAGATCTAAACTTATTTGCCAGATCCTTATTATTTAAAAGGCATTTCTTTAATAATGATCTACACCATCTCTTTCCTACAGAGGAAGAACAGGAGGCAATAAGGACTCTTGAGGAACTAGCGGCTGAACATGATGATGACCATGGTAAGATTCCTGCATCCATCCGTCCACGTTCGACAAAGTTTCCCCCCCTTACATCGTGTCCAAGTATAGATCTATTTGTGCGGGTGGTGACTGAGGATTTTAGAAAAATTCCTAAGTTTGGCAGAGGTGATAATCTGACTGGTGATGAAAGGATGAGGTTACATCACCTTAAAAATTTGACAGATGTGGTGTTAAAGCCAGCCGATAAAGGTGGCAATGTGGTGATCTGGCCAATACAAATGTACGAGAGGGAGGCATTTCGGCAGCTGGATAATCCAGTTTGCTACAGGAAGCTTACATATAACCCCCTCTCGGCATTTGTTGTAAAATTGGATAAGATTCTTGAGAAAGCCATAGTCGATGGCATTGTCACAAAACAGCTGGCTTCATCACTCATCGTCAAAGAACCTACTATTTCTACATTCTACCTCTTGCCCAAAATCCATAAGAATATTAACTGTCCACCTGGTAGACCTATAGTCTCGGGGAGGGGGAACTTTCTCGAAAATGTTAATAAATGGATTGACCATCTTCTTCAGCCGCTGGTTACCAGCTTACCCTCCTTCCTCAAGGACACGGGTGATCTATTGCGTAAGGTCGACGGACTATGTCTGGAGAGTGATACTCTTCTGGCTTCTGTGGATGTTGAGTCCCTATATACGAGCATTAGACATCTAGACGGCCTGCGGGCAGTTCAGTTTTTTCTGAATACATCCACGATCCCGCTGGGACTTAGGGACCTCATCCTGGAGCTATTAGAGTTCACTCTCACGCACAACTTTTTTGTGTTCAAGGGGTCCTTTTACCTGCAGCTCCAGGGGACTGCCATGGGGGCGGCCTTCGCGCCTTCCTATGCCAACCTCTTCCTGGGGCTGTGGGAGAGGGACCTCTTCCTGGCTGACGGACAGGGGTCGATAGACCGTGTTCCATTTTGGGCGCGCTATATCGACGATATCTTGTTTGTCTGGCAGGGTAGTTCCGTCGACCTCATGCAATTTGTGTCCTCTTTGAATTCCAATGACTATAACATCAAACTTACTCTGACATGGGATCCATTTAAAATCAACTTCCTTGATGTTATTATCAAGAAGGATGGAGATGGGAATATCCAGACAGACATTTACCGCAAAGAAACTGCTACTAATTCTCTCCTCCATGCCTCCTCTTGCCATCCGCACCATCTCATTAAGGCTATCCCTGTGGGTCAGTTTTTGCGGTTACGTCGAATTTGCTCTTCAGATAATGATTTTTACAGTAGAGCTAAGGAATTACAAGCACGATTCCTGTCACGCGGGTATAGTAAACGCTGTGTCAAGAAAGCCTATCAACGTGCTAAATATTCGACTCGTGATGATCTCCTTTACAGGAATGCCCAATTGACGAAACATAAAAATTCTAACACCGTGAGGTTTATTACCTCCTTTCACCCGTTGCATGAGATGGTTCGGACGGCAATGAGGAAGGCATGGCCTATTCTCAAGGCTGATCCCATTTTAGCTAAATTCCTTCCTAAATCTCCCCCCATTACATTCAGACGAGCCAGCAACTTACGGGACAAGCTGGTTACTAGTCATTATGTCCACCGTCCGGCGTCCACCTTTTTGGATGCGTTTCCAGCTGGGCATGGCTGCTCGCCATGTGGTAAATGTGTGGCCTGTCCGAACATCGAGCGCTGTAACTCGTTTGTCAATCATGATGGTACAAAAACATTCAAGATCAAGTGTCGGATATCGTGCATCACTCGATATGTGGTGTACCATGCTACGTGTCCCTGTGGATTAATTTATGTGGGCATGACCACAAGGCAGCTTAAAGTCCGTACAAGGGAACATGTTCTAGGTATACAGGCCGCTTTGACCTGTACTGATGATTCCCTTCTAAAAACGTTGCCCAGACATTTTAAGGAGTACCATCAGTGCAATTCTGCACTACTTAGGATTCGGGGTATTGATTCCCTTAAAATAAATATAAGGGGTGGTAAGTTGTCTGGTCGCCTGGCTCAACTTGAGACTCGGTGGATATGGAGACTAGGTACTATGTATCCAAATGGTCTAAATGAGAACATATCCTATGCTCCATTTTTATAGTCCCCGCCTGCTGAACATTATCGATATCACTGCGGCTTTCTTTGGTTTTGTTTATTGGTGTTTTGTTGCCTTTTATTGATTTTAATTTTACTTTTCTTTAACATCTAGACACGTCTTTCGAAATTTCGGACTGTGCAGTATGGATGATTTGGAAATTGTTGGAGGAATGTCTTTTAACAACAAGTTGTTGTTCTGGCCGGAATATCATCAATGAAGATGTTTTCAAGAAGATAACTGTCTTTCTTTTTTGTGGCTAATTCAGTATGCCATATGGACAATTTGATCTTGTTTGTTTATGTGGTTATCGATCCAATTCTGTATTTTATGTGCTTGTGTGTACAATTCTTTTTACGTATAACAATGGTCTTTTGGGGTCCCCCCTTTTATGGGCATGTTCCTTTTTGGACATTGATTCGACCAAGTTGCGTGCGTGTTATATGTGCACATATAACGATGTACGTAGCGCACAAATATACATGCTGACATTTGTATGCCCATTTTGGGTAACATCTTGTTACACATTGTCTTTCCATATGCCTTTATTGTTTTTTACATATATTACATTGGCTGTGGTTTTTTATGTGTACATATCACCATATGTTATGATGCCATCTCTATTTTTGTTATTAGTCCACCTGACAGATGTGCACTGTACATGTTACCCACCATGAATACTATTATGATCAATCATTAACTATTGACATTTTATGTAGAATTTGTTATGCGGTAACCCTGCTGCGACAATTTACATTGTCTGTTTTTAATTTCATTCATGGATGTATGTGTGGTTCGTGCTAGGACTTCCACACATTGATATAGGTGGAAAGCATTTTCCCCCCACTTCGTGTTTAGTTATTGGCACTGTAACTATACATGCCTCTATATACTGTCACTTGATGTCCGGCTTACTCAAATTGTTCCTCTCTACTGTGTCTGTTTTATTTATTTATTGTTTGTCCATTCCCTTCCACTTACCCTTTTCCAAAATGGCGGATATTGCACTTCCGGTTATGTCTATGCGCTGACTGGTCGGCCTGCTGGTGGTTCCTCCCTCTGACGTTCCGGATCACGTGGGGCCCGCGTGTTTCCGCTTCGTCTAGAGGAGGGCGCTACCTCAGTCATGACATGCAGCCGGCGCATCCAATAATTGCAGAGCTGGCACGTTATAAACTCCAATCATTGACTATGCCAGCCACGCCCCCTGAGGAAGGAGCAGTACGCTCCGAAACGCGCGTCGGGGTCTTGGCCGCTGTATGTGTCATTTCCACTTCGTCCAGGTAATATTATAGACCCTATGTAGGTCCATACTATTTGAACAGTTGTTCTCTATTATATATATTCGTTACTGTCAGAGAGTTCCTGATGCCCCTGGTTATCATGCTAATGTATATTTTTTTTACCAATTATGGGGCTACTTTGCATGAACTCCTGATTACTGTGACCATACGGGGTTGTTATCCTGTTCGATGTGGGTGACATACTAGGCCTTTTGTCTAGCCTTTGGTGATTCCTTTTTCCCCCCCTCTCTTGTACCTTTGTCCAATTATAGATCATTAATAAAGTATTGATTTTATGTGACATTTTTGACTGCTGGCCGTTTTATCTATTTTTGATTCCTTGTGATTGCAGTTGTCCAGACTATTTGTCCTTCATGTGCATGTGTACTGGTTTTATATACTCTGCCATGTGACTAATTGAGATTCTTTTGGTCCCATGCACATAATGTACTCCACAATTTTCATTTGTTGCAGTCTATGGGAAGTTTGCTGAAACGATCTTCGTTTTTGTAAGGTGTCACTACACAAATCCCTGTAGAATGCCAAGTGGCCGTACGGAGAAGAGAGGAACCTTGGTTCCCTTGTAATGTCAAGCAGTGAATCTCTTAGCCAGTTGGGATAAAATGAAACAACAACATCTGCCGCTAAATCCGATGGTAGAGAAGACGGTCTGCGTATCCTGAATGATTTTTCAATCAAATTTTTCCATTGAATATCAGGGAACAGGTGAGAGATCATAGAGGAGACGTAATCTCCCAATTGAGAATTTTTTACCGATTCCGGGATCCCTCGTATTTTCAGGTTATTCTTTCTTTTGAAGTTCTCGAAGTTAGCTAAGCTGTTCTTGAATGAGGCTATATCGTTCTTTAAGTTGACCAGTGGATCCGAAAGCACAGAAACGCCCCCTATATCTTTAGGATTCGATGTCTCCTGATGTCTGCTTGAAGGAATCGGTTTTTTTGGAATGTAGGAAGGTTCATCAGAAGCCAAATTAAAATCAGAGAGTGGGGCAGCAATTATTTGTGAAAAGGTGTCCTTGAAAAGCTTTTTAATGAATTTTTCAGATGCTTTGGCTCCATTTAAGTCCATAGAAATTAGAAGAGCTTTGCATAAATTGACCATAAATCTTTCTGAGGGGAGGTCATCAGAAGCTGAGATATTATCTATTTGTGAGTTATTTAAAGAATGCTGCCCTTTTGTCATTTTTTTATCTAATTTACCAACGACTTCTTTTTGTGGGAGCGTTTCGGCGGTCGCAGACCCATCATGACTTGTTGTGTTATCCAGAGCAGGACCAGAGTATGAAGATGCTACTGATGATGATGATGAGGTTTCATCAGGGTCTAAGCCCTCTGAGGGAAAGCCATCACTGTAACCACATGAATCCATTTCCTCGGAGAACTCCTCAGAATGAATGCTCCCCAGTTGTTCCAGTGAGTTGAAGGACCCAAAAAAACACTCTGTTGTATTGTTTATCAGTTTATTAGGGGAGTTATCCACAGGCACTGAGAGTGGACTTCTCTCCCCATTCCGAATAGATAGGTGATTCCTAGCGGGATCTCCCTCTGAATGGCCATTATGAGGTGCTTTATTTATGACCTGCTGCTGCACTGAGTTCCCGTCCTCTTCCACCCCTCTTCCCTGCATTTGGTCTCTCTCTCCTCCCCTTTCACCCGGCACGAACACCGGGTATTGTACCTCAGGACATCTCCTGCTTCTCGGAGTACCGGGGAGATCCTTCTGCCGTTCTGCAGCGTTGATTCCGGTGAGCCTTCCTCACCTCTCCCCTGCAGCTCCGCGGCACACTGGGCACCTGGTGGCTTGCGACGCTTCTCCAGGTCTCCGCTGTCAGGCACCGGAGCCCCGGCAGGAGCAGGGATCCTCGTTGCAGGAGTCGCTGAGTCTGTAGGTCTGCTGGAGGTATCCCTCCGCCGCACCACTGCTCCATATTTCCCCGCATTCCCCCGGATTCTCACCGGATCTCCCGATACCGACACCGGGGTTAAGGCAGGGGCAGGCATCTTCCCCGCAGGGTGATCATCTGAGTTTTCTGGGGCTGTCTTCGGCTGTTAGCTTTGCAGCCCTGAGTCACGGGACTATTTGTTCTCTCACCAGAGGGAAGCAGTCCTCCATTAGGCTTCTCCCAGGGACTTCTCTGGCCCGGTAAGGGAGATTTCTTCGGTGTGCCAGACTTTTTCTTGTCGAGTCTCATTCCTGACATGTTTAAGTATACTGTGAAGTCATATAATCCACGGTTTAGTAAGTTTAAGTAGCTTTAGATAGGGGATTAACAGGAGCCCCACAGAACGTGTCCAGTCCTGTCCCCTGGCAAACCACGCCCCTACGAAGGTCATTCTAAAAAAAGAATACCAGGGGAGGTGGATTTACTCTGGGCTGCTGATTTTCAAAAACGATCCAGGAATCAAGATATGAGGATAAAGTGATTTACTGTCAATGGGTTTCAAGTCAATCTGACTCCTTCCTTAGGACAACCACATGTAAACCAAAAGACAGCATGCATGCGGTTAAATACAGAAAAAAAATCAAATAAAGGCACTAAGGAAAAGAGGAGGGGAAAAGCTTTCACTTGTGGCATACATTAGTTTATACATTGATTTAAAACATACTATTTATTAATAAAAATGCCATCATTTTGATGTCCGATGTGGATTATTAATAATAATAAAATAAAAAGTTTAGAAAAAAGAAAGAAAAAACTGTGTTAAAATTCAGTGATGGATTTGAAGTCATCTTCTTTGGTAGTATGTTTTATTGACTTGGTCTGTCTTAGAGCGTTATCTGTGCAGATGAAGAACTTGTGAAAGGATTATCAAAAGCGAGCCTATTTGTCACAAAAGGAAAAAATATAAATATTAAATGATATCATGCACTGCACATGATCCCATTGTAGCTGTATGTTTAGTTGCTACATTGCTGTCTATAGTCAACTAAAAATTCTTTATTTTCCCTGTCAGTTTTGCCCAGTGTTTTTAGAAAAAAATAGAATGTATTAGATGTAATCTGTTCTGGCAGCAGTTGTTCAAGGTAGGTGGCAACACGACGGCAGGGTAAATGAAGCATTACACAACTCCTATTTGAATCATTAGACTGTCAGTGTCCTCCAGAGGAAGAGCAGATTTCTATAGCCCTTCTCTAATAGATGAGGTGTGAATTTTTAAAATCTGTAGTATATCCATTCCTTTTTACTGTGGATACTGCTTTTAAAAAAAAATCGTTTGACACCCCTGATCCCTGTAAACTGGACATAATTTGGTGGTGCAAATTTGTCGCGGAATTCCCTGACACTTTTGCTGGATTTACTGTAGAACTTTCCATAAAATCTATTCTACACAGGAATATTGTAGTAATGTTTATTATATATATGAATAGCACCTGTATACCATAAAGAAAAATCAATATAACCTCTATATGTGCAAACTTGATGTACATAGTGCCACTATATTGTGCATAAATATAGCACTGCAATACTGTACCAAACTACTGTATATATGCATGTAGCAGCTGGGCATAATATGCTACATTAATCGTGTGGATGCCGCTACAGATGAAAGCAATGATGAAAGAGGGAGTGTCAGCTGATGCTTCCTCCCCCATCATTATTCATCGGCGTCTGACGACTCAGCACAGCGGGCGTGATGACGTAATTATATGGCACCTGGTACAATAAGATTCAGAATGCAGCTGCAGAGATCAGTGCAGTGGGGGAACAAGGAGGAGAGGTGAGTATTGTTTGGTTTTTTTAGTACATTGTAGTGGTAAGACTTCTATATGAAGGACTACAGGAGTGTATTATACTGTACAGTATGGACTATGGGGAGCATTATATTGAATTATACAATGCGGAAAGGTGTGGGGCCAATATACTGCATGGAGGGCTGTGTGGAGGGGTCACAGTTGGGGGGGATCATACTGTGTTTTTGGGGTCACCATATTTGTCTGGGGGGAGTTCAGGGATGGGGTATAGTGAAGTCATCAGATTGTGTGTGGAGGGTACTGTGGAGGAATTCACTGTGGGGGTATCTTGCAGTGTTTGTGGGACACTTTTGTTGACATCATACTTTATGAGTGCAATAAAAGGAGGATCTAGTGCTCCAGTAAGGGGAAAATTATTTGGCTAACAGTAGGTGCAGTAATAGAGACACATACGGCAGCAGATCTCAGCATTGGGGTATCAGCAGGATAAGAAGTTAGTGCAGGTTGGGGATAGCTGGGGATGGGGCCTGAAATGTGAAAGGTCATATGTGTCTTGTTGTAATCTCTGTAGCCGAGTTCTGGCTGGAGAAGATGTCATGTCGGTCTGGGCCAGAAGGAAAAGATGTGAAAAGTCATGTGTAATCTCTTACATGTCCTGCAGCTCTGGTATCTACCACTATAGGGTAAGTCACCCAGTTGTAATCAGGGTTACCTGGTTAGGAGTGCACTCACAAGTTTTGCCCCCCTGAACCAAACCCCTAGCTTAACTTCTGATAATGTAACAGAATTATGGTGGCTGCTATAATTGAATATGGTTTCCTACATGTATATGAATACACGCATACACA